>NC_089017.1:63234560-63563526 GCF_963932015.1 Anas acuta | reverse complement strand
TTTTATTTTGTAGTAAAGGAGGAGTTTCACAGTGATTAACCTTGAACCAATTTTACATTTACTTCTTTCTCACGCAAACAAACCTCTAAAGATGGAAGCCCACACACAAACAGATCTTCTTCCTATCATGATTTTGATACATCATTTGGAAGGGATCACATAGAGAAATACAGGGATCTTACATGGCTGTTCTTGAAGATTACATGCATTTTCACATCTAATCCCTGGGCCTCTTGGTTCTTTTCCTATTGCTTTCCCCCAAAAGCACATTAGCCAGGCAATAACATTGAGTATAAGCTGGGAAACTTACAGTGGCATCTTCTGAACACGAGGCTATTACAAAGTCATTGAATGGGTTCCACTTGATGTCCAGAACGTTTCCTTTGTGCCCACATATTCTGGGATAATGTGGGTCGAGCTTCCCTGTCTGGAAAAAAATAAAAAAATATGTATATATATATCATGAAACCTTAGGGGAGCCATGGAATTACAGGACATTTTCAAGTAAGACCCATCCAGCTCCACCAAGTAACCTCTTTCTGATTGTTATGCTCCAAATGCCCTGGGTGGCCTCCTTCTGTTGGGAATGGGGTTTTGCTGTCCCTGTAAGGCAAATCCTGACGATATCACAGACAGGAAAGTAACGTGGTGCTGTGCAGGACTTCACAGTGCTACTGAGAAATCTGTACACATACAGCAGAGGTTACATAAGCTATTATTTGATTCAGACACCAGAATAAAACTTAGAGTGGAAACACTTAGGAATCAGTTGAATCTTCCACATTTCTTAAAGATTTGGGGGGAGAGAAAATCTCTTATCTGTTCCTTGAGAATAAATTTCTGTTAAGCAGGAAAAATGGTTTTGCTGATCATTTTTAGCCTCTTCAACTAGCTTTCATTTTATTTTATTATTTTATTTTGTTTTATTTTATTTTATTATTTATTTTATTTTATTTTATTTTATTTTTTATTTATTTTTTTATTTATTTTATTTTATTTATTTTATTTTATTTATTTTATTTATTTTATTTTATTTATTTTATTTTATTTATTTTTTAAGCAACAACACAAATTACAAACGCAGTTTTTCCTTCAACAAGCTATGCATTTCTCTCTGATGGCTTTCAAATCCAGCCATTCACCGCATTAAATCAGACTCAGGACTCTCTCCCAGAATAAGCCACGTTTGGGCAGCATACTCACTGCTGTCATGCACGAAGCAGCACACTGAGTGCTGAGGAGCTTGTGCCGAAAGGGGGCTGTGTTGCATCAGGATAAACCCACGCTGCAGACAGCCTCTGCTACAGTCATGTCAATTTGTCTACTACGTGATAGAGAGGGTGCTGGGGATTTGATTAACATCAGAGCAACACTTGCTCCTTCCTGTCAGAAGCAGGAGGAGCAGGAGGTGCTCCAGGAACGCAGACTTCTGTGCGAGAGCAAATGTCGCTCACCTGAGGAGGCAGACATGGTTGCAAGCCGGTCATGCCTACCTGCCCACTTTTATCCCAGCTGGAAGAATCACAGAATGGTTTGGGCTGGAAGGGACCTTAAAGCCCACCCAGTTCCAGCCCCCTGCCATGGGCAGGGACACCTCCCACCAGCCCAGGCTGCCCACAGCCCCGTCCAGCCTGGCCTTGAGCACCTCCAGGGATGGGGCAGCCACAGCTCCTCTGGGCAGCCTGTGCCAGGGCCTCACCTCCCTCTGAGTGAGGGATTTCTTCCAAATCATAAATCAAGATGAATGCAACTGCATGCCCTTCTGGAAAGCAGACGCTGCTGTGGGTGTGCTCCCCACACCGCTCTGGAGGAGACTTGAGAGCATGCAGTGGAGGGGCATCAGTGCTGATCCTAACCTGGATGTGGCCATGTCATTTGCCATGTCCCAGCCTCAAAGTCCTGCTGAATGGTCGTTTTTTGGTGTAGAACAGGACACAGCATGCAACCACTCTGGCTTCACAAGAAAGTTTGTCTCATCGACTGGGACTAACCTGCTTCAAACTGAACACCCAGCAGGCTTTGAAATGTAAAAGACTGCTTTTTTAGACTCCACTTTAAAACAAATCAGTTTTATGACAGCAACAATACAAAGTGACTTGGGAAGGCAGCAGAAAAGAGATAAAAGGCCTTTAATAAGAGTTCCCCCACCCACGGTGTCCTTTTGCGGGCTTCAGGGCTTGGTTTCAAGCTCACAACTCAGAGGGCTGGGCAGCCAGCTCCACAGGGGTCCCTTGATCCCTATGGGAGCTCCGTCCCCTCCCAAAGCTGGCTGCCTGTCTGCTCTGTCTGGGAGGCTCCCAGGCCACCCGGCCAAACTGCCACCATGCCATGCCGAGCCCCATCCTGAAGCTTCTCCTACTCTTCACCTACCCCCCTGCAACCCACCCATCCTGTCTCTCAGGACTTTGTTTGCATCCTGCTGCCTCTTTGTCTCAGGTCTGGTCATGGGAGAAGGCAAAAGGAAGGCATGCGTGTCCCTGGACTCGTGAGATTTACAAAGGCACTCGCTCTGTGCCAGGCCCCAGACAGCCCCTGTGCCCACAGCTGCTTTCCTGCTGAGATGGAAAGCTGTTCCACCCAGCCAGCTTCAGCGAGGACCTGACTGATCTTCGTCAGGATCTAAGCGATATGTTCTGCAACAGAAGACTGTTTTCCAAGCAGTGGCACATGTTCAACTCATTCCTCTTCAGGTAGTAGGCAATGTGTTTCTAGGCCTGCTGGATGGGGTATCTGTGGCTAAGAGCTCTTTCTTTTGTTAAGCCCTGCTGCTCTCCACCCCTGCCTTACTGCCAAGCTCTGGGAAAGCGAGGAAGAATGGTGCAGGAGGCAAGAAGTGGGATTTCTTCAAGGGACGAGAGAGCTCAGCTTCCATGAGTCAGCAGGAGAGAAGAAAAGAGACACCATTAAACCAGAGACAAGAGCTGCAAATCCATCCAAAAAAAAAAAAAAAAAAAGATTGGCTACCAGTCATGAGAGGGCAATTCAATGCCAGACACAAGCCTCCAGACCAGGCTGCCTTCGTCTCCCTGGCAGCCAGGGGCACAAGCCAAGAGCCCGGAGTGCTGCGGGTCACCGCCGCTGTAGGAGCTGGCAGCCACAAATACCACCACTGGGAGCACAAGCCAAAAGCTGCTGCTCTTCACCAGGTGGCACCAGTTCAGAAGCATAGCTTGAAATAAAAGTAACTGGTACCACAGCCCCCAGGCTCAGAGAACCCCCTTCTGTGGGTGGCCAAGGCCACTCTCCCCCACAGCTTGTGTCAGAAACAGGTATTGGGAGAGCAGCTGGAAGAAGCACAACGCATACAGGTCCATAACTCTGTCCTGTTTTGAACCCCTTAATTCTTCCAGGCTCTTCGGTATCCAGGGCTGTGAGCTCCACAGTTGAACTGCAGAAGCGTCCACCCATGCCTGCTGCCGATCTGATCGCTGCTGTCCCTCCCCTTCACTACCCAAATCGGGAATTCTCCCTACACTTCTTCCCCCACCCCGTTCACAGTTTGATGTGTCTCGCTCATTTGTCCTTTTTCCCGGGACTAATGGAGGCCTAACCTTCAAAGTCTCAACTCCTCAAATGAAAGTAATTTCACATTTTCATTGACATACTTTAATTATCCTTCTCTAGTTATCTCTTCTAGTTCTGCTGTGCCTTTCACTTCTGCAGGCAGTCTTTCAGACCTGGGTGGAGCATTGAAGCAGGTGTTAAGAATAGAGGGACTGCTACTAAGGATGAGCTAAGTTGAGAAGAGGTTTCAAGACAGAAGAATTAATAGTAAGCCGTGCAAGCATCTTGAGCTCTTTTTGCCAACACTTTGAGAGCTGGGTCCCACCCCACATCCCACAGTCCCAGCTGCCTGCTCAGAGATGCAGGTCTGTGATAAAGACAAGTTCTTCAGCCCCAACAGATCGTGGTCGAGGGGGCAGAAGTGACTCAGTCAAGAAAAACAGGGTAGTGGTTAATTTTAGGACTGTCTCTGAACAGCACCAGTGGTTAATGAGTTGAATAAACAAAGTCTAGAAGAGCCGGGAACTGCACTAGGCTCTTCAAGCACACCCAGTTCACTTTCATCCTTAGCAAATATATATTGAAAAAGTGGCATTACAATAACACCATCAATTAACTTTTAATTAAAGGCTGAACTTTTGCCTTTCATCTGTTCTGCCCTGATTCCAGGGAGCCCATAATCTCATACCAAAGTTAATCCACATTAGTGCATGCCTAATTCTTCTGCAGCAATAAATGCCAGACAGCCAGCTTCTCCCTCTCATCAGATCTCCAAGTCATCAGAACCCACAAACATGGGATTTGTTTCCGAAAGGGAAGTTTTTCCAGCATCGGTGTTTGAAGCTAAAGAGCTTCATTGTCTCATAACTGTGTCTCCATTCTTTCACAAAGGAGAAGGTAGTTAGAGCAAAATACACCATGCTCTGCTCCGGTGGCAGATGAAGCCAAGGCACTAAAGCACCTTTCAGTTCTTACCTTTCATATCTACTAATTGCTTTTTGATTTGCAGTCTTTCCTGGGAGACAAACATCTGAACAGCACAGCTCCCGTTGATTACACAAGACAGGCAACCGGGGTACGAAAGGAAGGAAGGTGCCGAGAACCTGCGAGCAGCCACCTAGGACGCATAGGTACCCATGTGCCAGGCAATCTGGGGCCCCTTCCGTGCATTTTGCAACTCCAGGAGCAGCACTGGCTGAATATCGCCTGTGGGATCGACCTCCCTGCAGAGCCCGGACCCCCACCAGCACCACGAAGGCCATCCTGCCCCGGCGGCGCTCACCTGGTGGATGGGGATGACGAGGAAGGCCCCTCCGCCTGCGCACTCGGTCACCACCGCCACGAAGTGCGGGTTGACGGCGCAGAAGTGGTTGTCGTGGACGCTGTGGGTGATGGGCACACAGTCGTAGCACTTGTCCTTGCTGGCGGCCTTGCCGTACACGTGGCGGAACTTGGAGCTGCGGTACTGCGGGTGCCACGACATCTGTAGGGGCGGAGAGACAGAGGGACGTGAGATGGAGGGGACCCCCCCAGGACGTGTTTTTCCCCTTTGGCGTGACCCCCTCGCTCCTCTCTGTGGGTGAGAGGAGAGAAAAGAGATCTCTCCCCAGCCCCAGGCCATCCCTACACCACTGGAGCAGGGCCAGGCAGCAGCAGGTTGAAGGGGAGATGACCCCGGGTAGCACAGCACCCAGGATGCAGGGAAGGTAAAACATCCCAGGCGAGGAAAGCCTGAGAGAGAGATGGGGAGTGAAAGAGCCAGTCTGGATGCATACTTCATTTAGCCCTCAGGTGGTTTGGGACCAAGAAGGAGTCGAAATTTTGCTTGCATGAAGGGAAGAAAATAAGTTTGACAGATCACAGGAAAGGTGGCAGGCACCTGTTGGTTTCCCTCCCCACTGACAATGACATTCTGCGCACCTGGTGTGTAGCCGCACCACAGGCAGCACTCTGAATGGTGTTTAAACGAGATGCACAAAGCACGCTCAGCACAAGAATCCCTTCCCACAGAGAGCACTGAAGCTCTATGAAGCTGGCACGACTGATTTTAAATAGGAAGCTGGCGGTGTTGGTCAGCAAAGAGCGATTCTGGCTCTTAACTCGCGCTCTTTCCACGAGACCCAGGCAGTGGAGGGGGCAGTGATAAGCTCCTGCTGCCCAGAGAAAAGGAAACCCAGGTCTGGCAAGCAAGTTACAGGTGAAAGAGAGCCCCACACAATCAACTAGGAATGTGGGCGAAAGCTGGGGCAAGGCTTGTTTTTGCCCATTTTCGGTCTGTTTAACATGCATTTGGCAAACAGCTTAACCAGTGGTGCTGGATCGGTGATACTACAGTTTGAGAGGGAACCCAGCCAAGCAGCTTTCGAGTTACACCAAGATTCACACTGCTTGCTCATGTGGGTGAGTGTCTGCAGGAAAGAAAGCACTCAGTGCCAGGAGGGCAGATGCATCACCACCAGTCCTCACCACTTGACAAGTAGGGGCCCAAGCAATCCTAAACCAAAGTGTCCTTGCACCTGGCACGATATTGCAAACTGACACTCAGCTTCCTCACAGGAACCATGTTAAACGCTGTGAGCCTGTACTGCTCGATCCTGGGCAGTCAAACTGGAGCTTCACAAGACCCCGTGAGCCTGCATCCCATGCTACACGGGAATATTTGGTCTGTGAATCACGCTAGGACACCAGTTCTGTCCCGTTCTCTGCCTCCTCCCCGTCCACTGGCACAGCTCACAGCCAACCCAACCCCACCTTGGCCAAATACTCACACCTGGGAAAAAAAAAAAAAAAAAAAAAAACAGTCCTGGTAGATCGTAGTTAGCTTTTACAGTCCTTTTTGTTCCCTACCTGAAACCTGGCATGTTCTACCTGTATTAAACCTGCATTAGTCTGTATTTGTAGCTGATTAAATTTCTTGTGCAGAAAACACGAGGTGCAAAGGGTCTGGCACAGTGAGGGCTACCTTCAGCCCAAAAAAAAGGTAAGTAAATGCAAATTACTTAAAAAATAAAGCAGTGATCCTGGAAAACTAATCTCAGGAGAAGGGATGTTCACAGGTAAAAAAAACAGCTGATCTAGCATTAAAAAAATCTAGCAACTGTCAAGATCTTTGAACAGCCCTAGAGGGGCAGTGTTTTCAAACACCTTCACATTCATTACAGGTCTAGTGGTTTGGTTTACTCACACCGAGAAAAAAAATCAACAGGTTTTCTGTACGTAGCAAGTCCCTCTTATAGCAGGAACATTAGCTTTCCAAAGGGAAATTAGCTGCCATGCTCCAGGGAACTTCTAGCTAAACTGCTCTTCAGGTAGAAGCAAGTTTGTGGTCTGGAGGTACGAGGTTCCTCAGCAGCAATGATCTCAACTCAGAAAAGAGTCACCAAGCACAGACAGACATTCGTGGTTGGGCCGTCATTCCGACAGAGAGCAGGAACACACAGCAAGATACTGAGATCCTGCACAGACTGCCTGTAAGGTTTTGATGGCAAACAAGGAACAAAGGAAACAAGAGGAGCTAAATGCTCAAGTTTGGACTGTGCCTTGGGAACAATTGCCCAGGTTTGGAAACAAAAGCCTTTTGCTACTGCAGTTTGTAGAACTAAGGCTCTGCTGCCACTGGAGTGGGTTTCATAGGACCTCCAAATCTGCCAGAGACAGAAAGGCAAGATGTGGCTGGGAATACCAGAAAATTGACAAAGATGGTCCTAGAGGAATAGTGACCCTCTCAACGCTATTGCAGCCACAGCAGAAAGCTCAGCATTAAAATAAAAGTATGGGGGAAAACAGCCTGGATCAGTGCAGCATCAGTAGGCTGGAATGATGGAAGAAGCTGATCCCAAATTAAGCAAATATATGGACGTTAGGAAAAATTTGGCTGTGAAGAGTGTGGAGGGGAGCTCTGCAACAGGTTGCTCAAGTGGTGATGGAAGTCTCCACCCCTGGAGATAATCCTTTCACGACTTCGTTATAAAAAACAATGTCCTCCTTTATCTAATGTGGGTAATAGTCCTGTTCTGAGCAGGTGGATGGACTGGAGAAAAGCAAGGACCACCAAACCAAGCCAAAACCACACAGCTTGCAGCAGAGATCTCTATTCACAGTCCTAGGATTCATATAAGCAAGAGTCAAAATAAGGATCAAATGATGATCCTTGGATGAAATTCAGGCAAACAGGTGAAAACAAAATGCAGAAAAGATGAGTGTGCTGCCAAGTGCTTCTTCAAGAACGGGAAAGTGCCTGAACAGAGATGTTTCAGCATCCAGCCACACAAGCCACCACCTATTGGTCTGCCTGCAACCTTACCAGAAGAGAGAGACAGATCTGTGACCAACATGAACCTTTGCATGTAAAATCCCGAAACATTACTTAAGGAGTGATGTGCTCCCAGCAGCAGGAGATTTAGATGATGCATTTGCAGACCAAGGTCAGGCAGTGAAATTCCAAGATGCAGAAAATGTATACCCCATGGCTGGTGAGACAATTCAACGTTCAGGGGGACGTCCATGTCAAAAATGCTGTCTACAAGCTAAAGCAGAGCTCCAGAATCACCCACAGGGCCTCACGTTACTGTAGAAATGGGGTGAGATCCAAGAGGTACTGCCCAGGAAGAAGTCAATGTGGGAAAGGTATGCCAGAAATAAATAAACAGCCAGAGTGAAAGTGAACATGGTGGGAAGCTGAAAACATTATTGTGCTTTGTTGGCCTGAAATTATTCTGGAGCTGAAAATGTTCTAGGAAGGATGAAGGACATTTGGAGCTACCACCAGGAGAGCTGCACCTTGTTGCTCAAACCATTCCTTTGCATCCAAACAAGGCAGCACACAGAGATAGTCTGAGAGGGTTGGTTGGTGCAGCACCTGGAAAGGGTCTCACTCCAGTGCTGGAAAGTCCCTGTGTGACCCAGAAGAAATCCTCAGAGGGCATCTCCAGGGGCGCTCTCAGAATAAGAGGGGATTAGAGACAGAAGTGACAGCCTCCGTGCTCATCGGGGTACAGACCTGTGTACAGAAACGGCCCCAAGCCCTGGCAAAGCCCAAGGCCACATCCCAGCCCCTGTGAGCACAGCCTGTCCTACGGGGACAAGATGTAGTTCCTCAGCAGGAGACAATCTCCCAAATTCGTGAGAACAGCAGGGCTGTGGGAACAGCTATGGGAACAGCTGGCAGATCTCAGCTATCAAGGCAGCGTGACCCACGGAGTCGGTCCTTTCCTACAGCAACTATTCCGTGATTGTAGGGTCCCTGCGTGTGTTGTCCCTTCCTGAAAATGCCCCTGGCAGCACACCAAGGTGCACACATATGGCGTGGACTTTCAGCCCCATAAACCCAAAGTTTGTCTTGCAGCCTCAGCTCCTCCAGCAGGGAGTGGTGACAGCACATTTCTTCCCCATTTCAGGGAAACTGCTGCTTGGAGTGGGCATCATTTTCACAACAGCGTCAAACAGCAGCTGGTGAAGGGGATGGGAGAAAATGGGGGGAAATATACCAACATTTTGGCAGCACAGTAGGCCTTCTTATTGGAAAAAATTGCACCTCCCCCTAAAAATAAATAAATAAAAAAAAAGCATTTTGAAGAGCTCCATAATTAAATTAATCGGAGCTCCTGACTGCGTGACAGGAGCACCAAAAGTCCCGTTCTAACCTGGGCTCCGAGACCACGGCCTCCTTCATTTCCTTAACGGAGGAGGGATCTCATGATCATGACTCAACTTCAGAAAAGCTTCGTAAATCTGCCCTTGGGGCCTGTTTCCTCCTTGGCTGCGGAATGTCCTGAGTCACTTCTGTGACACCGTGCCCATGGGCAGCACATCCCTAACTTGAGAAGCAGCTGGAGCTGGGGGCTAGGTCCTCCCATCTGAGCAAGGACCTAGACCTGGGATCTTGTGGATGTTCTCCTGTCTCTTCCAAGAAGGAAGCATTAAGGAGATTTTTTTCTGAAGGTACTGGAGTAGGGCTACAGAGAGCTCTGCTCACTAGGATGCAGCAGGCAATCAGCACAAGCCTCTCAAGGCCGAGCAATGTTTCCTTCATGGCTTTTGCCAATTAAGCTGTGCAGCCCTACCACTGGAAGCACTACCACCTCATTAAAAAATACACAGCGCTCTAAATAAAAGAGTAAAATACATCCATTTGCTTCACAGCTCTGTGCTGCTGGCATAAACAGGGGAAGCAGCTCCTCTGCCTCTACTAGAAGGACAACGCAACCACAAGAGACATAGCAAGGACATGCAAGCAGTTTTAAAAGATTCCCTGAAGGCCCTCACAACAGGCCTTTCTGGGCTCTGCGCTGAACAGCAGGGACCAGTTTGAGATGAAGATCTGATCTGAACCCTAACTACAGAGCAGAGCAGAGCTTCCCTGCAGGGGTGAGAAGATCCTCATCTCTTCTCCAAGGTCTGGAATACAGCAGAAGGAGGCAGAGAAAGTGGGGTCATAGCTGCAATTTCTCACATCTGCGGAGAGCAAAGGTCTTGTTAGAAAACAACCTGACTGTGACAGCTTTCTCTGCTCCAAGGGCTGGCCCCTTGCAAGCAAGGGACCACTGGCCCAGCACGACGGTGACCAGCAGGTCAGCAGAGAAACCTCTGGGCATGTCCTGTGCAGGCTTCAATGAAAAAATAGGTGTGCACCTGGCCCTGCTGTTTCTGGGTATGCACAAGTTGAGTCACGGATGCAGTGAGCACAGTCACCAGCAGCTCATGCAGGACCTGGAATTGATCAGTACGTCTGCTGTTTTGCAAAACCTTTGGTTCATTTTTTAATTATTTTGTTGTTGTTGTTAAAGACACAGCCATATTGTCCCTGGCTTTCCTGGGTCTGGTATGTTTTAAGAGGAAGCAGTGAAGCAGAAGTGATCCTCAGCCCAGTGGGTGGACTCATTTTCTAGTTGATAAGTTGCTCAGAAAA
This sequence comes from Anas acuta, assembly GCF_963932015.1. Lineage (NCBI taxonomy): Eukaryota > Metazoa > Chordata > Aves > Anseriformes > Anatidae > Anas > Anas acuta. The sequence goes on along the minus strand of NC_089017.1, from coordinate 63,553,115 downwards.
CTATCGGGGTACTTTGATATCCTCAAACACAGCTTCCTCAGCCCTTCTGACCTTGCCAGACGTGAATGTGGAAATGCTTACCTGACCTCTGAAGAACTGACAGGGACACCTCCCACCAGACCAGGCTGCCCAAAGGCCTTGAGCACCTCCAGGGATGGGGCATCCACAGCAAGAGAAGCTGCCCTGGAAGCACCATCACGGGCTGATCCCAACAATTTTCCCCTATTTTTATGTGGGGGAAAGGCTGAGCAGTCCTGGCATTTACTCCTCGAGGTGCTCTCTGTGTATTTTCTTCCAACCCAGGCAGGTTCCAGGCTCCGCATTGCTCAGCTCAGCTCGTGTTTCCCAACAAACACCAGGCAAAGATGTGAGCACTGTGCTGAGAACAGGCGCCAGACGATTCGAGGATAACTCAGCCCAGTGTGTTGGGGACCAGAAATTAGGGCCGTGTGGCCTGCTAAGGAACCCGAAAAGCTCCAGGGTGGAGATGAGGGATGGAAGCTATGATAACAGGCTTCAAACACAGAAAAAGTTGCTACAAGGAGCGTTCAAATCACCTGCTTCCACGGTCCAGGGGAGAGAGTTAAAAGGCCCATGCCTTAGCCATACCATAGCAGCTTCCAATTAGGCAGCACTAATCTCTGACAGCCACAGCAGTGGCAAAGGGAAATCCCCACCGCAGGCGTTTCCCAGGCAAAGTTGGCTGAAATTGAGCAAAGACCACAGAGCCACAGCTGGCCCTGATTTGGACAGGAGGCAGAGCAACCAAGTAATGCTGCCCTCGCATGTGCAGCAAGCCTCCAACGTCCGGAGAGTGGCAGAGCTGACCCTGCACCACCAGCACCTGCACCACCCCTCAGCAGGGCACCCCCCAGCGCCTGCATTTCTTACAATTGCAGGACTTCACCTCCACATGAGGACCTGCAAAAGCCAGAAGTATAACGTGAGCTTGTTTGTTTGATGTAGGATTTGAGCCTGAGACGGTTCTCTGCCGCCCTCAGGAAAACAAGCCCCATTTCCTTGAGGTTAACCTTGACAGCTGCGCGGGAAGGACTGCAAAATGGACGTGTAGAGGGAAAACACCATCCGGGTATGGAGCTGGAGGTGGTGGTGAGAGAAGCGGGTCTGAGACAATCAGACCTTCAGAAGCAGAGATCACAAAGCATCGTGAAAAAGGAAGAGAAGAAACAGAGGCGCTGCAGCAAAGTGGCACAGAACGGCACACAGAGAACTCACATGAGATGAGCAAGTCCAGAGGGCACAAGAGACTTCTCCTTTTGCTTGGACCACCTGGAGTTCCTTCAGGGATTTTTCACCCCAAATCTTTCAAGTTCACTAGGCTGGAGACCGCCTCTGAGGTCCCACTGGCTGAGAGACAAATGGCCGAGAGAAGCTTTTCGGGGCAGTTTGGCTCCAAGCTGCCCCAAAAAGCCTTGAAGCCCCCAGGCACAGAAAATGTTTAATGTTTCGGAGCTGTTTGGCGCAGGAACTCCCTCTGGGCCCTGCGGGTGCTTTCCAGGGCCTCCAGGCACAAAAAAGGCTTTTCCTGAACGGGGTGAGACACACGTCTGGGAAAAGGGTGTTGCTGCTGATAACCAGATGTTATCTCAGGTCTGCCTGCCCGGGCTCAGAGCGCTGTGTGGTTGCCATGAGAAGGCACACAGACTTTGTTTTATTACCACCATCAAAACCTCACTGGCTTTTTGAGCTCTTCCTCCCTCCGGCCCCAAAATGCCCACTTCTACATGCACCAGCCCCTTCTCGGAGATGCTCACACTCCTCAGTACACCTCGCCCCCGGGCTGACAGCCTTCCAGGCTGCTCTGCAAAAGGTGGACAGCGCACCCCCCTTGTCAAATAGCTGTTTTGTTGATCTGCAGGGTACAGATGCACACCAGTGGTGCCTGAGGTACGTGAATTAATGGCTGTGTTTCCTCCACACTCCCCAGCTGCACCTCAGCAAGCCCCCCTTCCCTTCAGACCTGCGCTCTGCACGGTCTGTTTTGCTCTCTGGCGTGAAAGCTGCCCTGGCACCAGGAGGCACCGGCTGAAATCCTGCCAGACCCCTGGGGACCTCACCCCACGGCACCCCTGGGGAGAGCGTAGGATGTGACAACCTTCCAAAACACTTTTAAGTGCGGTTTCCTTTTGTTCCTTGGCAGGTTTCCAAGCTCTACCTTTACCTCGGCATCCTCTCTGAAAAGCATCGTACGTCCAGGCAATCCAGCCTGATAAATCGGATGAGAATTTACAGTTCTGCATGATTTTTTTAAAGGTCCTAATCTCTTGAAAGTTAGCAATAATTTGAACAGCAGAAAGACCATTAAAAAAAAAAAAAAAAAAAAAACTTTCATTCCTTCTCTTGCACAGAGGCTCAAAAAGAGATAACATGGGGAGAAATTAGGAAGTACAAATGCTGATAAGGGGGCCTTGGAAAGCTACTATGAATATTTCAGTTTGCAGCACCATGGAAACTTTTCATTTCCCTTTTCATCTTCTCCTTTGGAATGCTTAACTTGTATTGCACAGGCAATGTCTTTTCCCTTTCAACCTCATCATTTCTAGGGAATGTTTCTACGGTAAAAAAAAAAAACACTTTGGGCAGCCTTGCTAGCCTCCTGAGAGCACAGTTCACGAGTATCCAAGGAGAGTGCCTCCAGAGAATCAAACTTCCGACTGCATGCAAATAAGCAGACTGAAGCTGGCACGAGGTGTTTTGACTAAAAGGCTCCAGAGAAAACACACACACACTTCTCATCCATAAAGTAAAATCTGTACATTTCCAGGAATTAGAAAACAAACAGAGCAAAAAACACTGACCTTCCCCAAATCTGCCTGGGTCCTTGTTTTCCCTCCTACAGCCTTCAGCTCAGTTTCATTCCATTTACCTTCATCCTCTCCTGCCAAATCCTCTCCCCTCCCTTTCCCATCCGTTTCTTCCCCACAGCTGATCCTTTCAAAATCCACCCCTCCTCATCCAAAAAATGAGTAACCTAACTGCTGCCAAAAGACAAGAGGAGTCAGTCTGGGAGACTCAAAAAAGCGCCCTTCAACAGCCTTGCCTCTGCCAAGGGCAATTAGCTAATGGCAATCCTTTAGCGCTTGGATGACAAGATCAGGATGTGCCTGAAGTCAGCTTCACCGCTGCACACCCAGCTGGCCACAGGCAGCGGGAGAGACACGGCCATTCCGAGTACTCCAGGGACTGCAGAAGGGCAGCAGTTAAATATGTGCCCTTAAATAAAGCAATTAATGTATCGTGAAATATTGCTGGGTTTCTGCCTGAGCTACAGGCTACAGGCGCTGTAAATTTCATGGCCTGGCTCTGCGCAGAGCAGGCTGCAAAGAGCTCCACAACAGCACCCAGCTCTGCCCCAGCCCCACAGCAGGCTTATGATGGAGCCGAAAGGTGCCTGCTACCCGCTCTCAAACCAGGTTTGTGCAGTCTTCACGCAGGTTTTGGCTCCCCGGCCACCACCAAGACTCATGCCGAAGCACACTTCGAGGAGATGCTCGGTCTGACCAAACGAGCTGACCACGTCCCCGCCCTAGCCCGCTGAACTGGGACAGTTTCTGCAAAGGCAAAGCATCGGATCATTATGTTTGCTCTGAGTAATGCTATCAGTGCTTCTCCCACAGGGCAAAGATCCCTGCCGAGTGCTGGCAGAGCAGCGCAGGGGCTGCAATACGCCCGGCCCCTGCAGGAGAGCAGGAGCATTGGGAGTGACAGACGCTGGAGGAACGTCTCGCCTCTCGACAGCTTCAAAACTTCCAGCCTCACACTGCTCCGCATGCACTTCTCACCCCGTATTCTGGCCTTCAGCAGAGAAAAGGCTGTCGGCTGCAGCTCTGGTGGGAGCAGAGCGATCACAGACCAGGCAGTCAGCGAGAAAGGTGGCTGCTCACTCTAGTCTGGGGTGCCAGTTTCTAGCCGCATGCAAATAGCGCTGGGTTTCAGTTTCCCATCCCTCACGTCCTTGCTTGCCACCAGCTCTCAGGACAATGGAAACGGCTCTGGTAGGAGCCGCAGTGTGCGAACGTGTCCCTCTTGTTAAGCTGAGGCACGGTTCTCTGCCAAAAGCACATGCTGTTTCCCGGAGGGTTTTGGAAGACGGGGCAGAATCCTTCACGCAAGCACAGATCAGGTTCAGGCATGAGCAGACAGCCCCTCGGAGCACGAGCTGGTCCTGCAACCTTTGTCCTGCCCAGCACAAACATTGCTCTCAGGAGATTTCACCAGAGCAGCCAGCTCCTCACACCTCGCCCCCTCCCCTGCCTCCTGCCCCCCTTCTGTAAGAAGCAGGGGACAAAACACCATCGAGCAGCCCCCCTGCTCGCAGCAAGGCTGTCCCCAGGGACAGACAAGGGTGGCTGCGGCCTCCTGCAGCACAGCCCGAGAACAGGCAGAGCAGGGAGCACTGCCAGAGCCACCCACCTCCAGCCCCGAGGGACGGGACGCCTCGCCAGCAGCCTGGGGACAGCCTCCTGGGTTGTGCTTGTAAGCTGCTTAATGAAAGGGTCACTAATGATAGAGGTGTGCTCGTAAACACCACGTCCCGCAGGCCGCCAGGCAGATGGAGAGGCTGTCCCTGCTCTGCAGACTGCATGGAAACTGGAGGAGACCCCTCAAAATGCCAGGGAAGTGTAAAACCAGGCGGAGGCTTTGCCGAGGCACTCCTTTGCCCCATCGATTTGTGACCATCCTGCTCACACCCCACCAGCTGCTCTTGCTTCCCCATGGTGAAGGTCTCCGCACACACGTGGATGCAGGTGCCATGGCAGATCTCCAGAACTTCGGCTCCCCCCTTAGAGAAAATGCAAACCTTTTATTTCGCCCAGGGAAAGACAGAGAACCCAACCATTCACTGCGACTCTGTTTTCACTCAGAAAGTAGATCCAAGCACAAGTGATGAGTTTTTGCAAAGGAGTGGTAAACAAGGCAGATAAAACAGTAAAGTTTGTGCAGGTTGCATGGAAATATTCAAAAACACTGCACTGGTAACAAGGGAGTTTGAAATTGTAGTCAAGTCAATAAAATATAAAGGATAATACAAAAATACGTTTCAGTATATAAGGAATAATGTCTAAAAAAAACTACTGAATTCTTTCTCAAGCACAACTCAAGCAGGACTTTCAGGGATCACCTCCTCCAGATTCAAGAACAGTCTGTCCCCGAATGAAGCAAAACGCAGGAGAAGAAGCAAAGACCTGCATGCATGAACAAGAAAATCCTCAAAAAAAAAAAAAACAAAAAAACACAATATCAGCCAAAAAAAAAAAAAAAGGATACACACAGAAAGTGGAAGCAGGAACAAGCAACCTGGGAGGAACACAGAGACAATGTCCAGACATGCAGGGCTGGGCTTATGAAAGCCAAAAGCCCACCCAGAGCTGAATTTGGTGAGGGCAAAAAGGAAAATGTCTACAGGTATGTCAACAGCAAAAGCCCAGCGAGCCCAAGGCCCCTGGGACTGAGGAGTATGTCAGGAGCAAGGAAGACTTATCCTCGATGGAGAAGGATCAGGTTGAGGAACAATTGAACAGAGTGGACATGCACGAGGGCCTGAAGGGACGCACCCGCAGGAACTGAGGGAACTGGCCCACGTTGATCGAGACCAGCACTGTTTTTTTCAGAAGGTCATGGCTATCCCAGGATGTCCCTGAGGGCTGCAAGAGAACAAATGTCACTCATCTTCAGAAAGGGCAAAAAGGATCCAGGGGGTCACGGGCCCTTCAGCCTGACTTCAGGCGGTCAGACAGCAGGAGAAAATTTTTGACTGCGAGGGCTGTCAAACAGTCAAACAGGTTGCCAGGAGAGGCCGTGGAGTCTGCATCCCAGCCTCAAAACTCAGACCATGTCCTGAGCAACCTGCTGTAGGTGGTCCTGGTTTGAACCAGGTGGTCTCCTGAGGTGCCGCCACCCTCAGCCATACCATGACGCTTTGAGACCTGCCCGGGGACCTCTAGGGAGAGTGTCCTGAGGAAGCACAGTGAAAACAGACCAGAATTTTCTCTGTGTGCTCACCGTGAAGATGGGAGAAGCTCCCGTCGCAGAACACTGCCCAAAAGGGACTCATCAGGCAGGCCACCCTCGGGGGGAAGGAAAACGAGCTGCAAAGCTTCACCAGCTGACTGCAAGCAGCAAAAATAGCCAAGTGGCAGTGTGCTGCCTCTCCCTTAAATCCAACTTTATGAGGTGAGCAGGAAAGCAGTGTTAGAAGGTTCTCTGGGAAGGCTGGGAGGAGGAAAACGAGGGCAAATGAATAAAAAGTGGAACAAAGCTGGCAGACACGCAGGAAGAAGTCAGATAGAGGGAGAGCCAGCGCAAGTTGTGTAGATCCTAGCCAGGTCTCACACACCAGAATCCCCCTGGTACGGCGTGCTCGGTTTTCCAGTACTCAGCACAGCTCCTCACAAAAGCGTGGGGTTAGCAAGAAGGTCCTTAAATGGATGCGATTTGAGAAAAGTGGGAAATTTCTACTTTTTGAGTGCTGCAGGCTTGAGATCTAAATAGACTCTCACCACCCTCTTTACACGCCTACGTGTCTCCCAGGAAGGATAAATTCATGCAAGAGAGGCAGATCTTCACGGATCTTGGGAGTCCATCTTTTCCCTATTCCTCTCATTCATTTCTTTACATGCTTACCCAAAGATCTTCGTCTAAAATCCTCCAGTGACAGACAGGGCACCAGCTTCCTACAAGTCTCACCCAGTTCTCAGTTGCCCGTACCCTTACAGAGCTTTTCCCTGCTTTCAAAACTAAATCTCCTTTCGTGCAATCACATCCCCTCCTTCTTATCCTATTCAGCCAGATCACAGGAAGAAGGCTGCTCCCTTCTCCATTCAGCAAGCTTTCCTACACAGCTGATGCACAGCTTTTCAGTCTTCTTCAGCACCTGGAACTGGCATATTTCTGCTTCACAAGCATGGACAAACAGGTGCATCCCTTATAATTTATCAGATCCTTTCCTGTTCTTATTTATAGGTTTATTGCTGCAGCGTGCCACTGGGTTGTGGGGCGAATTGCAGCCCCTGGATGCTTTTCTGCAGGACTGCTCCAGGTCTGCCTGTGCTGTGTCACCCAAAGACCAGGGCCTGTCACTGCTGAACTGCATCCTGTTTTTCCTGTGCCATGCCTGCAGCTCATCAAGGCAATTTCAAGCCAGAACCCTGCCTTCTGCAAGCTTCCTGCTCCTCCTGGTTCCTGTTTATTATTTTTTCCTTCATCCTAATTGATAGCTAAAATACCAAACAGCCTCAGATGTCAGGGAGAACCCTGCAAAACTTTTCTCAATAATTTCTCAATTTCACAATTATCTCGTTTTGATAATTGTGTGGTCGCATAAAGCTTCCTGGATGGTTCCCTCGCCAGGTGTACCTGCACCTTACTGCAGACAGGTGCATCCAGTGCGTGCTCCCAGTGGGGCAGCACTGAGCGTTTGTCTGAAGTCAAGATAAATGCCACGTCCTGCTACTCACTGTCCTCCTGGCTGTGTCACCAGCAGTTTCAAAACAGCAGATCGTTCATGTAAAATCTCATCTGCAGCAGGAGGAGAGCTCCTGTCTTGCCTGTGACTTGGGGATCTGGAGCAACACCCAGGCGTCCTGATTACAAACCAGCGAGCCTCCTGTCGTGACACATCCTCTCAGGCCACACAGCACCGAGCTGCTCCTCCTGCGGAAAGTTGAGGCTGCAGCGATGCAGAGGACAGGCTGCATTACACCGCTGTCTGCGCTGGGTTTTGCTCAGCACACCAACAAGTGCAGACGTACTCGGACCCCGCCTGGATTATTTCTGCATGCCAGGATGGAGCCTAACCTGACCACCAACACCAGTGTGGTTGTATTAGTTTGAGGACATGCTTTAGCCTCTGCTGAAACAGTATTCCCACATGGACAGGCCTGGAAAGCCCAGTGGTAATAGCAGGACAAGTAATAGTGCCCTGCAGTGCATGGAAAGCTCTAGAAACCCAGAGAGCTATCGCAGATCACATTTTGCATCTCAACAGATAACACTATTCACCATCAATCAAATTTTTTTCCCCCCTTTAATTTCAAAACATAAATTCTCTCTTCCTGCACAGGAATGGAAGGGTGGGAATAGCTACTAGAGGGGACTCTGTTCAAGCATGGAAAACTTCAGCATTTCTGCCAATTTGATTGCTTTAGAAAGTAATTTATCATCCACTGCTTAGGTCCAGCGTGTCTGCTGGTTATTTCCCTGCAGCTGACCATGCAGTCGGTGCCTGGCCATCTGCACACAGCAGCCAAGCCGTATGGTCCTGCTGGTCTGCGCTAGGCAGCTCGCTTGCCCCTGTACGTGGACTTACTGCAGGCACGTTACTGGCTGGCTTCCAGTCCCCCACCCTCACCCGAGCAATGTTTTTTGCTAACCTGACTGATTCGAGGCGCTCAGGTTTACCTTTCAGAGCTTGCATTTTTTTTTATTTTTTTTTTTTTTGCTAAAAGCCCGCCCACAGGCTTCCAGCCTCCCAGTTTTAAAAGGTACAATGAGTACACCCCTCAGAAAGGGAACCCTGCAGGCAAACCGAAAATGCCAGCGCTATCTACAATTTGTAAGAGACACACACATGAAAGAGCCTCCTGCCTTTGCAGGTGTTTTATCAAGGCTCGTGTCAAACCACTGCTCCGAGACAAACCCAGAGCTCGTGCTGCCCACATCTCCTGAATCGGGTGCTCGGTAGGCACGGGCCCTCCTGCTCCTGGCCCAGCACATCTCAGCCCTGCTGCACCAGGGCTCTGCGAGCCGTGGAGCTGACGCTGGGCCCCCCTCCCAGCTGGGCAGGCAGGTCACACACCCCGGCGCACCTCGCCGTCCAAATTCCACCTCCGCTGAGTCAGAGCGCTATCACGGAGAAAGTATCGGGAAGAAATGGCTTTGGTTCCAAAGTCGACCAGACAACAACATGGTGACGCAGCAGCCCCAAAGCTTTAAATGCCAGCTGTATGTGTCACTTCGGACACAGCCGCAAGCTGAGGGGCTGTGGATTTATTGCTCTGAGAGCAGTACGTGGCACAGACAGAAAGGCCCTCGCCTCCTGGTTCATGGCCACAGATGTGCCTTTTCCTACAACAAGGAGGACCATGGCCTGCCTGAGGTCCCTCCACCCCAGCATAGAAATGCAGACGCTGTGTCCTGTGGCTGGAGGTGGGTGTCCCAGCATCCAGGCCCACCAGCAGGAGCCTTCACAGATGAAACATGCATCTGCATTGGCAGAGAGCGCCGCGTGGGGCTCCGTCACTGCAGTGCTCGGTTTTCAAAGCGTGTCTTGGCATGCAGACCTCACCTCAGACACTTGAGCCCCTTCGGGGAAGCAGTTTAAGTTCTGTGCCACAAGAAAACCAAGTTACGGGTGAAGTCTCACAAACAGGACCAGTCTGGCAGGCAGTTTTGTATGAATAATGCATTAAAAAAAAAAAAAAAAAAAAAGCTATATTGGATGGCAATTGTTTGTATACAAGAAAGGAGGAGAAGAGCCATTAGCTAAGTGATCTCACATTCCTCGATTTGCTTTATCAATCTCGGTATTCAGGAAAAAAAAAAATAAAAAATATTCAAGAGTAGTCCAGGCTCTCCAGTGAATCAACAAAACCACACAAAGGACTGTACCACTTCCCACAGCCTCCGGGCTGTGCATTAGCTTTTAGCAAAGGTATCTACCACATGAATAATGCAGGACATCCTCCAGAGCATCTGTACTCCAATCCATCCACAGCAGCAAATAAAAACCTTTCAGCACGCCTTTCTGTCAGGCAGCAGGACCCTTTTACAGCTGCTCAGAGGCATACTCTAGGAAAAACAACCCTATCTGCCACACTAGCTGGAAGCCTTTTAAACCAGCCAGCTGGGAACCAGCCGCTAAATCAGCCATCCTGAGGGGCCCTGATTTTATCAATTGCCTTGCCCTTCTTTGCCTTTTGTTCCTACAGGATCCACACCCACTGTTAGAGGGCTCAGATTAAGGGTTCGGTGCACTTTTGGAGAACCACCCATGCTCCCCACTGCCTCAAAATGCAGCAGCTCACTGGCTGCAGCCTGCCCGAGCTCCTTCTCCATCCCTGCCAGCCGCACAGTGCATGCACATCATGCCTCTCCTGACACTGTAAAGCAGCCCCAGGATCAAAATACCCTTCCCTGACACTGGGGACGCAGGCAAAAAAAAACATCTCCAAAGCACCCCTCAGCCATCTGTGCAAACCCCTGGATTGTCAGAGGGAAAGCAGGCTACAGAAAGCAGTGCTTTGTACATGTCCATCCCTAGCACCAGCTTGAGCATCGGTCTTCTGTGGGAGCACAAGGGTCCCTTCTCCCCAGGAGCACACCAGGAGCCATGCGACCTGCTTCTGTCACCTCCAGCCTGCAGGCTAAGGGGAGGACTTAATGCTGGTGTGGGTGGGTTAGGGTCTGTGGAGGTGGTGGTGGTGGGACAAAGGGACAACAGCTAGCAAGATCCCAGAGGAAACTGTACGCCAGAGATGGAGATCTTTCTTTGGAAAATCCAGCTCCAAATAACCCTGCAAAAATATTAGCAGCTCTGCCGTGTGGCAAAAAAATACTTAAGTATAGTGCCCTGGAAACCTGGGTCTGAAAAAAACACTTCTGCCTGTAGTATAAACATTGCACAAACACAGAGGCCATGAAGTGGAGGGTGAAGAAGTTACTCAAGAAGGAAGTGAGCTGTTTCCTCATTCACAAAACAGTGAGGCCTGAGCCCTCCTCCAGCTGAGCACAGCCCTCCTGCCCCGTGCTTCTGGTGCCTGCTGGCCAGGGCTGGACACCAGCTCTCACACGTGTCCCTGGGAGGAGGCATCATCTGCATGGACCACAAGCAGAAGGGGGTTCCAACAATTTTCCTTGCCCCTTTCCCCAGCTAAAATATCCATTTGAACCAGGGAAGGAAAACATTTCACAGAGGCTTGGCTCATACTGAACAGGAGGAGAGCAGCAGCACGCTGCAGCCCTGCACACACAGTCAGGGCTGGTACCACCTCACCTCGGAGCATCTTTCCAGCGAGGGGCCCCAGGCAGCCTGCCAAGGGCCAGGGACATAACCAAAGCCTCAGACTCAGCAAAATACACACTGAGCAAATTTTATTCGTGGTAGGAGGTACAGCAAGTACTGCAGACTTCAAAATAATTTTAAGCACATATGGCCAGGGATGGGCTAGAGCTGCCAAGAGTGAAACAAACCCATTCTCTATAATGCACTGTAGAGACAGCAAAATCCCAAGCACAGCCTTCCTGGGTGAGCTTTCAGCTGCATTTATATGCAGTCACGGTGGAAACCCCAATGGACTCCCCAGGGCAGCCAGAAATGCGCAGCAAGGTCGAGGATAAGAGCTCCCCGAAGGTGGCACAGCACTTCCACATCCCCACCACCTGGTATTACTCCGTGGCTGTGCTCATCCATCAGGCTGGCAGAGCAGGGAGATGGGCAAGGGAGCACATGTGCCTCACAGAAATAGCTCAGCCAGGTTATTTTTAACTGGGTCATCCCAGCACAGCTAGCAGCAGAGGCCAGGAGCAAGAAGAAAATCCAAAAAAAAAAAAGGAGAACTGCCGGGGCAACCACAGCCTCAGGCAGCCAGCAGGAGGCTGCCACAAGAAAGCTCAGGCTGTTTTGGGTAGGATGCCCCAGCACATTGTAAAGAGAAGCCGTATCATGAAGAACAGCCCCCACTGCTTCAGGGAGCTGCTGCAAACCAGGTGCAGAAGTCGACATTTGTCTTCGCCCAGGTCCATGAGGGGCTGTGTTCACCTCAAGGACACAGAGAGGCACAGGGCAGGCCATGCGGCCTGCAGCTTGCACGGGAGGCCACAGGGCTGGGAATTGCCACAGAGGGACTGTTGACAGGTCCTGGACTTCCCAGAAATGACTACAGACAAGCATCTCTTCTAGCCTGAGCAATAATATGATTCACCCGGTGGCCCCGTCGCTGCCACCCTGCTGCCAGCAGTGCCTGGAGCTCCACGCCCCAGCAGCTCGCTCCTCGCACCCAGGCACGGGGAACTGCACATGAATTCCCCCAGGCCATGGGAGAAGTTGTTTCACGGATGTTTGTAAGCCAATGTCAGTCAGAAACCATGCTGAAGAGCAGGGCCCACCCTCTGAAGAGCAAGAGGACACTTTTGCTCCGTTGATCGACCTCCCCCTTCACCAGATGTCCCACGTTTGCTGCACGTGGTGCCCCTACCCTGAAAGCTCTGACAGGAAAGATGAGGCACTGAGGAGACAAATCGGGCCGGTGAACATGTTCCCTAAGAACCACAGTGACCCTGAAACTCAGCTCCTTTTCACTGCGCTTATCGGAGCTCCCAGGAAGGGCAGGAGGTGAGCTGAGTGAGGCAGAGGAGGGGGCCAGCCCGGCCTCTTGGGAGAGGGAGCCCCTCCTTCCCCTGGTTTAGCTCCATCCACCAAGATAGCCTGTGTACTCCACCAGAAAGATAAAGCCAACTTGCCTGCATTCTCCAGAGACAATACCCTCTTTCACTTTGCTGGTTACCTGGGCAGCAAAGAAAATATTATTGCTTATCAACTTCCTTGTGAGTACTAATGTGCTGCTGAATTCAATGAGAGGGCAAATTCCACCTCACAGAGCTTTTCTACCCTGGCAAGAACCTGCTCTGTTACGAAAGAAAAGCAAATACAACAACCCCGTTTCGAAGAGCAATAAAAACTCCAAGCCCCCTCACCCCCACCAAAAAGAAAAACTCAGCGTAAAGAGGAAGTGATGAAACGCACGAACTTTAAGAGACATTGCCACATTTCTTGGCAGAAAGGCAGCCTTGAAAAACTCATCACCTGACCTTCTGCAAGCTCAGCAGTTTCTCCTGAAACCCGAACACTGTGCCCTTGCTCTTCTGTTTCACAGGAAGAAGCTTCCTGCTGTCCAAGGCCAGGACAGCCTCTGAGCTTCAGGAGCCACAGCTCAGTTCCCCATTGAAAAGCCACAGCCGGGTGTCAGGAGCCTGCCACCTTGTCTGAGCAGCAAAGCTATCACTGGTTTGGGGGATTTGGCCACCTTCAGGGAATCCCAAGGCCTTGGTTAGTGCCTAAAGGAGTCCCAGAGGTTACAGACCTTCCCAAATCTTTTCTGCCTAGCCAAAGAGCTGTGGGTGCCACTAGGGCCGGGATGGGTGAGGAAGCATGAAGCGGCCAGCGGGATGGTGAGGCAGGGGAAATGCAAGTGCAGATGTTTCTCCTGAGTTCTGGGGGGGCTCGGAGGCTACATACTTCAGATGAATGTCTGAAAACGCAGCCCTTACTGGAAGGCAGGAGGGCTCAGGAGAGTTACTGCAGCCTGGCACACAAGGAAAGCACAAGCTGAGAGGCAAGGGGACAGCCTACAGGGCCTGCCCTCTGGGAGTCCCCAGTCCAGCCTCACAGCAAACCTGCCCACAGCCCTAAATTAGGGCAGATGTGAAACCGTCCAAGGACAAAGGGTCCCACCTGCCTGGTCCCAAGGCTGCACCATCATCCTGAGAAATAAGCCTTCTCAAATGTCTGACCTACTTCCCTCCAGCTGCAGCCAGCATCCTTTTCTTCTTGTTACACGGTCACTGCCAAGAACAGTTTGGCTCTGTAACTCTTCCAGGAGTTGTATACTACTATATTCTACTATTGGTAAATCAGTTTTTGGCAGCAACAAACACAGGTACCTAGTGGAATAGAAAAAAATAAAACCTGCCATAGATTTCCAAGTCATAAGCCAGCAGCAAAGGGAAACATTCCCTGCCCCTCTGGGAACGATGACAGCAGGATCTTGTTCTTTGAAAGGCAGCCAGCAGCATCAGAGGTCTTCTCTGAAGCCCAGAGGTGCAGAGTTCTTCCCCCTTCCTTACAGCATCATCTGCATAGAAAAACATTCAGGGTGCCAAAGAAAAAAGAAGTGGGGGGAGCTCTCCCACACACACATAGTACCTGTGGAATTGATTTATTATTCCAGTTGAGGCTTCTCTCTTTGTTGTCTGAATAGATTGAAATATAATATATATGTTTATATATATTTATTTTATATAATTATTTATATATTTTATATATTTATATATGTATATAGCCATAAAATAAATCATATACATTTTATATATAGGGTATTTTTTTTATGTGTATATATATATATAAACATATATCATTCAGTTGAGGCTTTTCTCTTTGACTGATTAAATCAAAATTGACATCTCTCTGTTCTCTGGAAAATTCCTCACCCACTTTTGAGCTCCCTAACAGTAGGACCCATTTATCTGAGGCATGGCAAGCCAGCAAGAGTGCGTGGCAAAGGCGGGTGTAACAGACGCAAAGGCTCTCTTCTGCCACATCTCAAGTCTGAAAATCAATTCACCATCGGGAGCAGAAGTAGCCAGTCCATTTTAACTCTTTTCAGCTCTTACTCCAGCTTTGATTTATGCTGGCTAAGTATGAGGGCTACCTATGTTTTCCCTGCCAGAGAAATGAGATGCTGTGCCCATTCACTCACCCACTGGGCTTGGCAAATGCACAGTGCCTGGGAAATCAGGGGCATTACTCTGAGCTTGATCCATCAGAGCAGGTGCAGGAGCAGCGTTTGGTTCAGACCAAGAGCACACATTTGAAGCAAATCTCCTCATCATTGCCATTTACCACGCTCCAGCTTGCATTGCAAAGCAGTCTTGCAGCATGCAGAGAAGATGCACTCTGGATGAAACTAAGGGTGTTCCAGGATCACAACTCCATCTGTTGATGGGGTAAACTGTTAAAATTAAAGCTTTCAAAGTTCCTATGGGTATGAAGTCCTGGAACCACCTGTTTCATGCCACAGGTCTACTTCTCTTGCACTGTACACGTGGCTGTAGTTAACACGGAGATGACCGAGGTGAGCTCAGTCACTGCACGCTTTTCCACACACACCTCTCTGTTTGCCCTTCAGCCGTGCCCATCTTCAGATGTGACTGTTTTCTTGACCTCCTCTCCTCCAGGTAATGCTCTCTTTGACGTTGTTTTTGGGTGTAACTCCACCTCTGATCACTTCCTTCAGCATCACCACCCAGCCACTGCTCTCCTCTGTGACCAGTCCCCTCTCCACAGCTCCCATCTATCAGCAGTGAAGACCAGCCTCTCTTCCCATATAGCAGTTTATTTCCTACGTGCTTCACTCCTGCCTGTGCCCAGCTCTTTGAACATCTCCCCTGGCACCAGTTCTAACCATTTTCCAGCTCTGTCCTCCTGCACCACCTTTCTCCAGCCCTCCCAGCTGAGGAGCACCCCGAGCACAATGTCCACACTCCAGCTGAGCTCCACCCTACAGGCTTCCTCTCTCTCTCTCTACTGCTGTTGCTTTCGAAACCAGACTATTTCTCCAGCTTAACTGATATCCATACCAACAATCTTTTCTCTGCCTTTGAGTCAGCTCTGGGCATCTGTGCCTTAGGGATTTTTTGAGCCAAAGGCTTATCTGTCTGTTTAGCCAGCCCTAATGGATTTTCCGCCTGCAGATTCATCTAATGGCTTTTCTTGAACCACATCCTCAACATCCTGTGTCAATGAGTCCCAGTGTTTATCTGTATCCTGTAGTTCCTGGGCAGTGATAAACAGAGGAACAATCGCTCCCTATCTGAACTCTCCATCCCATCATCCTACCATATGTCAAAGGCCACATCTCATATCCCTCCTCAGGCATACCTTTTCCAAGGTAAACAGCTGTCCCAGTGCTGCCTTTTCTCCTGCACTACTCCGTCCTCAATGAGCTTGCAGAAAGCTAGCGTTGCATGAGGCATTCATGACACAGCTGCACAGTAGGTGTATCCAGACAGTATTTGATCATTTGATCATTTCAAAGTGCCAGCAGGAAAAAAAAAAAAAGGAAAAAAAAAAAAAAAAAAAAAAAAAGGAAAGGAAAGGAAAGGTTGCACAGCCCTTGAAGTCTGGCTGTGAATTAAAGCAGCATTTGAACTTCTGATATAATGCAGACCAGGCAGCTTGGAATGTCATTTCCATTCCATTTTGCTTCCCTAGGCAGCAGAAACAAAGACTGTCTGTGTAAAGAAGAGTGAGAAGAAAAACACTGGGTAGGACACACTGGGCAACGCTGCACCTGACAGGGTATGCAGTGTTCCCTGGGCGACTTAAATGCACTCATGGAACTGTGTCTGTGTTCTCAGGCTATTCAGCACCACAGAAAGTCTTCAGGCTCCAGGAAACTTCTGCAGGCTGCTCAAAGCCAGAAGAGAGTCCAGTCCCCACGTCTGCTCAGAGAGAGACAACACCAAGCAGGAACAGCCCCATAGAGAGGTACCTGAGCAGGCCTGAGGGCTGCAGGTGGGACACGCAGGGTGCCCTGCAATGCCAGGGAACTCCAGGCACAGGTGGGAGAGCAGGCAATGACACAGGCAGATATGGCAGTAAAGAAAGGGGCAGGATTTCAGGAAGAGCTCAAAATTTAGAAAGAAATTCCAAAATTCCTTTGGAAGACTTGTTTTTCTTCAGGAGTTTAAGGTGCTTGCACATTTCCAGACATACATACCAAAAGACACCATGCAATCATCTGCCCGTGCTGTCGGTGGCCAGTGACAGCAGAGCCCCACAGCACAGGCAGGCAGAGACCACAACTTCCAAACCCTCACAGTTGAGCCTGACTGCAAGACAGGCAGGAACAAGAGTATAAACACTGCTATACTATTTAAATACATAAGTCACAAGCTGTCTTGAAGTTACAAAAAAAAAGAGTTCATGTTGCAAGTCATAATTTCAGGGAAGGAAGAACAGGTATGATACATGAAAACTCCTCAGAAATAGACAAAACTGTGCACAAGATAATGACTTCAGTTTCACTGACTTCTCAGAATGGGAAGAAAGAGAAGGTAAAGAAATTGCTGCTTCAGTTCCCTCTTTACACTTCAAAAAGACCTGATCTTGATTAAGCTTAAGAAGTCCTCTTCCACTAACAGCCCACAAAGGGCTGGGCACTAAAAGCAAGTGCTCAGCACTAAGAGACTCCCCAAACTAGCAGCAAGAAGAGGTTTATTGAAACATTCTTTGAAATATTTCAAAGAATGGATGACCACAATGTTCCCAAGGACAGACACCCTTTGATATTTTTGCCTCCATCCAGCGGACAGACCCACAAGCAGATGCATGTGCTGTGGCAGAAATTTAGGGATTGCAGCCACTCTCTCAAGTTCAACACACAGCAATACACTTAGAAAGATGCATGGGAGATAGGGACCCAGTATGGGTTTTCCTGATTTAACTCCTTGGAACTTTGCTTCCTAATGGCATTTTCATTTTTTTTATTTTTTTTTTATTTATTTATTTTACTGTCCTCACAGAGCCACAGACAAATTTAGGCTGCTAGGGACTTCTGAGGGTCCCTAGCCCAGCTCTAAGCCCCTTGCTCAGGGCTATATCCAGGTGTGTTCTGAAAATCTCAAAAGGTGGAGGTGCTACAAGCAAGCAAAATACCCTTGTAGCCATTCCTGTCCAGCTAATAACTCTGGCCTGAGTGTGACCTCTGCAGGATGTCGCCTACTTCCAGAGAACGCTGCTGTCTGTGCTGGATGGCATTATTTAGAAAATCACCTTGTTCAAGTTGCTAGCTATCTATCATCCTGTAAAGCTCTCCCTGTGATTCGCCACCTCTGCTGCTGAAAACACAACTAGCTCTCGTTTTTTCCGAATAATAACTTCTGCCTCCAGCTACTGGATCTTGTTCTGGTTTGTCAATCAGATTGAAGAATCTGTTATCTAAAAAGATACATGAGATTTCTGAGGTCTTTTACTCTCCACACAAACCCAGAGCTCACCAAAACACAACCTGGATGCCAATGAAGAGGAAAGTGTTGACTTTCCACCTGAGGATTTACCCCTCTCAGTGGGGGGTTGGGCTGGGATTGCTCATTTGGGGGATTTGTTTGCTTGGCAGGCTGCACCAGACCCATAGCTATTGCACAAGGCTTAATGTATGGCAGGTGGCACAAGTCTCAAATAGATGCGAGGGGCCATAAAGCCAAGCCCTTCAGACCCCGGCTAAGCCTTTAAACAAGTGCCATGATTTCTAAAACTGTGAGGCACTGAAACTCCTATTGATTTCTGTGGAAGACGTCAGATGCCAGGCTATCATTAGCAAAATCAATCTTTTCAATTAAGACTTCAGGCATCAATTACTGACATCAAGACCTCTGCAAATTCGAAGAGAAACATGAGCCACCACCACCACCGGAGTGGGAGGGGTGAGGTGAGAGGCTATGATCCTCCCTGACTGTAAGGAAAAAAGCCTCTATGCATAGGAGGAGCCAGATGTTATGAGAACAGGAACTTGAAGCAATGCTATTCTGATTTTGTTTGTGTTCCTCTGTGTATGTATTTTGGTATTCAAATTAAATTAGAGAAAATGGCAGAGGAAAATAATGCAAACTAATTACATTTAAGTAGACGTTAGCAAGACAATCTTTGACTTCTTCTATCCGTCTACTGCAATTAAAGAGCCGTCTGGGTTTTCTGTGCCTATTACCCTGCAATTTTGTTGCCAGCACAGGCTCCTTTCAGGGGGCAGATAGAATGGAAGAAACCAGAGGATGACAGGGAATATCGGTCCTTCCTGACATCTTCCGTGTCACCAGACAGCGTTTCCAACAACATCAATACGAGGTTCCTTAGAAAGGAGCGCAGCAGCCGTGCCAGCAGCTCAGGCACAAAGGCAGCTACACTTTCCTAAGGGTTTGTGTTTTTTTCAGGTTTGACTCACGGGAAGCAGCGGTTCAAGGGTGCTTTGGGCAGATGGGCAAACATGCTCCATGGCCACATTAGCCCCGGGTGTGGCTGGAGCAGGACAGGCAGCTTCAGGGGAGATCTGCCACACCTGTCCCATGTCTGGAGATGCTCCAAATTCACCTGCTGCATCAACCATGTGCCAACCCACAGCGAGGGCAAGGTCAGAAAAAAAAGGTGCTCATCTACCAACACTGCCCCTGGCTCACCTAAAAGCCACGATGGCATCCAAAGCTCTCCGAGCCTGCCAGGGAGGGTTTCAGCCCTCTGCACCATGACATGGAGCATGGAGGGTAAAAACCACGGTGTGTGTAGAGCCAGGACTGCCTAATTTCTGCTCTCAGGACCAGGCCCTGTACTTGGCTCCTGCCTGTGCTCTTTTTTCCAACTGTCAGCCAGGAGGCTGGTCTCGTATTCACTTTCACAGGTGTAACCCTGACCCAGCAGCCTTGGCTCGCCTCCTCTTCCTGGGAGAGCCTCTCCCCTGGTGCTGCCTCCTGCGGCAGGAGCAGGACGGAGTTCGGCCTCCCCTGCTTCCCTGGGAGTTATCTAATCGGGTTCCCTGGACTTTGCCTCGAAGTCTGCCATAAAAATACCACAGACGCCGCGAGTTTCTGCTGCTTCTCCTTCCTTATAATCCCCCCTCCGTGACTTTGTCCCACCAAGGGGAGGGAGGCAGTGCAGACATGGCGCTGAGCAGAAGGACACCTCCTTGCACCTGGGAGCTTCCGTGCTTCCTGGCACAGAGACAAAGAGCACGGCAACCCTCTGGCCCTGAGAGAAACCAAACCAGGGCACAAAGGATGCTGCAGGGGGAGAGGGATGGACCGAGAGGCCCGGCTCTGGGCTGTGCGGTGTGAAATAAAGCTGTTCATGAGGGAGAGGGGGAACAGGGCTGGGAGCTGCAAGGTGTTCCTGCTGCGGGCACGTCCTGGCCCTTTAGAAAGAGCTGTGCCTGGCTGAGGGTCAGAAAGTCCTATTCAAAGCGCCTTGGGAACAGCAAGCGTCAGCATCACCCAGAGACAGCCCTGCAGGGCATATTTTCCAAACGAAGAACTGCTGGCAAGCCTGTCATACCGCACAGGGGAAATCCCTGGAAATACTAGGCCAGTTTGGCTCCCGCTCGCGAGCCTGCGTAGCCCAGTGTGTGTCAGCACCCCCCCGGCCCTCGCAGCCTCCCGGATGATCTCGAGGTCTTTATTGTTTCATCCGTGGAGGGGCAGAAGGTGCGCCAGCCTAATTGCCTGCCCCAGCCAGCTCTCTGCAGCCACGCTGCACCTGCGGGAAGCCAGAAAGAGGAGAAATCTCCTCGCCACAGCCTCTCCGTGGCATGGCAGAGGAACAGCAGGCTGCCTGCAGCCCTGCCTTGTGCCCTGAGGTGCTCAAGTGGAGCATCGGGCCTGGGCTGCCGGGGGCAGCCGTGCTGGGATGGTCTCCTTCCACCCCGTTTCTTGTACAAGGCACACTTCTGTCACCATGCCACATCCCATGAGGGTCGTCCCCCCCTCACAAAGTCCCTGCTGGGGAAAGCAGGGCCCACCAGGCTGGGCAGGTGACACAAAAACAACAGAGGAGCACACAATGCAACACACAGCACAAAATCCACCTTAGTGAGGCAGCTTTGCCTCACTGCTGAGCATCACCTTCCCTTCCAGGCGTTTCCCAAGGCCTTCAGGTCTCTGCCTACACCCCCCTGCAGCCCCAGGCACCGGGCAGCCCCGAAATCCCACAGGGAAGTGACAGTGGCCCCGGTGCAGCCCCCATGATCCAGCAGTAGCCCCCATGCCAAGACTCACAGGGAGGCAAGCCCCCAGAAACCCACCACGGAGCCAGACAACCCCCTCCACTCATTATCCAGCCACTAACAAATTTAACAGGCGCAGAGAAGTTTGCAATGCTGTCCGATGTCCCCCAATAAATCTGCTCGCAGGGGGGCAAACCAACAGGGACAGGCACACGGGGCTGCTCTGCCTGCCGGGAGGGGAGGGCAGGAGGAGCCCGAGGCAGAGCCCTGGCGCAGGCGGCGGGGCTGTCTGGCTCTGTGACCAAATGCCCGTGGGTACCTGCGCCTCCAGTTTCCCCGGGCAGAGGCAGATGATGGGGCTTGAATTGCTGCGGTGGCCTGATGGGTTGAACGAAGGTGAAACACCCCTCGCTGGTGGAGTAACAGCTCGTCTGCAATGATGCTAAGCCAGCAAACAGCCTCGGCACCGAAGGAAGCACCTCCTTCTCGCCTTGTCTCTCCGGGGCGATCAGCTCACACCTCTATCTCGCCTCCTGAAGCCTTGCTTTAGTTTCCTGAAAGGCAGACACGAAAACATGAACACCCTGCGTGTCTCCATGAGTCACTCCCTATCTCCGATCAAACCGCAAGGGATCAGGGCTCTCCAAAGAGGGCACAGCCGGTGGCAGAACAAAGGGAACAACAGGGCTACGCAGGATGATCCCATCCTTTGTTAACCCTCCGGGGAGCCTGCCTGGGGAAGGCAAAAGGCGACCAACACCCAACCCACCCTCGCAAGGGCTGCCTGAGACCTCTGCAGAAACCCCTTCCCTACAGCACCCAGCGCTGGGTGCCCCGGGGAGCCCCCTTTATGGGGGCTGCAGGGGGCTGTCAGGGGGCCGGGCACAGCCGGGAGGGCACCGTTCCCCGCGGGGGATGCTCGGCGAGGCGCTGCCCGGCGGGGGGGACCTGTTTGCAGGGCGCTGCACACCCCAGCCTGCCTCCTCCTTCTCCTCCTCCTCCCTCTTCCAGTTCAGCCTCGCCACCAAAACCCTCCCCACGGCAGGGGGCAGCCCCCAGCGCCGGCAGCCCGGCTGTCACCCTGCCCTGCGGGCTCCCACCCCAAACCCCCCGACCCCAGCACAAAGCCACGGCTCCGCACAAAGCTGGGTGGGGCCGCACCCTCCCCAAAACCCCCCCCTCAACCCCACGCGATGCTCCCCACACCCGTGTCCCCGTTCCCCCCGTGTGGGTGCCGGGGCGGGGGGAGCCGGGGGGATGCTGCAGGTGCCGCGGCGCGCCCTCCCCACGCGTGTCCCGGCCCCACAGCCCACCCCAGCACACCCCAGCCGGGTGTCCTACCTTGCTGCTGTCGGCCGGGGGTCGGGCAGCCCGCAGGCTGTGCACATGGGAGCCGTGCCGAGCCGTGCCGAGCTGTGCCGAGCCGAGCAGTCCCGCCCCGGCCCGCCCCCCGCGCCGCACCCCTGGGTGCCCGGCGGAGCCAGGGCTGGGGCAGCTCCCCCGGGGGTGCTGGGGAAGCACCGGGCAGGGCAGGGCAGGGGCACGGGGGGGCAGCCGGAGCCCCGCAGCATCCTCGCAGCAGTGCCTGGGGTGCTCGGCTTCCCCACCGCTCCCTGTCGAAGCTCAGGGCTTCAGCCAGCCGAGGACCTGCTGTGTCTGAGGCTGCAGGGGACACGGCCAGGGCGGCTGGCCCAAATGGGCCGCGGGGATGTCCTGTGCCGTGGGGTGTCGTGGTTAACAAGGAAACTGGGGTAAAAGAAGGAGGGGGGGGGGGGGGGGGCACGGGCTGGCGGTGTTTGTCTGCCCCAGGAGCTGTCAGGAGCCATCACAGAATCACAGAATTTCTAGGTTGGAAGAGACCTCAAGATCATCGGGTCCAACCTCTAACCTAACACTAACAGTCCCCACTAAACCATATCCCTAAGCTCTACATCTAAACATCTTTTAAAGACTTCCAGGGATGGTGACTCCACCACTTCCCTGGGCAGCCTGTTCCAGTGTCTAACAACCCTTTCAGTAAAGAAATTCTTCCTAACATCCAACCTAAACCTCCCCTGGCACAACTTTAGCCCTGTCACCAGGCACGTGGGAGAACAGGCCAACCCCCACCTCACTCCAGCCTCCTTTAAGGTATCTGTAAAGAGCAATGAGGTCACCCCTGAGCCTCCTCTTCTCCAGGCTGAACAAGCCCAGCTCCCTCAGCCGCTCCTCGTAGGACTTGTTCTCCAGGCCCCTCACCAGCTTCGTCGCCCTTCTCTGGACCCGCTCAAGCACTCGATGTCCTTCTTGTAGTGAGGAGCCCAAAACTGAACACACTACTCGAGGTGCGGCCTCACCAGAGCCGAGTACAGGGGGACGATCACCTCCCTAGCCCTGCTGGCCACACTGCTGCTTACAGAACCACCGGATTGTCTAGGCTGGAAGGGAACGGGCCGTGCTCTCCTGGGAGGGGCTGACACCTGCCTGCCAGGGGAAGCAGTGAACAGATTCCTCGCTTTGCTTTCCTTGCACGCACAGATTCTGCTTTACCTGTCGAGCTGTCTTTACCCAAACCCACGAGCTCTCATGCTTTTACCTCCTCTGATTCCTCAGAGCTAGTTTGGGTGCTGACAAAGGGAAGGGTTTTGCAGCCCCCTCCCCTTTGCAGCCTGTGCCTGCACAGCAGGGACTGTACAGCGGTGTCCTTGCTCTCCGTCTTCTGTCCTGGGACTTCTCAGCAGGCTGTCAGCAAGGACCTGGCCACTGACAGAGGTGGCTGGTGGCAAAGAGCACCCTCGGACAGCACTTGTTGTCCTCTTGTAACGTCCTTGGACCTTACCACTATCTCAAAGCTTCCTACCCCCTTGGCACCAGAAGGCATCAACAAGGAGGTTTGTGTTACTAAATTAAAGCCTAACACCTGAGCAGATACTGACTCACCAGGGAACTTTTGGGGAGCTCAAGGTGAGCCTTCGCAGCTGGCAGGAAGCCGCTGGTGAATAACAAGGAGAAATGGGAACTTTGTCTCGCTGGCTGCGGTGGGACAGGGGACCCCTCACCCCAAAAGTGGCTGGCTGTACTGCTTCCCTCTCTGCAGAGCTCCTGGGGCTGGGCGGGCAGTGCACAGGGGTGGTTTCATGACTGAGCCTTGAAGCGTGGCCCACAGCCTGTGACTGAACTCCAGGAAAGGGCTGAAATTACCTCTGAGGGGATTAAGTTACGTCAGCTCCACCACTGTGGCCCCGCTGTGGGAAAGAGGTTTGTCTTCTGGCACCTGACACTTCCCCAGGCCAGGGTGAGCTGATGTTCTGCAAGGGAGGCCAGAGCAGTGGGAAATGGGAAGGGAAGGGAAGGGAAGGGAAGGGAAGGGAAGGGAAGGGAAGGGAAGGGAAGGGAAGGGAAGGGAAGGGAAGGGAAGGGAAGGGAAGGGAAGGGAAGGGAAGGGAAGGGAAGGGGGCAGAGAGCCCAGCGCACTGAGGGCAGCTCCTGCAGCAGGGCGTTGTTGCTCCCTCACGGGCAATGCCTTGTCCCTCTGCTCCGTCCTCCCCCTGAAAAGAAGCCCGAGCTTGGGATAAACATTAACCCAGCACAGAACAACCTCCTGGGCTTGCCTCTCTCCCGGGCAGCAGGCTGGGACACAGGAGTGGATTGAGTGGCTTTGCTCTGCACCAACACTTCTGCGGTCACGGGCTTCAGCTGCAGCACACGAAGGTAATGGTGGCTCAGGCCACAGATCCTTCCAGCCCAATGCCATCAGGGCCAGCGAGGGGGGGGAGAAGGGAAGCTTCCCAATGTCTACTCAGGGACTTTTTGGAGCCAGCAATGGATTTCTGTGCATTTGGCCACCCTCCCAACAGTTGGTACCCTCAAAAACATATAAATGTGGTGGCCCTAAGGTCCTGCAACGGATCTACAGATTAACTGCACGTTCTGGGACAATAAATAAATAAAAATCTGAACAGTTATTTTCGAGGCTGGAGCTGGTATCTCCTGTTTTAGGAGGCTTCATTTAAGAAGTAGTGATGTGTGTACAGCTAACTGTGGTGTGGAAAGAAACCCATTCTGTTCACAGGTGCCAGCACGGGCAGATGGAGTTACTGGGCTGTGCAAGCAGGTCAAACTCTTGTTTCCAGCCACAACAGTTGGCT
Source organism: Anas acuta (assembly GCF_963932015.1). NCBI lineage: Eukaryota > Metazoa > Chordata > Aves > Anseriformes > Anatidae > Anas > Anas acuta. Next base: position 63,528,484 of record NC_089017.1, on the reverse strand, counting down.
GTGGCAGCACAAATTATACTCAGGCACGGTGCAGAAGTAACCTCTGCTCAGAACAGCACAGGATTTACTGGTGCTTACCTCTGGGCCCAGCTGGCATTTTGTGACCAGAGTGCGTAGGTTGAAGAGCCCCAAAGTCTGTGGAGCAGAAGGGAAGTGGCACAGCGCCTGTGAGGATAAGCCAGCTCTGGGGTGCAGGTCTGCAGAGGCTGTGCAGATATTCCTGCTTCCCCCAGAGCTCAGGCAGGAAACACCACAAACGCTTGGCTGGCAGTGTGACCCTCAGTGAATGCACACGTGGAGCAAGGCTGAGACAAAACAGAAGAGAAACTGCTAACAGCGCTGGAGCGTCCTTCCCTTCTGAGTTCAACTAAAAATCACTTCCAGTTTTTCCCATCAGGGACAAGCTCCGCTCGAACACATTGGTGCTTACATCTTCTTTAGAAAAGTTTAATTTATTTTTTATAGGTCATTATGTAACACAAATAGACCAGTGCGCATTCATACACCACACAGACATGTCAGACTAGGGTTTGGTCTGACAATGCATGTTTTAAGTGCCTTTTTTAAAGAATGTAGGGACAGGATGGAAGGAAAAGAAAAAAATCAGCTGCTGCAAAAGGCTCTTGAAAAAAATACAGTTGTAAGTGTGGTCCTAATTTCCATGTCTTGATTTAAGAGAGAATGCCTCTCAAAACTCTGTAACAGCACCCTGTATGTGTGCGCATGCATACACACAGCAGTATGCATTAATTGGATTAGCAGTACAACCTGTAAAGAAAAACCTTCTGAGCTTCTCTAGCTACACGGCATCCTTTTGAAAGCAGTGTTTCTGTTTGAGATACTGTGGAAGGACTCGAGTAACATTTTCTTCTCACCCCAAGCTCTCAGTGTGAGCAGATGTTGATGCCACACGGTGGATTTACCCCACTCCTGCCCCTCTAACCTGCTGCAGGGCTCCCAGTCTCCCCAGAGCCTCATCTCCACTTGGGTTACGTCCACACGGTGCGATCGACCTCTAGAGGTCTCCGCAAACTCAGGCTTTATCATTTTTGAGCCTGGCTGATTGGCCCAGCAGTGTCTGGGGTAGAGCTGAGGCAAGCAACCTGTCTCAGGTGAGCATGAGCAGAGGCCAGGGCTGTGAGTGCCTCCTTCCCCTTCCTCCTCCAGCACAGGTGTCTTGCAGCACAGGAGGGGTAAGTGGGGTGTAATTCGCTCAGGCAGGGCGTCTCCATGCACTTGACACATGGAGGCCAGCTGCTTGTTCAGGAAATATTAATGTTTTTTACTTTTGTGACCTTGTCCGAAAGGTTCCACCTGCAGAGTGCTGTACCCCATGGGGTCAGAGCACCACCAGCACTGGAAATTCGGGCACAGCAAAGAGAAAAGAGGGATCCCCTTCAAAACCTTGCAGCGTTCAAGTCAGAAGGAACATAATCATGTGGATTATGAACACAGAGACAGGGACATCAGTGCAGGGGTCCAGCCAAAGGCCACCAGAAACCACGGATGGCTCTGCTCAGATCCCAACAGAGAGTAGAAGCGCCTCCCAGAATTTCCCAGTCGGGCAGAGGACACACCTTGTGCTCCCGTGGGCTCCCGCAGGAACTGAAATGAACTGGAGAGGCGGCTCCACCCTCCCACACCTCATTTCACTTGTCCCAGTCTGAGCCCCACAGGAAGACGTCCTCCAGCTCCCAGGCCTTCCTCAGCCCCAGCAGTCACCCAGGGAGCGTGGCGTGACCCAGCGGCTGCAACGTTAAAGGCGTGCTCTCCTGGCAGGATAGCCTCTGATGTGTTCAAAGAGCAGGTCCCCTCCTCACCAACTAAGCAGCTTTGGGTACCAGTGAGGGACTGTTCTCAGATTATGTGTTTTTTTGTTTGTTTGTTTTGTTTTGTTTTGTTTGTTTGTGGTTTTTTTTGTTTGTTTGTTTGTTTTTTCTGGTGATTTTACGTGTACAGAAAGATCTCTTTCAAGCCTCCATCAGAAAAGGTGGAAAAGCCCTGCCTGGCTGGGTCACTTGCATCATGCCAGCGCCCGTCAGGGTGCTGGTACTGCTGGTACCTCCTGCAGATCTCCAGCTGCAGTCCAGCATTGCACGGCACAGGACGGGCAGGAGGGGGAGAAGTACAGGAGAGGATGAAGCTCCTCTACCACCTCCATCATCACAAAGCCTGGGTCAATCCCCAAATGGTCCTGTACCTATAGCCTTGCTTCCTGGGGCAGACGAACTCCTGCTGTGATCACCTGTGCTGCCTCCATCTCTTACCGACAGCTGCTTTCGGAGACAAACTCTGTTTCTGCTAAATCTCTTCTTCCTCTTCGCTGACAGCGTCCTGCAGGTCCTGAGGCCCCTGCTCTGCTCTCTCTTTGACGTAGGCTGCCTTGATCTGTTCCAGCTCGCACAGCTCTGTCTCCAGCTCTTCCCGGTGCATTGTCCGCCGGTTCCTCAGCAGCTTCATGGGGAAGGGGTTTAACTCATTGAAGGCAATGTTCATCAGCTTCCTGCAATGAAGAGAGGCCTGGTGACCACAGTTACTGCCTGAGATGTTAACAGATACCCAAGAGTTTTAAGAGAGGGAGGCTTTTCCAGACCATCTACCTCTGCCGCAGATTGCACTTGGCTGCCCCAGGAGGCTGCAGAGAGCACAGCCTCATATTTCAGCTCTGGGGTCAACAGCCACTGAGCCGCAGAACCACGACTGAATCACAGGCGCTGCTTCTAGCACAGCACCAGCCCAGGCGTAACTTTTTGGGTACCAGCATGCAGCAGTCAGCAAGGAGCTGGGCTATCAGAAGCCATCTCTGATGGCCCCTGGAGTAGGAACAGGCTGCTCTGTTCAGCTCGTCTGATTAAATAAATGTTCCTCTCATGCACGCGTTGTCACCACAGGTTGTGAGTAGCTCTCTGCTCCCAAAAACCCCGACTGCTACACCTGAGAGAAACCCAGCAGGGAACAGAGAAAGTTCCTGCTGCTGGAAAAAGAAGGCCGGCCCAGACTTTGTGGCCTGGTCTGCAGCAGCATGCCTTCACCCTAGCCCAACAGGCTTTAAGTAACAGCATGCAGAAAAAGTCAGAAAGGAGGCACGTTGTCAATGTCCTGGTGACCTGCCAGTGCATGCATCTCTCTTAACAGACTGGTCACAACTCCTTTCAGGCTGACCTAAGAGGCAAGCAAGCACAGGCCCAGAGTAAGAGGCTGACTATACCCCACAGTCCTACCTGCCATCCACGATCATCCTTGTGAAAAAACGCAGGTACTGGTAAATCTCCACATTGTCATGAATCCTCAGGATTTCCTCCTCGTTGTATTTAAAGATTGCGAGAGCATAGCGGAAAATCACCTGGAAGGTTGAAAAGCATTTCAGTTGACAAAGTCTTAGGCAGCTGAGGGATCAGCTTATAACATGGCTTAAAACACGGGGTGAGGAAGACACCACTGCAGTTCATGCTGGTTGCTGGGCTCCTGCTGTACTCTACAGGCTGCTTTAGGGTGGGCCTAAAAAAAAACAGAGCTGATCTCACAGGAATGACCCTCTGTTTGCTAATTTACAACTCCAGAGCACACCTGATGCTCCAAAAGGACCCCACAGGGATCTCACAAGGGTTCTCCCATTCTCCCTACGCACTGGTGCAACACAAGACTCACATTTTTTCACAAGTGCTAAATCTCTGCCCGTCTTCTGCTCCCTGTATCTGTCCCCTCTCAGCTAGGTCTGGGTTGCAGAGTAGAAGACACCGTGGCCTTTCAGAAAACTGTTTCTAGCATGACTACATGCTAAAAAACATGAGGGGCACTACACACATGGTATCAGGGACTAGGACTGCCTGCAGGCAGCAACTACACAGATGGATGGCAGGGAGGCACCAAGGCACTCCACCAAACAGTCAAGGTAGGACAAGAGGCTCAACCCCCCATCTCTCTGACACATGTGGACATCCTTCGCTCTGCTGTCACATCACAGAAGTAGTGCAGAAGGAAGGGAGGCCTAGATTCAGGGTTTTACCTTAGTTCCTTCATACAAGAAGGCATCCCACACTCGCAGGAGGATGTCGCTGACCAGGCTGTCCACAAAGGCCACCAGAAACCAGTTGAAGGTGATGAGGGAGACATCAATCTGATGCTGCTCGAAATGAGCCGTGAGGCGAGGCAGCTTCTCTGCCAGGAAGTCTTTGAAGACTCTCTGATCTACCTGAAGTTGACAAAAAAGAAAACAATGAATTATCTGTTAAAAGCAGTCCTGGTGCTGAAGGAGAGGAACAACGCAGCAGGACAATGAGCCAATTGCATGAGCCAAGACACAGAAATGCAGTCAGCGAGGTCCTTGACTCATGTTTATAAAGGCTTCATCTCAAGGAAGTTATGGTTTCGTGAGCGGAAGTGCTACAGAGCAAGAACAGGGTTAGGTCTTTCCCTGTACCACATCATACCACTGCCCCAGCTCTGTCAGCCCAGTTACCTTTGAGCCCGTAGTACAAACCAGACAAGGTAATATGCTTTGGTCTTTAAAACCCACAAGAACTAAATTTTGATTTTCTCAACCAGCTTTCACTTTATCAAGCCAACCCACAAAGCATCACCCTAGACCCTCCTCTTCACTTTCTTCTTGGATAGACTTACAGAGGCCAAACATGAGCCCAGGAAGTCTTACCAAAAAAAAGGCTCCCTCAGCTGACGGTCTTTTATCACCAAATGTAGAGGAGCTTCTGTGTCCTCCACCCTGCTGCTGTTTTCCCTGGCAATCACTGTGCTGAGTGTCAAGTGCTGTCTATTAAAATCTCACTGCTAACCCTACCTGCTCCAGATCACTGCAGCACAGACATCTTGCTGTCTGCACAATGATTTGGCTGCTTCCCAAGTCTCTGTGGGCTGGCCTCTTCACCGGCACACCAATGTACCAGTAAACACCATCAATTCAGTAGCAGAATCACTCACTCTCCACTACTGATGCTTGCAGCCTCCTCCACTGCGAGCCCACAGCAGAAACCCGTTTCTCTGTGAAAGGACCACACACAGTAACGAGACCGAGGTGATGGCCAGGCGCGCCAGGCTGGGCACTGCTGGGTGTGGGTGGTAGGGTCACACAATTACACTTCCACGGAGCTAAATGGAATTTATCCTGGCTCTGCGCACATCTGGGAGGACACTGTACATCTGATACAAGACAACACACCTTGAAAACCTTGAAATCCAGGAACTTTGAACCAGAAGGATGAGTTACTTATAAAACTTTTTATATCAAATGGCCACAGAGCTTTTGATATGCAGGAAAAAAAGAAAAAACAAAAAACAAAAAACTGACATGCAGCCCCAAAGCCAGAATTAACACTGCATTTGATCATGAACTGAAGCAGAGTGAATATAAAAATAACAGTATATAAAAATACCAGAAGCACAGGGCACTCCAAAAGATAGGGTGAGGTTTCTAAAGAAAAATGCGATGGGCTCCAGAATGGCATTTTCTTCATGTTTGGTTCTACATCTGTCAGAATTTGCCACTTCACTTTTTCGCTTTTACTGGGCCCTCCTTACAATAAATTCTTCCTTCTGACTAACCTGGCCTCCAGGCTGTTATTCAGGAGTGCTACTCAGTTTCTTAACTACTCTGTATCTCTGTAATGGAAGGTGATGTCAGCTGTCCTGTGAGAAATCAAACACATTGCAAGCTCACAGCATCATAGACTTGTGAAAGGGTTTGGGTTGGAAGGGGCCTTAAAGACCATCCAGTTCCAGCTGTGAGAAACAAAGTTGTGTTTTTGCACTAGGAGGTGTTTTTGCAGTGGAAAATTCCCCTAACCTTGCATATTCAAAAGTGCTTGTGTGGCACAGCAGTGTGGAGTATGTTAAGCAGATAAGGGGAAGGTCCCACTGTCCCAAAATAAGGAGGATAGCTAAGAAAAACAGGATGAGCAGTACAAAAATCAGTAAAAACAAAAATCACGGGCTCTCTAGTCAGGAGAGAAGAAAGGGGAAAAAAAAAAAAGGAAAAAAATTAATGGTTGGTCAAATTAAATTGTACATTTGTGGTGTAGAAGTGTGTTGAGTAGGCTGTGAACCTGCAGTACTCAGACAATGAGGAAACAGAGGAGAAATCAGGTGTCTGGTAATAGGGAACATAAAGTTATGGTAAACTTTTACTCTGTGCTCCTGCTTGCAGGACACCCGCCATTGCAATTGCAAATAAAATAGCTTCACAGAAGATCCTGTCTGAAGAAAATTGTTAAGATTTTTCTTACACAGCCTCTGGCCACGGGCAGGGACCCCTCCTGCTAGTCCAGGTTGTCCAAGGCCCCAGCCAGACAGGGATGGCTCATCCACAGCTTCTCTGGGCAGACTGTGCCAGGGCCTCACCACCCTCACAGTGAAGAATTTCTTCTGAATATCTAATCTACATCTCCCCTCTTTTGGTTTAAAGCCATTACTTCTTGTCCTGTCACTGCAGGCTCTGGGTATCAAGCTGGGAGGAGCAGCACGGACTGAGGCTCCCCTCCTCTTCAGACTGCTCCTGGCTGCATTGCTGGTGCCCAGGTGAAACAAGTCGGTTGATGGCCTTTAAACCTCTAGTGTAAATCATGGCAGAAGTGAGAGCACCCAGCTCACCTGTGATGTTATCAGTGTGTCGCTGTAGTAGTCTGCTGGCATCAGGTTCTCCACAATGTGGACGAGGCACCAGAAAGCACTTTCCTCATCTTCCAGGACCAGCAGGGCAACAGCTGCCAACCTGTGATGGACAGGACATGGTGAGGCAGTGCAGCACTGCAGGACGAGACACAGGTCAGCACAGGTAGAGGGGAATCCAAGAATCCTCTTGGCTTGTCTCTAGCTCCGTGAGAATCCAAAACATCAGACGTAGGAGGAGAGTAGGTCAGACAGTGATCTGTTCTGCGGGTTTCTGAGGAAGCCAAGGGTTAGTGACTTTCTTTCCTGTGTGCCTCTGTCAGCAAACATGCAGCAAATACAGGGCTGCTGTGACAAAATGAGAATCCCCAGCTAAGAGGATGTCCTGCAGACCCTCAGAGTTGGCAAGGTGTGCTGATCATGGCTATGTCAGTGTGGGAAACGGCTCACGCAGAGATATTCCATGACATGGCTCACCCCTCCCCTCCTATCCATCCTCCCTAACCCCCTTTAGCTCTGACTTTTAGCCAGACTGACTTTAGCTCCAGTTTTAGCCAGATGGGAAACGTTCAAGGCCAGGCTGGATGAGGTTCTGAGTAAACTGCTCTTCTGGAACATGTCCCTGCCCATGGAAGGGGGGCTGGACTAGATGATCTTAAGGGTCCTTTCTAACCTAAATCATTTTATAGTTCTGTGACAGCTAATATCAGGGGACCTCTAGAGTGGCAAGTGTCATTCTGAAGACCACCCAAAGAGCAACAGGAATAGCTTAAACAGACTTTCCTCATGTGTGAAGATCCAACCAGGAATTCCTTTCCTGCAGCTATTGTCTGATATCCTTCTTCCTCAGCCACACACTTTTAAGAACTCTATTTTTATCTTTTCGGTAGCCAGAATTTGTTAAGTAAAAGTGGAAGATCCCCTGAGCCTTCCCTTCACCAGACAGAACAAGCCCAATTTTCTCAGCTCCTCCTCAGGTGTCATGTGCCCCAACCCTCTCATTCCTAATGCTTCCCATTTCCTTCAACTCTTCTCAGAAAAAGGGAACACCAGGGTGCTCTGCTGAGCACATTACGAGTCAGAAATTCAGTTCTACCCTCCAGCTGTTATTTTGGGACTGCCTCACTCCGTCTCCCAAAGCTGTTCCTTCCTATTCTGGAGCTATGGAGGAGCCAAACAAGTGCATCCTGCTGTGTGCTATATCCCAGCAACAACACTGGCTGGAAAATGACACCAGATGCAGAACTCTGCAGGAAAATACCTAGAGCCAGTACGGATCTAGAGAGAGAGATGAGTCTGGGACTGCATAAATCAGAGCTTAGCCCAGGTGTCTACACCTTCTCAGTGCTCTCCCACGAAGAAGCAGCACACCTTGTTCCTCACCTGTTCAATCCCTGGCAGTACCCGATGGCAGGATTGTGCCAGGAGAATGCCAGCAGCACCCTCCGGAGCTTGGGGATGAGCTGGGAGGTGGGAGAGGAGAAATATTTGTTGTTGGTCAGTGTCCGGGGCAGGTCAAGCTCAATCTGCCTGCAGGCAGGGTGCTCGGTGCTCTTGCTCTGCCTCAGCAGCCGCTGGTAGTGGTCTGGCAGGCGGCTGCAGTGCCGGCTGACGATCCACCTCCAGACCCGCTGCCGATGCTCCACAGGAATGCCGCTGCGAATGAGGCCCTTCAGCTCTGCAGAGGGGCTCAGCTCCCCTACGCCGTTCCACCTGTCACGGAGGGGCTTCTCCACCACCTCCTGGCTCCGCAGGTTGTTGGACTTGATCTCCAGGGCTTGGATTTTGGCCAGAAGTTTCCAGTCCTCGACTTCGTAGTCAGGCACAGTCATAAACCCATACTCATCGTACTCGCTGGAAAGGCACAGGGCTGAGGTTAGTTCAAAGGCCAGTTCCCTGCCAGGTTCCTGTCACCCACGCCAGAGCTCAAGCATCCTCCCTTGCTTCTCTGGCAGCTAGGTGGAAGAGCCTGCTGCCTCAGGGCCATGAAGGCAGAGCAACAGCACAGACGTATGAACTCAGGTGTAGCTTTGCTCTGAGCTACAGCCTGACCCCACCAGACCTCTCTCACCCTGTCTGATCTCCTACCTACCTTGCTTAACCTGTGTACCTTCTCCTTACCACATGCTAGTGCAGAGGGAGTTCTCCAGGAAGGGACTGCAAAGGCCTCAGGGCATCAGAACAAAGAGCAGAGATCCACAGCCCTTTCAGATGTCTCCCTGTGCACCATGCAAATCTCTTACTAACCAGAAAACCCCAAGAGTGATGATAGTAAGGCTTGCTGAGCGTTTGTGCATCATCCCTGGCAAGTGATGACAGTACGTGAGAGAACAACACAAAACCATGCCAGGGGAGGTTCAAACTGGCCATGAGGAAACATTTGTAGAGCTTAGGGATATGGTTTAGTGGGGACTGTTAGTGTTAGGTTAGAGGTTGGACTCTATGATCTTGAGGTCTCTTCCAACCTAGAAATTCTGTGATTCTGTGATTCTGTGATTTCTGTACTGGGAGGGCAGTTAAACAGTGGGAACAGGCTTCCTAGTGAGGTGGCTGGTGCCCCATGCCTCTCAGTGATCAAAAGTTATTTGGACAATGCCCTCAAACACCTGCCTTAACTTTTGCTTGGCCCTGAAGAGGTCAGACAGTTGGACGTGGTGGTCTTTGAAGGTCCCTTCCGACTGAATTATTCTGTTCTGTTGTGTTCTAGTCAGGCCACATGCTGGGATACTTGCAAGGTATCATTATATTGATCAGATATCCACTATTTCCACATCACCTCACCAAATGAGCTTCCTCTACCTCTCCTCACAGGTCATGGCTCCAAGTCCATGCTGTAGAGCTGCCCCCAGATCCTTCTTGCCCGCGCATTCCCCTCCAGTGCTGGACACTTGTGAGGGTGGAAACGCCCCCGTGCTCTTGCCTATTACCTCACAGGGTTCAGGTTCAGACCTTCTTCTGCTCCCTCCTTCACATCCCACTGGAGCGCTTCCTGGATGAGGTTCCTCACCAGCTCAGCGTCGGAGCTGGGCAGGCCAGGCACGGTCTCCTGCAGCTTCCGCAAGACCGTCAGGTATTTGCTCTCCATCTGGCAGTTTCGGGCTTGCAGGCAGGCACACTGATGGGAAAAGAAGAGGGAATGAGCTGCCTCACTGATGTTCTTCCTGTACTGCCTCTGCTCTCTGCTGGTCTTGTCCACACATCAAGCAAAGACTCCTGAACAGCAAGGCCCCTGAGAACACATCCAGAAGTTTTCACAGAAATTGCAGGCATGAATGGACCGCTGTGGTCAATGAACAAGCACAAGCCTCATTAGCGAGCACACATCAGCAGTTGCTTTTTGAGGCTTTTCGAGTGGGAGACCCAATACAGCACCACCTACTTACCTCATGAATTGCACCAGTGGGTGGCCATATCCCAGGCAGCTCAGCTCAGAGACACCACTGCAGCTGAGCTCTCCGCAGGCTTTTCCCCTCCTTCTTAGACAAGTTCTCTACCCCACACTGAGGTGTACCATGACAAAATACACCACTCAAGGGACTGAGCTGGGACCATGCGATTTGCAGGACACAGACAAGGTGAACACATGCCCCACAGCAACCCCAGTCCCATCACACTGATGCAGGTTTCTCAAGCTCAACCGAGTTCAAACAGAGCAAGACAGTCCCTGCTGCCATCATACTCCAGGGCACAGAGAGACAGAGAGAGAGAGAAAGAGGTAGAAATGAGGATTGTTATCCGTTGTTACTGTTATTGTGATTGTTAACTCACAACTGAGAAACTAAGGCCACAAAGGTGACAAGACTCACCCAATTAGTGTTTCACAGGAACCACAGTGAAGATTCCTGCTCAGTGGGAAGCAGCAGTTGAAAACAAAACAAGAAAAAAATCATAGAAAGAATTAGGCTGCATATAGGGGGGAAATAAATGAGTGTAGGATACCGTCATGCTACCACTTTAACCAGCCTTTTGCCTCAAATCGAACACATCAGTCTGATTACTTTCCTTCTGAAGGTTACAGCAGGTGCAGGATCAGAGGAAGGCAGTAAACTGAGGTAGACAGGATTTCAAAAGACTAGGAAGCAAACAGATACAAGCATGACAATAACACCCCAAAGGCAGCTGTTTGCCCTGTACTAGAATCCAAGACTGTGGAGACATCCCTTGAAACCCAGGAAGGAAAACCCAAGGAACAAACGCCAGACTCAGAAATTGGTTCAGAACCAGCAGGTAGGTTTGTCTGAGAGTAACCAGGTTATGCAATAAAGCTCAAGCTTAAGATGAACTCTGAACTAGCTGCAGGATCTGAGAGTCCTGACACCTGACAGTGCCAGGCCTCCTAGAGAAATCAAAACTAGATGGAGGCAGCGTGCAGTCAGCCTGCCAGCTCTCAGGAAACTTTCCTCATTCCCTGATGTCCTGGTTTCAGTTAGAATGGAGTTGATTTTCTTCCTAGTAGCTGGTGGAATGCTGTGTTTTGGCTTGGGATGAGAAGAGTGCTGATAACACCCCGATGTTTTAATTGTTGCAGAGCAGTGCTTATACCAAGCCAAGGACATCTCAGCCTTTTGCTCTGTCCTGCCAACACGCAGGCTGGGGGTGCAGTAAGAGCTGGGAGGGGACAGACCCAGGACAGGTGACCCAAACTAGCCAAAGGGGTATTCCATACCATCTGACGTCATGCTAAACAATATATAGGGGTGGCTAGCCGGGGGAAGGAGGCCGGACTGCTCGGGGTTAGGCTGGGCATCAGTCAGCGGGTGGTGAGCAATTGCATTGTGCATCACTTGTTTGTACATATTAGTAGTATTATTAGTATTAGTACTATTATCATCATTGTATTATTATTATTATTATTATTATTATTATTATTATTATTATTATTATTATTATTATTATTATTATTATTATTATTATTATTATTATTTTCCTGTCTTATTAAACTGTCTTTATCTCAACTCCCAGGCTTTACTTTCCATTTCTCTCCCCCATCCCAGAGAGGGAGGGGGAGGGTGAGCGAACGGCTGTGTGGTGTTTAGCTGCCGGCCGGTTAAACCACGACACCTGAGCATACTGTAATTTCTTTATTTGCTTCCAAAAGCATAGCTGAAATGCAGGAATCTGGGTTACGTTTCAGCATACCTAAGACTGAGTTTTGCAAGTATTTTACTTTGACTGAAAAAAAAAATAATTATAATATCTAATTTGGGAACAACACAAAGCAGAGAAAACATTATGCTAAAAAAAAAAAAAGCATGTTAGGAAGAAAGCTGCTTCTTGGTGTGTTTTGTATCAATATCCATTCCAGTGTCCGTTCTGGAAAGAAATAAGAAAAAGCTCTCCCCAAGAAAAAAGTTATTTTGCCTCACCTTCATCAGAAGCGCTTTTTCATTCTCAGCAGCGCTTGTCCACAGCCGGGTAACCTGGTGGATCTCCGAGTTGAGAAACTGGTTCTGGGTTTTGTATGCATCAATATCGTCCTGCCACAAAGCAAAACAGTCACAAAGGGACAGCTCTTGAGTGTCCCAAGAGGGAACTGAGGTGTGGAGTGTGTTAGGGACACAAAAATATCTCAAAAATACCATGTTCTGGGAAGAAGACAGGACTTCCCAGGACAAATACTAGCTATGGAGGAAATCAAGGCCCAACATTAAATAGAAATGTCATACATAGAGAAGACACCTGGAAAATCCCAAGTGCACTGTACGTATGTGCCTAGAAAACACAGATACAGCTGGGTGATATAAAGCTAGAGAAACACCTAAATGAGATGAAGAATATAGATGTTTTGTACTCTTTAAAAATATAAATAAATAAATAAATAAATAAATAAATAAATAAATAAATAAATAAAAAGGATAAAGATCTTAGCCCCATGGGTGGCAGCAAAACACTCTCCCACAACCAAGTAAGTGGCTCTTCTAGAAATCCTCCACCACATGCTAGCAGTTCGTTACAACAGTGCAAATGGTGACAATACAACAGGCTGGATTTGAAAGAACCAGGATGTGTCAGGAAAACGTTGGCAAGAGGGAAACGCACATCAACAGAGCCAGTGATCACAGCTAGTGAGACTGCAGCAAGGGGAACAGAAGAGTGAACAAAGAGGTGGGCACTCAATGGGGACATGAAGTCAAAGAAAGCAGACAGAGGGCTGAAGCTGAAACTAACCTGGATGCTTTTAAGAACCCTATTAGAACCAGATGAGCCCACCCTGCCTCTGATGTGGAGACAGACAGAACACCTAGAGAAACACGTTCTCTGGTTTCCACGAGGAACAGCCTCCTGCTGAACCAGAGGGTAGAGAAATGGGAGCTTCCAAATGACTTGTATCATCTCCACACACCTTCAGATGCTCAATCTCCTCCTGCTGCTTATACAACGTCTCGGCCGTGATTGTGTTGGCTTCCTGCAGGGGATCAGAGAGCTCTCGGGCCATCTGCTCTGTCAAGGCCATGATGACTTCTTGTTTGGCATGGTTCTTCTCCATCAGATGCTGCACGTGTTCTTTGAGCTCTTGAATGTGGCTGTCTCTCAGCGCAAGCATCTGCTCGAGCTCTTTCTTCTCCTTCTCAAGAGCTTCCAGCCGACTGGTGAGGTCAGCAATCTGTCGCACTTTGTGGCGCACCAGCTCCAGCCTGTCCTTATCTTCTGCTGCAGTGAGATACATGCTAGATACTCGCTTCTCCTGCTGGGCCGCCTCCAGGGCTTTGTGGAGAAGTTTAACCAGCTCCTGGAAAAGGAGTGCAAAGCCATCGCATCACAGCCCAGGGTACCGGCAGCACGGACACTACAGACCCCAGCAGAAATGAGTGAACAGCAAAAGATTCTCAGGATCTCAGAGCTGCCTCCTTTCAGAAGCAAAAGTGAATGCAGCAACCTTGGCATCACAGCATCCCCCTAGCAGAGGTGCTCTGCTCTCAGAGCTAGGCCTGAAACGTCTTTGCAGCAGACCACAGGCAACTTGACTTTAGGTGCATTGCTAGTAAGGGACCTGCTGCTCCAGCTTTCAGCAACTCACCCTTCCTGGGAGGCCCAGCAGAAACCAGAGTAGCTGGAGGTCAGCTCAGCAGTGTGGTAAAATGTAAGCAAAGGAAATAATGCAGTACACATCTCTCTCTGCTACCAGATGGAAATTAATGTACACATTTCAACTTGCCCTCTACCAGAGTCCTCCCTCGCTCCATCCCACACCAAGGCACAAAAGCTTGCCCCAGCACCGTGCTGCTGATTCAGGCTCTGCTGTCTCAGACATTTAAGGAGGCAAATCAAGGGTGTAACTTGATTGCCCCCTATGGGACCTGGCTCTCCTGGCTCTTCTGCTGGAAGAGCTACCAGCATCATTAGTGGGGAGCCCAGCATTGCTCCATGCATGTGGAGAAGAGAATCACTCAGGAGAGACAGCCCTTGCAGTGCCTCAAGTACTGGGCTTCTCCAGTCAAGTCACTTCTTAATTGTGGATCATCGTTCAAGAAAGTGTTAGCTGTAAAAAGCACAACTCAGCCCTGCAGTTCCTGCCAGCATCGTGGTACCTTACCCAGGACTGTGATTCATGTACAGACACGCCAGCATGACTGATACCTGCAGAACACACCTGGATTTGTTCAACCTCCCTTTTCCAGCCTCTCTGCTAGATGTGCTTCCTAGCAGTAGCTGCAGGACATCCCTTTTCCCCTTGTGCTGGGCACAGTCAGGCTACATAGAAAGGGGTAACACCAGGAAATTGAGCTGAGTGCCTGCTGAGCACTCCTCAGCCTAACACCAAGGCCAAGGGAGTCCCTGTGGCCAGTTTCAGGGTCCTGCCCTAAAAAAGTAGCAGACTCTTCATCACACTCACCTTCTGTGACTTGACTTCCTCCGTGAGCGTCAGGATCTGTTGCTGCAGCACACTCACTTTATCCATTGAGCTCCTCTCCCTGGACAGCTCCTCAGCCAAGCCTAGGAAGCCACTGTTCATCCACTTGGCTTTCCGGACCCAGTTCATCCGAGACTCCAGCCTCCCGTCCTCCGGGATCTCCTCCTTAACTGAAGGGAAACAGAATTCACTTACACAGAACGGCGTTGCTGCTATGAACTCTGGTGTCTTGCTACTGGGGGACACACCGCAGCTCCGCCCAGAGGACTGACACACAGGACAGAAAAAATCGACCTGCTGGGATCCACAGGGTTGAAGCACAGACAGTAGGGATCAACCACAGCTACATCCAAAACAAAGCCACGGTGCTTTATGGTACTTGCCAGCTCTCCTTGCACCCCACCCCCCCTGCAGACAGCAAATGCAAGTTAGCATCTGTGGAGAGCACAGTCTAAACTCCACAGCTCCACCACATGTTTGGGAAGGGTTGAAAAGGAATGTGATTGTGCAGCGGTTTGACTTCCAACTCAAAGAAATACTAGTACGGACTGGCATCACGGGTGGTATTTTTGCCTCTGCAGAAGATTCCAGAAGTAGGAGATAGGCAGATTCAGCCTGAAGCGGAGCAGAAAGTGTCATTCTTGTGCTAGAAACAATGGAAGGACCCTAAGACAATGTGACGAGTTCTCATGTCCCAGGACTATTTGCCACTCTGTCCTTCCCTCTCCTGCCAAGTCTGACCCTCTGGTAAATGGTGTCGTACTCGCACCAGCTCACACAGTTCAGTAACAGGCACCTGCACACTCTGCCTCCACTTCGGCCTCTTGCTCCTCATCCAGGCTCTCAGGGTGCTCCTGGAATTCACTGAAGTTAAAGATATTCCCATTGTTCCCCCGGAGCTGCTTGGAGACACAGATATTGTAGACAGTGTTTCTGAAACAAGAAGAGATCAAAACAGCCTTGTGAATAGAAGTCACGAACACTGCAGCCAGTGCATATGCAAACTGCCAAGTGCCTCACCCCTCCTCGTATCTCAGACTTACTCACATCCCACCCCTCCTCCAAGAACCTGTCTCCACCATGTGCTAAAGAAAATGAACTTTTGATGGCACCAGTGGATCTAAGGGGAAGAGGGGTGAAAGTGGTGGATATTAGCAAGGTGCCCCAATATCGGTACCAGCACAGCGGTGTGAATCAGGTGGGGATCTTCCCCGTGTCCTTGAGCCCTGCACATAAAGGCATCAGGCTGGAGGGAAGGATCAAAGCCAACTGTAGAGCAAGCATACTCAATCCCTCTGACCTCCTACCCTTTCCTTCGCTCACTGCAGAAACCCCCAGGTGCCAACAGAAGCTCAATTCACTACACCTTTGATACAGTAAAGTTTCAGGAACAAAATTGCAATCAGACCCAGAACCAGTCCATCACAGACTGTTACAGCTGCTGCTTTCAGATTTTGCCAGGAGAGCTAGGAGATGACTCTACAGGACCAGGCAGAACCAGCAACGTGCTAGTGTTTTCTGCAAAATCTATACAAGAGCGTGAGGCACTTGCCTATCTCTATCTCACACTACCCTGTGCTTTTCCCATGAAACAGGAGCAATTTCGGGATCCGACAAGCTTGGCTGAAATCACAAACACTACACTCATGAAGATCCAGCGACAGAGCCTGCAAGCTAGACAAAGATAAGGCTGGTGATGGGTTATGATTACAGTACTTTTAATTAGAGTGGGGAAGAACGAAAGTATAGCCTGCAAAAAGCACAGCTGAGACTAGTACTCTTTGGTCTCATGGAAGGTCTTTCCTCCTAACAGCATCAGATGGTAGCCAGAGTAGTGGTGGTACAAAACTACAGCCAACCTCCCCAGCAGAAACATTTGGCAAGCGCCAGGCTACCTGCTGCACCTGCAACCACTCACATGCTTTCAGTTATCTGTAAGTGACCAGGACACTACAGTTAAGGAGAGGTTGGTGGGGGTTGGTTTGGAGCAACAGCAGCTGCCCAAGGCTTGTAATTTGTAGCCCTGATGGAGCCACACCTCACAGTGGCAACCACAGTGTCAGTGAAGGTGGTGTGACTACTCACATTCTTGAAACTCAGCCAGGGGCAGCAAGCCGCGCAGCCTGAGGGCCATTTTACAGGCTCAAATGCCTTGTGCTTGGAGTTCCTGCTTTGCAGAGTATCCACGGTCCTTTGAAACCACCAGAACAGTCTCCTGTCGCTAGCCTACAGAGTACAGCTCAACCTGCTCACACACCTTTCCAGGAGTGATGCTCGGCTGCACCACGGCAGGCATGCTAACAACCAGCTGCAGAGGAAAGCTAAGCCAAGCTCTAGGAAAAACCTAGTGACCAGCCAGGACAGCTGGATGATGTGGAATGCACTGGAACAGAGGGATGTGAAGGAGCTTCCAGCAGGAAGTTTGTTTCTGCAGGGAATATCCTCCATAAAGCTGCTTCATGGTTTGCCTAGGGTCCCGTTTCACACAATACCCAACAGGTGAGGAAGGAAAAAAGTAGCTTGCACTGCAGCTCCCCTCGTGCACTTACTGTATCTCTGTCCAAGGGTGCTTCAGGGAGATGTTCTGCAAAGCAGTAGATGTCTGGGGTGCAGGCAGAGAGGCTGCCTTTAAACCCACCACTTCTGTTGGCGTTTTGACTGGAGGCATAAAGGCCTCACTGTCGACAACATCTACGTAAAAACAAACCAGAAGACAAGAGGCAAGTGAGCAAGACAGACCTGCATTGGTCTTCGGCTCCTTCGTGTCACTTAAGAGCCACATTTTCTTACAGCTAGACCTTCTGTGCACAACCTGCCAGGCAGAACAAAGGCAGCAGAGCAGGCTTCCTCTATTTAAGATCAAATTACAGAAGGTTCAGTACATTATCTGCTCAGGGACTACCAAGTGCCTTCAGCCATCAGTACCTGAGAATGACTAACTCTAAGCAATCAACCTTTAACCTCCTGAAGGAAGGAGGAACAGAGCTGTTGCTGTTCTTTCCTCCCAGCACTGCGTTTGATAGTTTTAATGTGCAGGTAGCATCGATCCAAGCAGTGATAGCTAGCAGCTGCTGTTTGAAAACCCGGCCAGTGCCTCTGTCTGCTTAGAGGTGAGGAGGACCATTCATCGCTGGAGAGCTGAAAGCAGAGGAAGGGCTGACACACGCAACACCTACTTGTTCTGTCAGCCAGGGGTTCATTCACAAGCTGGGAGCTGCCCACAGGAAATCTGCTCGGAGCATTGCAAAATTCCCAACGTCTCACTTGTAGCTGCTGCAGCCAGTACATCATGGCCTGCTTGCTGATTGCCTAAGAGAACACAGAACAGGAAGGAAGAGGGCAATCTCATCAGCATAAGATCATCAGCACCCTGTAGGGATGACCACCACGGCTCTCACCATGCCTGCAGAAATCAAGGCCAGCTGTGTCATGCCTACGCTACAGCCTCTGGTTTGGAAGGACTGAATAAACCCGCAGCATGGCCTTAGCAGCAGAACCTCAGAGGACAGCTGACCTTATTTTAAGCCCTTTTTGTTTACTGTGTTCCAAAGCTAAGCAGAAATGCTCCAGTTCTTTTAACTGGGGATCGCTCATGGAGTTCTCTCAATAGAGATTTTCACAGAGGTAAGAATCTAACAAAGTTCTTTGCTGGAGGAGCCACTTTATACAGGGGAGCTCATTTCTGTTCAGTAAGTTACCAAGTGGACTGCAGGGCTCTCTAGTAACTTTAATTCAGCACCCAATTTGACTTCTACTCCTATTCTTTTAAAGAAAAGTCATCTCACAGGCAGTGGAATCCCAGCCTCGCAAAAACAGTGCAAACAATTTAGGTCCAAAAGGCAACAGCGCAGGCTGAGGACTAAAGTGAAACTCACGCTGAGGTATGTTAGCAGAGATGTGTCTGTCCCAACAGGGAACGTTCTGCACCTGCCCCCAGAAGAAGATGCTGACCCTTACCTTCAACGTAAAAACTCTGCTTGGTGTTCTGATCTCAAAAACCCCTTCACCATTTTCCACCTTGCAGTCAAAGCTGGCGCTGGAGAGATCGATAGACCCCAAAGGGTTCACATCCTGTGCAGTTCTGTAGTACAGTAAGTGACATTTATTTTCATCATAGATGAACCAACGAGACTTCCAAGTCTTGATGGGACCCTTGATGCCCAGCTTATTTAAATAACCACAGAGTTTTTTTCTAGGTGTTTCTCTGCTGGGTTTCAGCTGTACATTTTCTGCTTCTCCAGGGGAGGAAAGCACGGCCTTCTCCTTTGCTGAGGCTCCACCGCTCCTGCTGTTGTCTGGGTTTGACTCTGCTAGCTTGCCTGGGACTCCAGCAAGGGGCCAAGTTCCACTTTCTGGTCCTTTTTTCATCTCTTTCAGGAAATATACACAGTATCAAATTGAAACAGTAAATTCTCTAGGTAAGTAAGCCACAGCAGATCCCAAATACCTCAACCTGCAGATGATGAAAAAAATGAGGAATGAGTTCAGGTCTAGCATCTGACAAAAAACACTCCCAAGCTTTCCAACTACCCAGCTAAGGTCCCAGGCTTCTACTTTTAGCCATCACTCTGTCCCTTCCTATGCTCAGATGATGTCTACAGATCTGTTTTCTCTGCTCAATTCCTAAACCAGCCCAGAGTAGCAGCTAAGAAGCAGTACCACAATCTCTCAGGTGAAAAGTAAGCCTGTGGGCATTTCAAATCAATAGCAATAACTGGGGGATCTGAAGCCCCAGACAATAATGTTAAGTATCAGCTGCAGAAAACGTGGTTACAAGCTCTGAAGGAACGTGTATTCAGGTCAAGAGATTTCAGGTAATCTTTCCACTGTGTGTCCAACAGATACTGATACGTTAAATCACAGTGTCTGGAGAAAAATCCCACCTTATGCAGCATCCTTTTACACTGTGCCAGCTGAGGACTGCTGTTAAATAGCCCGCATATCGTGTGCCAGGTCTCCATCCAGCAGGCCTTACCTGATGGATTATGCACCAGAGAAAGAAATGCTGTGATCCCTGCAGAATGGACTAGGTGGCTCAGCGGCCAAAGTGCCCTGCTGGGTTCCTGGGAGGAACACAACGTACAAGAGAAAACAGAAAAATAAGGCTGGAAGGAATTTGTAGAGGTAGTCTAGCCACCCTCTCAGAGAAGGTGCTGACTTCAAAGCTGTGTCTCACTGAAATTTATTCACGTAAATTTTGATCTCATGCAAGGATGGCAACTCTGCTGCATTTCTGGACACTCGTTGGAGAGCTTAACTGTAAGGCCAGTGTGATTTTTTTGCCAGCTGCACACAACAATGGCCCTTGTATAAAGAAAAATAACAATACTCCTGAGAATACCTATGAATATTTTGCAAGTTTTTTTGTTTGTTTGTTTGTTTGTTTGTTTTCCTTGCCTAAAAGCATGGTTTATACCGCAACTAGTGAAAGGACTACTAGAGGCTTTGGTTTAGTTACTATGGTATCTGAAGCAAATATGTAAACAAATAAACTGATACACTGTTAAGTTAGTGGAAATCCAATTGCAGCCACAAAACCACCAGACACAGCAGCCAGCACCGCGACGACAACAGGTCAGTGGTGATTAATACCATGAAGCACAAAGAGGCATTGCCCAAGCTCACACTTTTAGGAACAACTTACCCTCATGACTGAAAGAATGCTTGCATGTGTTAGCACTGGTTATGCCCCATCGTGATTACTGCTGCCTCCTGCTGTTCCCTCATTTTTAGAAATGAGGAAACTTTTTAGAAAACTACAGATAATGCTCACTTTTTTTTTTCTTTTCTTTTTTTTTTTTTTAAAGACAGCAAACTTCTTTCAGTCCACTCCCCTGCTGCTGAAAACATTCACAAGAGCCAGGAACAAGCTCCCGTCATGGAGGTGCCACTGCAGGAAAGCTTTTGAAGCAACTGGAAACTTCATTTCCGAGCTATTTTTGCCTGGCACAAAGGAATCATTATCAGGAGGAAGAAACAGTCTCTAATTTCCCTAACAGACCCCAGGGCTTTCAGGGTCAGTATCAGCGCAGGGACCTGCATTGCCTGGAGACTCCAGCACCCTTCTTCCTCCTGCCAGTGTGACGCTCCACGGGTCCACACCACGGTTTGAGGCGCCCTGTTGTAAGAGATCTGGTTAGACCTGCACTGCAAAGCACTCTAGAGGAGATCTCACCTCCTTGAGAGAAGCGGGGGCGACGTCCCGGGGAAGCCACCGTCTGCCAAGCACAGGGCTGCTGCTGCGGGCACCACCAGACGGGTAAACACCACCACAGCAAGAGAGGGGCTTCTCAAGCTTCCTTCAGCCCGCTCGCCGCCTGGGAACCGTCTGCAGGAGATCCTTAGCGGCGCTGGCACTGACTCACCCATGAAAAGGGAAGGATCAGCGCGGACCCTGCCCAGATGTTGGCAGAGCTGCGGCTGCCAGCCTTCCCCCCCCCCCCCCCCCGCCCCCAGTGCTGGTGCCTGGCACCGGGCAGCACTGCCTGGCACGGAGGGGAGATACGGAGATGGAGATGCTGGAGATGCTGGAGATGCTGGAGATGGCACAGCCCGGCATGGGGTGGGGGGGACATCGGCGACAGGCTGGGGGGCACCCGGGTGTCTGCACGGCCGGTGGGGTGGGGGGCACGGGGTGGCACACACACACACACACACACACACATATAGGTTGGGAAAGGGGCACGATATGCTCCGGGGGGGTACCTGCTCCGCCTGCACGATGCCAGCGGCCGCTGTCGCGATAGTGTCACGACGGTGTCACGGCTCGGCTGCGAGGGGCGGGACGGGGCGGGCAGGGAGCGGCCGGGAGGCGGCGGCGGCTGTGGGCGGTGCGGAGCTTGAGTTCTCGACCTGGGGAAAAGTGACAAATAATAGACAGAAAAAAATAATTAAATTAAAAAGTCCGAAGTGTCTTTTGTGTTGCGGGTGGCGGAAGTAAAGAGATTCGCCGCGACAGCCTGCTGGTGCGGGGGGGTTCACCTCAGCACAGGAGAGGGGTTTGGAGCAGGTGGGACACCTGAAATATCATCCAGGGGCACTAAAAAACGGGGCCACTTCGAGCTGGCGAAACCCCAAAAGTCAGAAGGATGGTGAGACCCTGCTTTCATGGTCTGCGTGCGTCCTGAAAATCAGGGTCGGGTGAGCTTCTGTCCCCCTGCTCCGCTGTGGGGGCAGGCGGTATGGGGCTGCTGCTCCGCCAGCCCCAGTGTGAGAATGGCTGTGAGAACCATGAGGAATTGGGTAAAGCATAAAATTTAATTTAATTTAATTAAAAAAAAAAAAAAAGAGGTAAAAAGCATGGAACTTGGTGCCATGGGAGGCTGGATGCTAGGCTAAAGAGTCTAGACCAACCCCTCAAGAAGCCTCAGGAAGAGGTGAAATGGGCTAGAACAAAACTGATTCATTCAGTTGGAAGGGTCTTTCAAAGATCAAGTCCAGCTGCCTGGCCTCTCGAGGAGTACCCAAAAGTTAATGCACGTTGCCGAGGACATTATCCAAATGTCCCTTGAACACCATTAGGCTTGGTGCCCCTACCACCCCTCTGGGTGCTTGTTGCAGTGTCTGGCCACCCTCACGGGCACTGCTCCTCCTGCCAGCACTGTCAGACCTGTGCTGGCCCGGGAAGGCGTGATGTACACCCTTCTCCACACCACAGGGTAGCAAGCCTGATTGTTTTCACTTTTTCCACGTGCAGTGATAGCTAAGCCTTGCTGGTATGACCCTAATCGGTGTCAAGACGTTTATTGAATTAGTTTATTGCAGACATTAACCAAGTTTAACACTTGAACAAGGAGCAAAATCATCCAGATGCATGGGCGGGACAGCCTTTCAACAGCCTAACCTCCCATGCTGTAGCAACAGCGAGCTGACGACGCAAAACGAGCGCATTCCCAATTAAAATTTATTTGTCCCGAGGCACCAAGGAGGGAGGGGAGGAACGGGTGCCACCCACAAGATGGCCGCCACCGCCGGCCCCGGGCAGGTGGCGCTCGGCGGGGGCCCCGCCTGCTGGCGGCGCATGCGCCCTGGCCCCGCCGCGCCGCGGTAAGATGGCGGCGCCGTGAGCGGCCGTTGGCCATGAGGAACCTGCGGCTGCTCCGCGCCGCCGGGCGCCGCCCCGCCGCCATCCCCCCCGCCGCCCCGCAGCGCTTCTGCCTCGGCGCCGAGCCCGGTGTGGTGCTGGTGGGCTCCCCAAATGGCCTGGTGGAGCTGGGCGCCGGCGGGCAGCCGGTGAGCGCCGCGGGTCGGGGCGGTGTTAGGCTGGGGAGGGTGGAAAATGGAGGGGGGAGAAGCTCCGGGTGAAAGGGGGGGGGGAACGGGGAACATCTCTGAGGAAAAAAATCCTATTAAACCGTGCTCTGATATCTCTGAGGCGTCAAATTCTTCCCGTGGGTTCAGTTCTGAAGCTAACTTGCGCAGGGGTTTGGGGCTTTCCTGGGGGCTTCTCCTTTTAACGTTTTTAAAGAAGGGCGCTTTCTAGAAATCCGCGTTGTGAGTGCTTTCAACTCTAAAATACCTTCAGAACTCAAAAAACTACCCAGAAGCCCACTTAATACATCATATTCTTCTATTATTATTCGTTTTGAGGGCTTTTTATTTCCAATATATGTGATTCTAATTAAATTATTTTTATTTCCATGATGTTTTCGATGTGCAAAACACGTGTGCAATTAAATAGAAGGAACTGGACTATCTAACAGTTGTAAATCTCATCCTTGTTTTGCTGGACCTGAATGCACGCCCAAATGTTTTTGTTCATCTGAAATTTTCTGTGCTGTGTCTCTGTAAAGTCTGAATGATCCCTTAAAAATAGAGGGCCGCTTTAAGCAGCTACGTGTGCACCTTTTAATGTTATAACACGAGAACTTTCACGGTTTCCTATGGAAGAGAAGCGTTTGCATGTTGGCTTTTCTCTGATACATCCACGTGCTAGCTGCTGACAAGCAGTGCTTTGTGTAACTGCGGTAGATGAAATACTCTCTTAATTGTTACTCTGTCATTTTTGTAAAAATGTCTGGTGATGTGCAGTTGTTAAGCTATTGGCCTCTCCATGTCCAGGTGACAAGAGAAGTTTCTTTGACTGCAGAGGGTTTTATGCCAGAGGATGAAAGTGGCTCCATCGTCGGTATCGAAGATATTCCAGAGCAAGAATGTGTGTGTGTTGCCACAGCAGCTGGAGACATCCTGC
This sequence comes from Anas acuta, assembly GCF_963932015.1. Classification (NCBI taxonomy): domain Eukaryota; kingdom Metazoa; phylum Chordata; class Aves; order Anseriformes; family Anatidae; genus Anas; species Anas acuta. The sequence goes on along the minus strand of NC_089017.1, from coordinate 63,504,824 downwards.
TGTGCAATCTCAGAACAAAGCAGGTATCGTGGCAGGAAAGAGAGAACAGTATAGAGAGCTTTCAAGAGGAAGGTGACAGTTTGGGGGACAGTTGCATGTTTATTACATTGAGCTGCAGTTAGCCTTCATTTCTTGGATAGATAGGCTGATTTCTGTGGAAGCCTTGTGCAGAATCAAGTACAAAGTATACGTTCCATAAATGAACCAGAATCTAACCTGCAGCTTGCATGTCCACAGCCTCAGTTCTGTATGCTTGCTCAGGGGGCTAATGGCATATGGTCAGCAGCACTGGATCCATTGGACAAACAGCATCACAGAAATAGGATATTGCTGAAACTCCATACAGAATAATGTAATCCATAACTCACAGGTTTGTTAATGTTTTATTATCAGTCACTACAGAACTTTGTGCTTAGCAAATTGTGCAGACGTGAGTTAAGTGGAGAGAGAAGAAACAATTGTATGTTAAGATTTTAAAATTGTTTGGAATAAAATATGAAAACAAACAAACAAACTAGAAAAGACCGAGGAAAGACCAGTATATACCAGCTGATTAAATAGGCAGGAACTGAGACGCTTACTTTCTGTACCCTCCTTGTTATCCAGTTTGTACTGTCTTCAGTAAAATGCTTAAACACCACAGTAGCATCTTCTGAAGTCTGCCTCACCTCTGACAGTATCGGCCCAACAGTGCAGGTGTATGAGATGACTGTGGTCTGTCCGGGCTGGCTGCCAGTTTGTGGTTATTTGCAGCTCACCTCTTTGGGTTCTTGTTTGGGTTTGATTTGCAAATACCACTTAAATATAAAAACAACTATCTATATCTGAAAAGCAGGCCCTTCATTGCAACTCAGTGTGTGTCATAAAGGGAATAAAGATAAAAGATCTGATACATGGGACTCTTCTTGCACTGGTATATGGGTCAGAGCTCATATTTAACTTCAAATCTTTTATTTCAAGGCTTTAGGCCTTACTTTCTGAGCTATAAAGTTGTATACTTTTGGTACAGTCTGGGCACCAAGAAGCCTTGGATGTTACTCTGCTTGTTCTGAAACCTGTTATATGTGGGTGATACTTACTGTACAACAGCGTATAGTCCTATTCTTCTTACCTGGGGGGGGAAAAAAAATATATCCAAGCTTAATTTCTTGAATCAAATTATCTTGCAGTTCTGTCCCGTGGCCGATTTTTTGTTCCTTGCAAATCAGGGTAACAATGCAGTGGGCAGAGAACTACTGTCATGGTATTGTTTATACACCCATAATGTCTCAGTAGAATGGCTTAGTTTTTCATACCCTTCTTTGAAGGTAGTTCAGCTATCACATTTGGCGTTTACAAACAGCTTTTGGGGTCAGGTTTTGAATGGATATAGTGCCACTTCAGTGCACATTAGAATTTTCTAGGAAAGAACAGTTATTTCTGTTGTGTGACATCAGACTGTCTACCAGTAGAACCACAGACCCAATCTGTGGCAGTATTAATTACTGTTAAGACTATTACATGCTAATGTAGGACTGAGAGCTGCAAAATAAAACTCTTGGAAAAACTGTGTGGCAGAAAATGCTGATCTGTAGGTTATTTGGGCTCACATACATAAATAGAAGTACTTCTTTTGTTTCATTCAACACCAAGGGTGAAATAACTCCTGTGACTTCTCTAGGTATGTGAGGATTTCCTTCAGCCAGTGAGTGATGCTTGGATGATGTTGCATTGGTGTTGCTGCTCACCTGTGATACTGCTTTTGTCTTACAGGTGGAATGTGTTGGAAGTGTGGACAGCGGCCTGAGTGTCATGAGCTGGAGTCCCGACCAAGAGCTTGTTTTGCTTGCAACAGGTATTAACAACCACCTGTAAGCTTTCTGCCAAAGGAGTGGAATTCACGATGACCAAAGTGTAAAATACAGATAATTTTAAGATAAGGAAAACAAGATACAAAGTCATGAAACTGGGATTAAGACTCTGAAGAAGAGAAAAAAGACCACCTGATCCTATATATTGTTTCATTTTATAATCCATAAGGAGCTTTAGTGATCCCACCTGAAGCTGTTCAGACCCAAAAAGCTGACTTCTATAGAAAATATTTCACTAGTCTTTTGGGTCTTCCAGGGAGGTATATTTTTTGATTTTGCATTAAAATGTAAATATTCCTGTATTATAAGCCCATTAGATTGCTTAATAAATATTGCTTCTTGTCCTCTGGTAAGAAACATCTATTACAAGCTTTTCTACCAATATATCTCTCCTTGACAACAAAGTTAACCTCAGGCAAAACAGAAACACAAAGTATCACATGCTGGAGGCAAACTGGAGATCATCTATTCCAGCCATTCTGTTCCAAGTGGGTTACCTAGAAAACATTTCTGGGAACTGTTCTCAGTCAGGTTTTGAATATGTCTAAGGATGAAGACCCTACAGCCACTGTGGGTGGTATGTTCCAGTCTTTGACCACCCACACAGTAAAAAAATAAAAAGTAAAAAGGATCGCTGCCATTGTGTTACGGCACTGCTTCCAGTGCAGCTCATGCTGTTGTTGGCATCCTGTGCAGCAGAGGCATATTGCCAGTTCATGTGCATGCCTCAGGACACACAGGGCATTTTCTGCCAAGACGCTTTCCAGCTTGTTGTCCCCCAGGTCTGTCCTACTGCCTGAGATTATCACTTCCCAGGTGTGGCACTTGGCTTTTGTCCGTGTTAAGCTTCAAGAGGTGTCTGTCAGCCTGTCTCTTCCACATAACAAGGTCCTCTAGATGGAAGCACAACACTCTGCTGTACCTGCCTCTTCTCCCAGTTTTGTGTCATCTGCAAACACACCGAGGGTCCTGTCATCCAGGTCACTTATGAAGATGTTAACCAGCATTGGCTCTAGGTCCACTGGTGGTGAAGTATCACTTGTGACCAGACTCAAGCTAGATTTTTCACCACTAACAAGCTTAGGACTTGTCTGTTCAGCCAGTTCTCAGTCCACATTCACTGTTCATTGATCCATCCTGTCTTCCATGAGTTTGTCTGTGATGTATGGCAGACGGTGTCAAAAGCCTCCTCGGAGTCAAGATAACAACCACTGGTCTCTCCAAATATCCACAAACCATTATTTCACTGTGAAAAGCAATCAGATAGGTCTGATATGATTTCCCCTCCATAAATCTACACTGACTACTGTCAGTCACCTTCACACCTTGAGTAAAAATGTTGATGAAGTGCCAAGTGCTTACTTCAAAAGTGGAAAGAAATCTTTAAGGCTAGTTCAGGAATTATGTTTCTGAAGAGAGAGACTTTAAGGTGTCCTTCTGTTCCAGTTTGAGATTTTCTGCTTCGAAGGATGCATTCTCTTTTGTATTGTGCTACCATTAGAAATACTCTTATACTCAAGTCCATTACAAAATAGTAGGATAATAGAGGAAAACATTTTGATCTGCTGGAGATCTCAGTACTAACGCTGTATTTGATACCTAACCTGCAGGTCAGCAAACTCTTATCATGATGACAAGAGATTTTGAGCCAATTGCTGAAAAGCAAATCCACCAAAATGAGTTTGGAGAAGGTAAGAGGTACATGAAATAAAGTTTCTTGGGCTGTTTTTGTTGGTGTGTTGTAAGCACGTATAAAGAAATGGAGCGCTTACTAGACCCTAGGAAACATTTTGGACTGTAGTTCTTCTGGGCAGCTGGAAGGGAATACCAATATTGTATTTGTCAGAGGAAATTCAAACAAGCTTCTTGTACTGGAAAACTTTCTGGGTTATGTCAATTTCCTCCAATTTTTTTTAGAATTAAACTTGGATGGATGGAGTATGTGGCGTGATGCTGTAGTTGTTAACCACAATGTGCAACATAACTCTGTAAATCTTCTACTACAATGATTATTTCTTCCTCAGGAAAGTTTGTTGCTCTTGGCTGGGGTAAAAAGGAGACGCAATTCCATGGATCAGAGGGAAAACAGGCAGCACATCGCAAGCAAACGGTATTAGGTTATTTTTCTTACATTAGGTCCATACTCCCCAGAGGGAAGATATGTATAAAGAAAGTTTCTGTTGTTTCAGCTCTGCTAGTTTGACACTGCCTTTCCAGGTAGCTGTCTTCATAGTCTCTTTCTGATTGTTTCTGTTATTTGGGATTCAGCATTTTTATCCTCTTCCTATATCAGGCCAGCAGCTGGAAGTACTTAAGGCTGGTTCATATGGAGCTCAAAGCAAGATTTGTAAGTGCTAGGGCTTGCTGATGTAAAGCCACCCTTGAATCAGCATGACAGATGTTACTGAATGTGTTCTCTGTATCAAAATATTTATATATCCAAAAGCTGTAGCACGTAGTTCAGCTTGCTCCACGAAGGCAAGAGTTTAAGGACTTGGGCTACTGACTGCCACCAGTCACGTGAGGTGATTCTCTCTGTGCCTGTAAGTTTTAGGTCTTTGTTCCGTTGTTTGACTCTTCTTCATTTACATCTTTTTTTTTTTTAATGAAAATTCAGGTAGCTAATAAACTCCAATTGGAAATGAAAACTTATGGGAAAATGTGTGGCCCAGATTAAAACAGTCCTGCTGAAATATGGTAGGCTACCACTAAAAGAGATGAAATGTGTCCTGCAATAGCTTTACTATTAGGAAGGATGGACCAGGATAATGTTTGGCCGTATCTAGAAAAATATGCCTAGTTTGGCCAAGTTAAACCTCTGAACAGCTGCCTTTTTTATATGTATTCTGTTGAGATTTTTTTTTCCTGTTTTGTTTTGTGAAGAACCTCTTTGCCTTGAAAAATGCTACTTCTCATCCCAACTTTTGTGTGCCATACAGTGTGGCAGCATGCCTTTCCCTCCTTCCAGGGGATGTTGACTCTTAAGTAGTGGTTGTGAACAAACCTTGACTCACCCTTGCAGCATGTCCAGCTTGGGCACAGCTGGTCTGTAAGGAGAGACTGAGGTGAAAGGGAAGCGTATCGTGTGATCATAGAATAGATGGTCATATGGACATGCAGGAGGAACAGGTTGAATTGACAGACAGTTTTAATTCTAGCATTTCCTAAAATAACATTCTGAGTAGTGAATTCTAAACTTCAGTCTCACGATTGTTTAATGGGTTGTTTTCATGCCAAGCTTCTTGAAAGAGCTGTCTTAGCAATGCAGTCTGCTTAGATAAAGCCAGCAGTTTCCTTCTTAAGTGTTGATGCAACTTTCTTTTGTACGACTTCAGGAAGTATCACCTACTTCAACCTGGGATGACAGCAGGCCTCGGGTGACATGGAGAGGAGATGGGCAGTTTGTTGCCGTGAGTGCTGTCTGTCCAGAGACAGGTATGGTACCAAATTCCACTGAAATATCAACTTGTTTAAAAGGCTTCTTAAGTGGAATTAAGAAAGGCAAGAACTGGCTAGTGTCCGTGGTCACTTTGGCCACTTAAAACTGGGGATTTGAGCTAATTAATTGCTCCTTCCTCTATTTTGATTCAAGGGTTCAGAAAGACATTTTGTAAATGTGGTCTTTTGAATGCTTTCTCTCAGTTTGGTTTTCAGTCCAGTGAGAGGTCTGAAGAGTTTACTACTGAATAGTTACTAAGTGAACTGTTTTTTTTCACCATCTCTAAGCCACTGCTTGAGCTCTAAGCAATCTCTTTCAGGTTCCTAATACCAAGTGAATGTGTCTGGGTGTTGCAGTACCCACAGTCCCTCATAGTAAGAATTTGGCCTTGCAGCCTTTATGTATTGATAATGCTTTTCTCCGGGTTTTGTAATTGTCTTCCATGATTGATATTCCTGAGCAGTTTAAATGTGTTTGGCCAGTATATTGAACTGTACCAAAGACCTATTTTTCCACTAGTTTGGGTTTTGACCCTTAGTACTTCGGATCAGGAAGATTTTGAATAATACAAGACAATTTAAATGTTTTGCTGAAGAGCAAAACAGCTACCACTGAGCTATTTTGAACTGAAATTCCTACTTATTTGAGTAGAGTCACTCAATTACTATGAAAGAACTTCCTGAGACAGAAGTTTTGATGTGCTGTTGTTACCCATAAGGTGTACAAAAGCAATATCCTTTCTATTCACGAACATCCAAATTTGCTCTCCCACCCTCATGAAAATTAAGGTTCTCTTCCCGGTATTTTCTTACACCTCTTTCTCCCTGCCTTCTCAACTTCTAGGTGCTCGAAAGGTCCGGGTGTGGAACAGGGAGCTTGTGCTGCAGTCAACAAGTGAGCCCATCTCGGGATTAGAACAAGCACTGGCCTGGAAGTGAGTAGCAATGAACCTGTGTAAGGGCTGCAGAGTGCTTGTTTTTATTTCCTAGCCACTGCTTTTTGCTTAGCATTAATTTCATTCTCCCATGTTTATTTTTCTCAAAACTTGAAGAAAGCCATCTTCTGATCCATTATGTGGAAGGGTAGCCCCATAAGACCTGAAAAACTTGCATTACATGTGGGAAGAAGGGATAGATTCTCTGCGCTGTCTCAGTATCAGGTGGTTTGGGATTTAACTGTGTGAAAAGGAATATTACAGGTGCCTTTGCCTGTGCTGACACTTACCTGCTCACCTGAGGATGTTAGGGACCCTGTGAAACATTTGTGCTGCACCTATGACTTCATCTGAACAGTGCTGAGGAGAACAGATGAGGAAAACAGATCTCCTGCTGCCCTTTTCTTCATTTCTCATGTGAAAGCTTCCTCTCTGGAGAGAGGGGAGATGATTGGTGTTTAAAATGACAGTCAGTGATTGTGTGAGCAACCACTGTTTTTTGTTTTTTTTTTAAGGCCCTCTGGAAACTTGATAGCATCCACGCAAGAAAAACCCAACAGACATGATGTGGTTTTCTTGGAGAAGAATGGACTTCTTCATGGGGAGTTCACCCTCCCGTTCCGGAAAGGGCAGGTCAAAGTGAGTGCTGGGTCTGGGCTTCTTTCATTAGACTGTAGTGGAGAGGAAGACGAGATCTCTATCCAGATTCTAAGAGGAAGTTTTTGACTTTGCACTTAGTGCTGGTCCTAGTGGAAGAGAGAACAGTCAAGATACAATGCCTTCTGCAGCTTTCAGTACAGAGCAAAACTGGGGTGTTGTACCCCTAGGGTACTGCTGGCCTCTGTATACTTGATATTAGGCAAATGCTTCAGAAATGCCATTTAGGATGCCAGCTCATCCAGGAGTGAGGTGAAATAACTCACATTGTCCCAAATAATGTAAGTGAAAATCTGCTACTAAGGCATTGTTTCAACTTCTGCCTTTGGATGCTGAGAGGTCTTTTGGCAGACCATTTCTCAGTGCCAAGGTCAACAAAGAGAATTCTGCTGTCCCATTCGTGTATAACCTCTTCAGCTGTGTACAGCCGCTGTGATGGGTTCTGCTTCAGGGTGTTTTGCTCCAGCTGTCAGGAGCTTTGCAGTATGCAAGTACTGTGTTAGTACATTAAGGCATGTACCTTACCTTGTTGAACATAAGGAGTAACTTATGGTCTTGAAAACTGATCTGAAATATACCTAGTCTTGGCAGAGGCAGCAGTATCCAGTAAGAGCCATCTTTTGTTTCTGCAGGTTAATGAACTGCTTTGGAATGCAGATTCCACGGTCCTGGCTATATGGCTGGAAGAGCTGAAGACTGAAAACTCCAGCCCAAGCAGTTACGGTGAGAGTGCTTTGTGAAGCTCTGGATTTTACGCTTGCCTGTGAATGTGGTCAGCAGTGGATATCCCTCTGCAGGAGAGGAGACTTTGGGATGGCTTATCTACAGCTTTGAGATCCCTCTGCAGGTCAGGAGGAAACGCTAGCTAGCTTGAGCTCAAAGCATCTCCCAGGTTGCTGTATCTGAAGGTGGTATTACATGGAATGCTTAGGGTGTGATCCCTTCCCTTCTCAGAGAGGGGAGATAGAGGAATTCTAAGATTGACTCCTTTGATCAAAATCAGGGGTTAAAATTTTCTTGTGCTGGGTGTTGTATGACAGAGCCCATGGTCTGGAGGGTGAAACTGTTAAATCACCTGCAGAAAAGCAGTGGGGAGGGTTTGAGATGGGTTTCAAGTAGTAATCTCTGGTAACCTTATTTTATTTTTTTTTTATCTATAGTTCAGCTATGGACCACAGGGAACTATCACTGGTACTTGAAGCAAAGTCTGCATTTTGGCAACATGGAAAAAAATAAGCTGGTGTCACTGCTGTGGGACCCAGTGGTCCCATATAGGCTGCATGTGCTCTGCCAGGGCTGGCAGTACCTCTGCTATGACTGGCACTGGACCACAGACCATGGGATGGGGCAGAACAGCCAGCACGTGGCAAATGTGGCTGTCATAGATGGAGGTAAGACTCCTGCTTTCAGTAAAGAACCTAATAAGAGCCTTTCTGACATTTGAAAGCTGTTACAGCTTGGTTTCTTTCTGCTTTCTTCCACAGATAAAGTGCTTGTCACGGCATTCCAGCATGCTGTGGTGCCTCCACCCATGTGTACCTATGAGCTTCAGCTCAAACAAGCAGTTAATCAGGTCACATTTCACACAGATCCTAAACATAGTGGAGACATGGCTGTCCTGGATGCTGATAACAAGATCACTGTATACAGATATGGTGAGAGTATGTTTCACTATTGTTTTTTAACAGAAGCCCTGTCCCTGACACTTGGAATCAATCTGTGATTAGCTGTACAGGGTCTGTCTGAGCTGCCCATCACTTCCCGAAGCACTCCTATGAACAGGGTAATACTCAGTGTGCTGCTGGACAACAGACCATTGCCGCAGCCTCTCAGTTATGCGTTGTGACATTACAAGGTAGTTCTGTTCCTCAGGGTGAATGTTAATAAGGAGGAGGATGTGCCAGTTGTACATGTAGGGGTGGTATATTTTATATTTTCATAATCACTTTCTGTAGCATCTATGTTTTTTTTTTTTGTAAGGATGAAAATGGAAGGGACTCTGTTGGCAGAATGTCTGAACTCTATTTTGTTCTGTGTTTGTTAGGACAAAGGACAGTGCAGGACCCCGCTATCAGGTTAGGAGCTGTGGGTGGAAATGGATTTAAAGCCAATGTGGAAACGCCACACCTGGGTAAAACATACAGGTAATACAGAACTAGTGCAACTGCAGAGTGAATTCCTAGCCATGCTGTGTGTCTCTACAGCCAGGCTGTGCCTAGGAGGATCTTGGCTTTCTGCAGTGAGGTTTTTGATGCGAAAACTAAAATCGAGTTCTATTTTCTTCACAGTCTTTCTTATTTCATGATAGGGTTGATTTGGGCAGCAGCGCTGATGAGATGATGCATCCTCTTGGGCTCCGATGCCTGACCTGGCTGCCAGATGACAGCTTCCTGGTGGTCGGTCAGGATCAGCATGCTTCTCAGTCTGTCCTTCACCACCTGACTGCAGCACCTTATGTGACTGGAGCTGAAGAAGAGCACCTGAATTTACGGTACAAGAGATTGCAATTGTGGGTGAGGTCTGAGAGTGCCTTGGGGCTTAGAAAGAATTCTCTCGTGCATCCTGGAGGCTGTTGGGGGACTGGCCTTGGGGGATTTGGCTGTCTTCCTGCAGGAGAACAAAACAGCTCATGAAGCTGCCTGCATGTAGTCCTAATGCCTACGCCCAGCCTAACAAGACGTAGTATGCCAGCATGCCTGTGTCAGTGCAGGATATCTCTATTACCTTCTCTGAAGTCCAGGCCCTTGGAGCAAGTTTCTCAGTTCTACCCTTTGTCCACATTACTAAAGTCCAGAGAGGACTGGTAGCTGTTGTTATTCCTGTCTTCCTCCTCCAACTAACTGCTGGTCTTTGTGCAGTCAGCATGAAAGGAAGCCAAGTGGGCTACAAAAACCTGCTTCACAGAGAGATCCTGAGAGTCACTTTCTGCAGCACTTACAAGGCAAAGGCAGGGTAATTTGCATGTGAACTGTAGATTAGAACAAAAGAAGTGTGGGTTTTGCAGAGTGCTGTAAGTGTGCAGACAGTGACTAGCACAGCGAGGCAAACACTAATTGACACAAGTTGTTGGTGCTCTTTTTTTTTACCAGTGTCAGCTCATGTAAGTGTGAAGGATATAAGGATTTACTTGACAAAGATATGGGTCCGGGCTGGAGATCTACACCCTTCACTCTGGCCCCAGGAAATGGAGGATTGGCGTTTTAAATGTATCCACCATGACTGATGCTCTGTGTTTTCTGTACCTTGCTCCAGGTTGTCTGTGCCTGTAGATGGAGAAGTGATAAGCCTGTGCTGCAGCCCAGTGACCAAAACTGTAGCTCTACAGCTGGCCGATGGACGGATCCTGAAGTACCTCTGGGGTAAGCTGGACCCTTTTAAGGCCCCCTGGCCTGAGGTATAGTTGTTTTAAAAAAAATAAATAAAATCTTAAAACATTTAATGATGATTTGACTTGCAGGAACATGGGTGACCCTTGATAGCGGTTGGTGCTGCATTTCATGCTCCTTCTAGCCCCACAAATTGACTAAAATCAATGATTTTCAACTGAAAGCAGTTAATGTTGTTGAGAATGATAGCTCTGACTTTGTCATTTGAAAAGATGACAGGTTTAGAGGCTTCAGAAGTGGTGACTGAATGCCACATCCTTGGTGCTTCTTGTTCTGTAGTGGAATAAAGTTGCTTCTGAGCCTCTAGAAGTTACCACCTTCTATTTTGCCATGTGCTGGACTTACATTTTAATATTCCTCCTCTCCATGTCAGATAATGTCAGATACTTGCAGCTGTGGTTTCTTGGGATTTATATTATGTGGCTGTAATGTCTGAATCTTAGGCTGGAAAACAGTCTGATCTTCTTTGCTCTTCAGAGGCTTCTCCTCCAGTCCTTGAGCCCTGGCAGAGTAGCAGTGGCTGTGCTGTCCAGTTCCCCCAGCTTTGTGTGCAGACGGCTCTTACGAGGATCGGTGGTGAAGTAAGTAAGACTGTGAGCAGTTTGAACTCCTGACTTACTTGTTCTCTGTGTCAAACGTGCACCATAATTTTCTGCCCAGGTTCCAGTGATACTTAACTGGGTTCTATGTAAGGCCCTATGCAGATCTGACAGCACATCTTTCCTTGTCTTCTAGAGCATTTCTGATGGCTTGTAGGTAACATCCAATCTCCCCTTCCTGTTAATTTCATGAATAATCTAATTGAAAAGCAAGAAATTTCAATTCTAAGATTTTCATCAGTCACTGCTGTGCTCTCTGTGAAAACAGCATTTTGCTCTGTTTTATCTGAAGCTATCCTTTTAGCAAATACATCTGCTCTGAGTTACTGCAGATCTACTGCTAGTAGTGTTTCCTGTACCTATCACAAGAAACCATCGCCAACAACAGCTTAAGGAATGACTAGCTATTTTGCTGCTATTTTCAGGGTTTCTTTCCTTCAGTGGGTATCCAGGTGAGTGCGGTATGGAGTTGCTTTAAGCTCTTCTCCTCTGTACTAGTGTCTATCCTCTGTTATTTTGCACCTAAAGCTGCTAAATAAAATAAACGAAATGGTCTGGTGTGGCTTCTGCTTTTATGTTTCTGTGACAAGGTAAACCAAGCTAGTTTTCCATCCAGAAGTATTTAAAGACACTTAGGTAAGCCCTCCTGGAATAGAGATTGCCTGACTTCCTGTCCAGCTTTTCTAGATCATTCACATGAGGTAGTTGATACTCAGTTGTAAAGCACTTGAATCCATTACCAGTCACTGTGGTGAAACACTGGAGATTGAGACACCGATTCCTTACACTTGTCATCCTTTTCATTTACAGGAGGTGATCTTGGGCCTCACTGATCGATGCCGTTTTTTTGTTAATGACGCTGAGGTACCAAAGCATTTTCCCCTTACTCTGTCCCCTTTTCCTCTGCCAAAGGCAGATTTCCTTTTGTGCTCTGTACAGCAATAAACATAGTAATTTTTCTACAGGTTGCTTCCAACATCACCTCATTTGCAACATACAATGAATTTTTGTTGGTGACAACCAACTCCCACACCTGTCAGTGCTTCTGTTTGAAGGACCTAACAGTGAAAGGTAAATGCTAGTTCTGCCATGGCCATTGTCTTGGACCTGCGATGTGTCCCCATTTTTCCACATCCAAACCTGCTGTATTTGGGTCATTTCAAAGCAGCTACTTCAAGACAGAGGAAGAGAGCTGCTTGCAAAAATCTGCAAGAGAGGAAGGAGCATGGGAACTCTGGATATTATACATTCCTCTCAGGGAGCAGGATTTGTCCTATGGTTGTTCCTTCCATATTTTCAACAGCTTATCTCTGCATTCTCTCCTTCCCTGCATGTCCAAAACCAGAAAAGGCGCTCTGGTATTCAAGGGCATGTGGCTGAGAAGGGATCCCAACAGGAAGAGTTTCTGTCCATTAGGGAGATGAGGCCCTCATGAGGGTCAGGATGACAGGTTATTGGCGCTCTACAGCTTTCAGTGCTCCTCTCTCTGGTGCATTAAGCTTTATGTTCCCGGTGTATAGAGGGCACACCTCTACTTTGTACAGCACTGCTCAGCGCTAAAAGGTTCTCGACCTGCTTGCAGCCATTAAGGACCATTGATGTGTTGTTGACTGAGCTGGGGAAGTAGGAGCCCTTGCAGAGCTACACAGGAAAGCTGTCCAGGTGGCACTGTGCAGGGGTGTGTGTGTGTCTGCTAATAACTGCTGTCTTCAGCCCTTCAGGCTGGCCTGAGCAGTGCTGCAGTCCCTAACAGCGAGACGCTGCGCAAGGTGGAGCGAGGCTCGCGTATTGTCACCGTTGTGCCCCAGGACACAAAGGTTGTGCTACAGGTCAGTGCTCTGCACATGTCTGCTGAGGTTTGCTGTGGGGGTGTAGAGGGCAATGTCTCGGTAGGTAGCTGATTAATCTGCAAATAATGCACACAGCACTACAAAGCTGATCTCCTGTGCTGCTGCAGCACAGCACTTCCAATCTCTAGGCTAGATATGGAGTGATTTTGAGCATGTCTCTGGGAGTTAGTTGGAGCACAGGCAATTGTGTTCATACCAAACTGGGGGTGTTGTTCAAATTCCTACTGGCTGAGGCAGATTAATGTTTCGTATTGTGGCCTCTCCTGTGAATCTCAGACCCGCCTCTTAGTACTTGCGGTATGTTCTAGCAACCCTCCATTAGATTCGGCATCAAATTTGTCCAAATTTTGGAGTGCTGTGCTCGTTCTTGAGAACCAGCAGAGGCTCACAGGACGTAGAAGGATTCATCTGTAATGAACCTCTGGAGGTCTGTAGCCTAACATCCTCTTCAGAGCAGCAAGAAGCTGATAGCTAGATCAGTTTGCTCTGTGTTTTGTCCTGTTGTGTGGAGTCTAGCCTCCTGAGGAAGGAATGTTCCTGAGCTGAGAGAATTTTCAGATGATTCAGGTTAAGTGAAATTGTTCTTTAAAGTGAACAAACAAGCACATAAAACTGCAAATAGCAGACAAGCCTAGAAGAGTTAGCCTATCCTCACTTTGTCTTCTATGTAGGCTAAGTAGCTACAAGAAATAATTATGTGGATCTTATGCTATAGATGCCAAGAGGAAATCTGGAGACCGTTCACCACCGAGCTCTGGTTCTTGCCCAGATTCGAAAGTGGCTAGACAGGTAAATGGTGCCGGCATATTCTGGTCTTCCCTCCCCCATGCTGAGCTGTTTAGAGCCCATCTCTCATAGTGCTGCAGAAGGACGGGAGGCTGGACTCAAAGAAACTGGCTTTCTAGGTAGGAATGAAACTGTTTCTGGGTCTACCACCTAGAAATCCAAATTTCGGCAGTCCTACCTGACTCACATTTCACCATTGAGGTGCTTATTTATGTACTAAGACTGAGTGGGTGGGAGAGATCTTGGTCTGCTCCGTTCTCCAGACATTTTAATCTCTTCATGACTTGCTTGCTATTTTTCATGTTGTATTTGCTAAATAATTCTGTTCAAGTTCTCTGAAAGAGAAGTTGTTCCATTAGACTTAAGTGTAGTTCTCTAAGAGAGGAATATAAAAACTCAAAGCCTGTCCCTGACCTACTGCAACCTGATCTACTGGTCCGCTCAACTGCAGAGGCTGGCAGTGTAGAGGATTGACCTCACACGGTTTTTCTGGAAGGCAGTCTACGTGGCTTGTTGCCTAGGCTGTTGTTCTCCTCCAGCTGGGTCTGCAGTTACCTCTAGTGAGCTGCATCTGTTTGTGGATACTATACCTATCCAATATGTAAACTATCCCTCTTGACTCATTCCCCCAGGCTTATGTTCAGGGAAGCATTTCAGTGTATGAGGAAGCTGAGGATCAACCTCAATCTTCTCTATGACCACAATCCCAAGGCAAGTATGCTCAGTTCTGTTGTGTCCTTTTCCATATCCATCTAGTCTGGTTAGATTCCTTCATCTTGTACATTCAAAGAAGGTCTTTGAACTTGCTCCTGTAGTTCCTGTACTTGTCAGAATAACAGTAGTAATACTCTTGTTCATTTCAGGTATTTCTGGAAAACGTAGAAACCTTTATCAAGCAAATAGATTCTGTGAACCATATCAACTTGTTTTTCACAGAACTGAAGTGAGTATAATTCTGCAAATGGAAGTATGCATGTAATTGGTGGTGGATTGTTTTGACAAAGTATTGGCAGCTGTTCAGTTTCAGTGGAAGGACTCAAACAGAAATCTCATGTGCTGGGTCATAAAAACTCAAGTGAGCTCGGTTGTTTCAAGGACAGTAAGTGTATCTTTTGGAGAATTTCAACTTGGAGTCAATCATTACATTTCTCCACTAAGGGATTGTTAGGACACCATCTGCCTGCTTTGACTTGTCTGCTGGCTTTCTGTAGAAGGACAAATGTTGACAGAAAAGGTTTTGTACCCCTATAAAGAAAGGCATGACAGCCCTGTTTGTCTGAGACCTGAAGCCAAGATACTTGTTTAGATTCCCAAATCAGACATCCTGGTTTCTTTCTGAGGTTGAGTGACAAAGAGGTTTTAAAGCACTGGAAGCTTCAAGACTTCTCAGGCTTGCTGAAGTAATTTGTTTGGGAACTAGAGCTAACACTCGTCTTCTCTGTGTTTATTTTCAGTTTTGACCTGACCTTAAATCTTTGTCTAGAAGTAAAATCAAATTACGTAATTTTCAGAAGTGTTCTTTGCTCAATGCCTCCACAGTGGATTTAGTAGAATGCAGCTGTATCTTGAAAATATTACCTTCAAAGTTTTTTGTAACTACAGCAGCTCTGACCAGTTCTCGTTTTTTTTCAGTACCTCATTTGGCTAAGAATCAATTGGGATGGATAAGAGATGTTAGAGAGCTTTCTGGTAGTGTGGCAGATTGTTTGTCTGCACTGAATGACATATGAGCTATTTTGTTTCTGCGTACATTTCTGTGTTTTAATGTTACTGTCTTTGTGCTGAACTATGTGATGGACCAGACTGGTATTTGTGTCTTTTTATTTAGAGAGGAAGATTTCACAAAGAGCATGTACCCGACTCCGAATGGTAGCAGTAATGCTCAACCACGTCAGCATCTCGATCAGAAGAAAGTAAACCTTGTATGTGATATGATGAGAGTTGCCATGGAGCGTATTGACCCTGAAAAGTGAGCATTTGCTTATGGTGAAGGAACTACTAGAGAGATTTCTGTTAAATCACTAGCAGAAAAGCGAAGCTGTCCTTAATGTCAGTTATTTTGCTTTGGATCCCCTGAGGTGAACCTGTGCTCTGCAAAGCCTGTATCGCTGTACCTTCTATCTGCTGAGGATACTCTTCTGAAAAGCACAGCATCTAATAATTCCAGAGATAGCAAAATATCTTTTCCCTGAAGTATTAAAGAAATAGAGGCAGGACGCCTACGAGGGTTTGAAAACCACACAATTTAGGAACACTGTGTGACATGGGGGATGGAGGGAGATGAGCAAGATTGTCATCCCAGGGAAGTGCTGGCTTTATGGAGCAGATGGCATTTCAGAAAAACCTCAGCTGTTCTGTCTGAGACTGAATTATTTTTGTAAATCTTCAGCTGTATTTCTGAATGGTTACCTTTTTGTCACCATCCTCCTTGGATGAATTAAGACTAGACAAAAATTAAAGGGTGGGAAAATAGGATAATATCAGTGGTTGGTGAAGCAGTGTTAAATCCTGGGCAACTCACGTGTGAAACAGTGGATACAGCAGCAGCCAACAGTGGGTTGTTGCTGTACCTTAAAAACTAAGACACTTTACAGCAAACTGTGTTGGTAATCAAAGCATTTCCTTACACGGGAAACCTGTTTTGAAATAGTACATGTGAATAATATGAAAGTGGAAATAACCTCCTAGAAAGCTTTCATTTTTATTTAAAAAAAATAAAAAAGCCAAATTTAATCTGGAAAATTACACCCAGCAATCTGAGCTTTTTGATGGGTGTTACCTCTCCATTCATACTGGCTGGCATAGCAAGAAAGCTCATTCTACTCAAAACACACCTCCAGTCTTGCAATACGTTTGGGAAAATTTAATTTAAATTAAAAATAAATAAATAAATAAATTTAATTTAATCTAGTCTAATTTAAATTAAAAAAAAAAAAAACTAAACCTCTTTGGTATATTTGGTTCTCCTCTTGTTCTCTGTTTTCATTGAAAAAGCTTGAGTAGTTTTTTTCTTTCACAGAACTGTAGAATGGTTTGGGTTGGAAGGGACCTTTAAAGATGGTCTTTTCTTTAAAGAAAGTGTTGTCTCATTTTTTCATCTACTGCTTCTGTTTTTTTAGATACTGCCTATCAATACTGACAGCACATGTAAAGAAAAATCCTCCAGAACTGGAAATTGCTCTCCAGAAGGTTCATGATCTTCGAGGTGTTGTATCAGGAACACAAGAGTTGAAAATATGTGGAGTTTGAAGCTTTCATTGTTAGCATGGTTTACCCTGAAAATTATTTTAAGGTGGCTGTTTGTGGAGGTTGTCAGAAAAAGGAAATGTTCCTGAAACTAACTATGAAACTTGAAACTGCTGTTAATAGAACAGCAGTTTGTCAGCTAAGACGAGTAGTTTTGTACTTACCCTTCTTAGGTTTTGTGCTTACCCTTTGCTCATTCTTTGTCTAGGTATGTCAGCAGACAGGCAAGAACTGGAGCTGTTTTGTCTTTCAGCTCAGAACCGAGTTTCTCCCAGCATGGAGTAGGAGGTTTCTGTTCTAGGTCCTGGTGCCTCAAACTGTTAGACTGTGCTTTTATTCTGTGCTGATACTTCTGACTTGTCACCATAGCACACTGCATAAATTACTGTGCTTGGGATGTTTTTTGAAGCTGTGTGGGAAAGATTCTGCAAACAGCCAAGTAACCCCTCCTGCAAGGTGGAGTGAGCCATCAGTTTAGTGGTCTTTATGTGGTGTTTAAGGTTGTGCTAGATACTGCATCCATCCCTCAGACCAGTGTTCCACTGCTAATGATGTGACTGATGTTGTGTTTCTTTCATTACAGAGAGCATTTCTCCAAATGTCACAGCCGTGAGTGCAGAGGAAGCACTAAAATACCTGCTTTTCCTTGTGGATGTCAATGAATTGTATGATTACTCCCTGGGCACATATGACTTTGATTTAGTCATCATGGTGGCAGAAAAGTCTCAAAAGGTCTTGGTTTATAGTTTCAGTGAACAGTTTTTCTTTCCCAAAGGTTCCTTGTAGTTTGTGAGTCAGCCCACATGTTTTATTAGTCGTGGTTCTCTGCACAGGCAGGATTCCAGTTGCTCAGGTCCTCTGTGTGTTTGGGGTGATGCGAGGAACATGGCATGCCTCTGCATCTATTAGTACTTTCTGAGCACAATTTAGGGAACTTGTTTGTGCTCAGAGTGATACAGGTCTGTTCTAGAGCAGCACTGCAGAGTAGGGGAGGACTGTTGTCTACAGCATTGTGGCTGCATTCTAGTTCTGTACTCTTTCAGTTTTTGCTTAGTTGGTGGTGGCTACAACAATAGTGTGTATCTTCCAGCATCTGTAACTTGAAGTTTCAATGAAAATCCCCGTCGGGATCTTCATAGAGTTTCCTGGTGTTACAGCAGAGCCTGTTGCCTGTCAATTAAAACATCCTCTTTGTGTTAACGGGCTTAAAACACAGGAATGTGATTTTCATGACTTCTGGTGTGGAAGATACGAGGCAGCTGTATAAAGGCAAATTTACATATGATAATAGCTAATAGTAAACAATATTCGGTGTGATGCATATCAAATACGTGGGACTTTTAAGTATCAATAGTATCTGGATACTGCTGAAGTTTGTGGGTGAGCCTGGTAATTTAAGTTACCAGGCAAGAGTACATACACAGAATTGATTCTCCAGGATGACTTACATTTTAATGAGAAATTTTCTTTAGTGTGTTATAGTTTAAAATTTGAGGCTGTCAGCTGTTGAAGATGGGGGGTGAATCTTATCAGACTAACTAAGCTGCTGTTTTTATTATTCTTCACAGGACCCAAAAGAATACTTACCCTTCTTAAATACTCTCCAGAAGATGGAGACCAATTATCAGCGGTACACCATAGACAAACATTTGAAGAGATATGCAAAAGCTCTTGGACACCTCAGCAAATGTGGTAGGTGTCCTGCACATGCAGCATCTCTAAGAAATTCTGTAGTAGAACATTTTTGTTTCAAAGAATCTTTGGGGGGAAATAGCTGAAGAAGGAGAATTTCACAAGGTCATCTTCTCTCCCGGTAATGCTTGGCTAACTTTTTCTCCATAGTTTTTGTAGTGTAGCTTGGTGCAGGGAGAAAGGTGGGCATGTGTTTACTGTCCTGTGATCGTGAAGCATAAGCCTTTGTTTTCTTCCAGTTGCTGTTGACTTTTCCCCAGTTAACTCTGCTGGCAAAAGTGAAGCAAACCTTAAGAAAGTGAATCCCTTGGGTTTAGAGTGATAGAGTAGGTGCACTTACGACTTTGCACTAAAGCACCTCTTAATAAAAGGTTCTTAATAAAATGCTAAAAAAAAAAATGCTATAAAAAAAAAGCTTCTTAATAAAATGAACCCAGACTGGCGGGGGTCCGTGAGAGTCATGTACTTTCTCTTTTGTTGCTACAAAAAATAAAATATCTCTGCAGGTCCTGAACACTTTTCTGAGTTTCTGAACTTGG
Source organism: Anas acuta (assembly GCF_963932015.1). Lineage (NCBI taxonomy): Eukaryota > Metazoa > Chordata > Aves > Anseriformes > Anatidae > Anas > Anas acuta. Next base: position 63,485,846 of record NC_089017.1, on the reverse strand, counting down.
TGAAAGATCAGAATCTGTATTGTGAAGCCTTGAAGCTGTACGCCTCCAGCACTCAGGAGTACAAGGTGTGTAAGCATGTGTAGCATGCAGGTTTTTAATTCTCTCACATAGTTGTTTGCATATCCCCCGCACCTTGAGTGAGGGCAGGAGTGAGACAACAGTCACTTGCATTCAGGTTTTGTAGGGCGTTGCTCCTCCTGTGTTGTCTGAGACCTTTCTCCAACATACCTGGAATTACTCTTAGCACTGAGCCTGCTAGGTCTGGTCATTGAAAGAGTGGCTGTTACTTCTTTGATCTCATGTCCAAGAGAGCACCTGGGAGTTTGGTTTCTGCTGCGCTGTCTTGTGGTGTACTCATCTTGATGTTTGTGATATAGGTTTTCTGTGTAGCACTTGCAGGTTGCATGGGGACATTTTGTTGTCTGTAAAGTATTCTGGAGAGCGTTAGAGAGCTTGAGGCACTCTTAGGTGTGCCCTTTTCTAGTATGTAGGGTCCCTTGCAGATTTCAATACTGAAGAACTGTAGCTTGCCCAAGGCTATTGTCAAATGTAAATGAATGCATTTAATTTAGATTTTTTTTTTAAGTACACAACAAACAAGCCTTTGTAAAAGAAGTTGGTGAAGAAGTAAGAAGGGCGATGCAGAAACTTGCCTTTCTGCAGCAAAGTAAACGTAGAAAGGTCTCTCTCAAGAGAGATTTATTTCTGGCTTAATATGGAGTCTTTTCTTCTTTCTGTATTACTCCAGTCAAATATATCATCCCCTTCTTGATATAGATTGTGAGCTTTGAATAGTCTGGAGAAGCTGCACGTATTGATTTTGAACAGCCTGTGCCTACAGAGTTTGAAGGCCTGCACCCTCCCTTGCCCCAGTCTTTGACTCCTAGGGTGACATGGTTCAGGGAGACCTAATAAAAATTACTAGTTGGAGTAGGGAAGAAGGGGCTGATTTCCTGCAGTTTGTAGGTTACCCAGCTTCAGAAGTTAGGTATTTCCTTATGTCTCTTACTTTAGTACTGTATGAAAAGTCTGTGTGCTGATCAAAATCCTTCAGCTGATAAAAAGTTTGAAATGAGGTAGAATATTGTGCTTGGAGGTTCCTCAGGGGATGATGTCCATTTAATTCTCACTAGTGTAGGACTGCTGCTGACTCCACAGCTGATTTCTTACTTCTCTTTTGTCCCTGTCTTGCAGGATATCAGCGATGCATATGGGGAGTATTTGATTCAGAAACAGCTTTATGAACAGGCTGCACTGATATTTGCTCGGGCTGGCATCTTTGCAAAAGCACTCGATGCATTTCTGAGCAGTGGCAGCTGGCAGCAAGCCCTGTGCATGGCTTCACGGCTTGGTTACACAACGGATAAGCTGTCCAGCCTGGCACAGAGCATGGCAGGTAGGCTTTGAGAGGGTGGAGGTGAGCAGACCAAAACTGGCTGCTTTTATTTCTCGTTCGTTCTGATTTTTCATTAAAATCAGAGAAAACTTTGGTCTTCAGTGTTTTTCTTAAAGGACTGTAATTCCCATGGGTTTGTGTGATTGCACATCACCTTTGTTTCTCACAGGAACCAAAAGATGCTGGGGCTGAGCTGGTTGGCACCCCAGAGTTGCTGAGCTAGTTGTGGCCTTGGCTACCCGGGGCTGACTGGTTCTTGCATTTTCCTTGCAACCTGTTGCTTAACTGCTGTTCCAGATTGTTTCCGTGGTTAACCTCAGGGAATGGAGATTTTTTAAAGCATCTGACATGACTGAGTCCTTCAGATGTTGTTCACACAGATATTGCCTAGTCACAGACTGTAAAGGCTGTTGCAGAATTTGGTGCTCCATCTTCATGTTTTCTCCGTAATGCCTGCTAGCGGTCAGGACAGGCAGGTACACATAAAGCTACGTGTGGTCCTACTGCTGAAAAAAAAGATGGGTTGTCTTAAAAGTTTGTGCTCACTAAGAAACATGAGGCTTCATGCATGAGATGTGTCGTGAGCCTGGCACGTATTTCAGCAAGAAAATGGAGCATAATCCTGGGTTTTGCTGTACTTAGAGGCAGAGTTTATGAAGAACCCCTTAAACAGTGGGAATGGCTTCTGGGAGTAGTCTTATATTCCAGTATTTTCTTTTTCTATCACTTAATGCAGTTTGGATCCTTCATGACTTGCCTTTAACGCTTTTTCTAGTGCCCCTCTTAAATCACAACTGTAGTTTAGCAGGATGAGCACAGATAAGCTGTCTTCAATGCAATTTGCTTAGGTAATTTCTTCCTTTTTTTTTTTTTTCTTGGCCCTGTGTATCATTTTCTCACTTATACCTTAGCAGAAAAGCCAGTGCTAAAGCTGGTCCTAAGTTTTAAGAGACCATAAGTCCTGAATCCCATAGGTTTGATGCTTCCTGGTTATACCACAGAGAGCAACAGACATAATTCTCCCAGCAGATACTGAGACTGTGATACACTGAAGCTTTAAAGAGAGATTTCCTGTTTACATCCTGCCTTCCTCCACTTAGGGGACTCTTCACAATTTCTGTCTAAAACTGTAGGGGAGAGGTTCTTCAAGTGCCTATGAGAGACAAGAATCATCAATTTCACAAGCAACTGGCTGATGATGATACAGGTTAATGAATTCTCGACATCAGGCAGCCCTTCTTTTTATCATGCAGATTAAATAAGTGTCTGAGCAGGTAGAAGGTGCTACAGTGAGTGGGATGTTCCTGTACTTTATTGTTTTGTAGTCGAAAATCCAGCTGCTCCTGAAAAGCTGAACTCCACCTTTTCTCATAGGAAAACTGGTTGAACAGAGAAGGCATGCGGAGGCAGCCATGCTCCTGGAGCAGTACGCTCAGGTAATGTGCCTCTCCTGTCTGTGCCCCAGCAATATCCTCTGTCCAAGATACACTCCATCTTTTATTTTCTCTGTTCTCCTGGGCTGCATGTGACTCCGTATGGGCTGACTACAGGACAGTCTGTGCCATGAGTTCGTTTCGGAATGGCAGAGAAGGTCTGGGTGATGCAGCAATCAGAGTAGATGAATGCTGTGTCCCCAGGTTTTCTACTCATGAAGTTACTTCTGCTTTGGTATGAAAAGGTTCAGAAAGCTGAAGTATGAGTGCTGGAATAAAGAAGTATGAGTTCCAGAGGGACTTTCCCTTCAAAAGGGGCTTTTGTTGTGTGTGTTTGTTTTGTTTTGTTTACTTTTAATGAGAGCTTTTTGTTTGTGTCAGCACTCCAAGGTACTGGGCACAGTACCTTGTACTATTCTTGTGACTGATGTTCCTGAGTAGAAGCACGCATCATGTAGGTGCTACCCAAATGCGTACTACTAGCATCAGTAGCAGCAGGTGCTCTGTCTTTCCAGGACTATGAAGAGGCTGTTCTCCTCCTTCTAGAAGGGGCTTTGTGGGAAGAAGCTTTAAGACTGGTAAGGAATTTCAAATCTCAAGAACCAGAAATACTGTCTGGATAGCAAGAAGTGGATATAACTATTTTTTTTAAGAGTGCAAGAACAGGGATGGAGTCCAGGTTAGATCTCCAAATAATATCTTGTTTCCTTTTCCTGATTCAGATTCACAAGTATGATAGGCTGGATATCTTGGAGACCAACTTCAAACCTGCCGTCCTGGAAGGTAAATCTGTGCACAAACCTGAAACTTTACTGTGCTGTGGAGGTGGAAGGAGGTCTTCGCTGGGCCTGTGGGAAGCCATAGCACACTCGTACTGGAAGCTGTATGGAAGGATGCTTTGATTCTGCCCAGCTGATGTTGGCCAGTTAGCTGCATTTGGCAGCATTCTACTGAATATTTGAAGCTCTGCAGTTGCCGTAGGCTCTTTTCAGTTTAGTTAAGCTTTTGAGCTTTTTCAGACTTCACAGTCACAGACTGCAAAGGAGTAGGTGTTTACATGTCTATGAACAAGGAAAACAGCCCTTGTTCTAGCACATAAATGTGTGGTGGCAGATTTATGGGCTATGAAAACTGCTGTTTGTTAAAGAAGCTCTTTTGAAAATATTATTTGATACCAGTATTCTCTCTTCAGCCCCGGAAGATGTTTGATAGCTGTCAGATGTTCTTTGTTCTCATGCTATGGGCAATAGGCTATGTGAGTTCAGCGATATTTTTGTTTAGCTTGAACCTAATTAATGTAAAGAGATGCGTTCACAGAGCTTTCTTCTCTTCCTGTATTTGAAACAGACTCCTGTTCCAGAGATGCTTGTCTAGCCAGTTGGTTCTTTCTGCACCCAGCTACATTTAAGTTTGGTGTGCTCTTGTACTACTAGCTTTGAATTTCCTTCTGCTTGAGTCCTTTTGGGTGCTTTACACCTGACTTCCAAGGTGCTTGAAGGACTGTGTTTCTTCAAGCTTCTTGTGTAAGAATGCTCTTCTGACTCCCTTGTACAAATGTTCATGTTCTTACCTTGGATCTGATCTTTTTTTGTTATTGAGCAGCCCAGAAAAGTCAGCTGATGTTCCTAGATTCTCAGAAAACAGCATTTCTTCGCCATAAGAGTCGCCTGCAGGTAGTCCGAGAGCTGAAGGAGAAGGCTAGCGAGAGCCTGCATGGTTTGTATTGAAATGCATATGACTTTCTTCTGCATAAGTAACTGTGATCATCCCCTTTTTTTAATTTTGTGGTTCTCATTTACCCTGATGGAGCTGCGGTGTACCCTCTTGTAGCTCCAGTGGTATCTACCACCCCAGAAACAGCATTCTTCTCACCTCACCCCTTGCACCATAGTTGAGGTGCAATTGTTTGACCTTGACCCATTCCATTAAGAGCTTTATTTTCGCTGCTATCTGTGTCACAGCTTTCCTGGGATAAGAATGCTAAACACAACTGAGAGCACTTCAGAATGAGACGGCACTGTCTCCACAATGGCAGCTTGCCTGGGTCAGACCGTGCTCAGCACATCCTTTGTGCTGAGTACCTCCTAGGCATACTCACCTGCAAGAACACACTGGCTTCGGGAAAGTTTTCTGAAAGCAGAACATTCTGTCCTGGTCCAGATCTGCTGCACTGAGATTGTCATCCCTCTGAGTGTGCCATTGAATAATCACAGTCCCTGCCAAGGCAGAGGAGCTGCGCTCTTCTCACAATTTCTCTTTCTTCTTGTGTGCAGGCTGAGTGGCTGAGAGCCGCAGGGCCCTGGTGCACCGACAGGTAGAACGAATCTGCCCAGGCTGCTTTTGCAGAAAGCCACATAGGTTACCCAGAGAGAAGGCTTGGAATAACTGTGACCTTTTTCCATGCTGTGACAGTTGTTAATGTGTTTTGCAGATTATGAAATGCCAAATTGCCCAGAATTGGATCTTTTCTCTGAAACCAGCAGTGTTGTGACAGCTAGCGACATGAACAGCAAATACTCACACAGCAATTCAAGAATATCAGCGTAGGTATCTGCTTCCAAATTAGATGGTGGCTGCCCTGGCATCAGCCTTTATTTGGGAGGGCAGTTTGCTCATGTTTGGCATGCTCTTCCTAGCAGCTCTACATGCCTTGAAACTGTTTTAATTACAAGCATTTCTTGGTTATTTAACTCTTGTTGGAGGGGAGAGAGCAGAAAATGCCAGAAGCTAGTAGTGCAGCAGGAACTGAATGCCCAGCAGAGGAGCTGTGAGCACAGGCTCTGTGCAGGAGCTGGCTCTGTAGGCAGCTGGCACGTTGCCAGAATAGCTGGCTGTGGGAGTTTTGACACAGGAAGTAGGCAGAGTTTCTCAAACATTAACAGCTTGTGCTCTTTGTCTTAAGCTTTGCATTTTAATAGTTGGGGCTCATTATATAATTTCATACCTGTTCTCTTCCCACAGTGAGCTTCTGTGTTGCTTTTGAGTGCTCTTCATAATATAAGCTGCGGTGTGGGGCGGGCTGTGTTAAAGGTTGGTGTAGTTTGTGGGGCCACTTCTGGACTCCCTAGTTGAAATCTTGAAAAGATAGAGCTGTGGAAAAAAGATGTTTTTTTTCAGGTCACTTTCTGTGCCTCAGGTGAAAAGAGAATGCAACCATAGTATTCAGCATATCTGTGTCAGAGTGTGCTGATCATTTTGGGTCATTAGGTAACTAATATTGGCCTCTGATTAGAAGTTGTTTCCCCGTGGAAATGGGCCAGGAGCTGGGCTGTGTTAGTGCACGGCTTGTGGAGATAGCAGAAATTAAAATGTGCACAGGCAAGCACAGACGATGGCACCGAACTGTTCCAAGTGCAGTTCACTTTTGCCTGCTAGCGACTGTTGTCAACCAATTTACCCTACTTTGTGCTTAGAATGATGCTTTGACCTTGCTGGAACACAAAGCAGTTGTGTTTGTAGAAGAGAAACTGTAGCACAGCTTCCCAGCCCAGCTACCAACTTGTGTTTCAATACTGATGCAAAGATGCATCAGCTAACATACAGACAGACCCTTTTTACTGGAGAGACTAAGGGCTTAGGTAACAAGTTGCATGCGTGCTGTTGACATATCTTCAAATTCACCCTGTTACAGCTAATCCTGTTGCACACAGCAGAATTAAGCATCCTTCTTTTCCAGGCGATCCTCAAAGAACCGGCGCAAGGCTGAACGCAAGAGATACAGCTTGAAGGAGGGGAGTCCTTTTGAAGATGTGGCCCTTCTGGAAGTCCTGGGAGAAAGCATCCATGCTGTTGAGAATGTGAAAGGTAGGATGGCAGTGATCTTAATCCACTCTCCAGCTTGTGAGCGCGGCCAACCTCCTGCTCTTCATAGGTATGCTGAGGAGAGGAGCTTCACAGTGAATAAAACTGTCTGTGGTGGACTTTTATTCAGTTCATCTTCCTCTGCCAGGTGGAATAACTAATAGTGTGAGCTCTCCTCATTTGAAATTTTGGGAGCAGGTAAGTGAGGACCTGTCAGTGCCATGAGAGGTTTAGCTCACATTTTGTACTCAGGCGCTCTAGCAGTTGGGTGGGGACAAGGAACCAGTTCTGATTTGTTGCTCCCTGTCCTGTATCTCGATACCAGAGCAATACAGCTGTTTATTTCACATTCCTATGTTAAATATCATTGCTTGGTATTCTGTTCACTCTCCAGGAGATGTACACATCCTTCTGAAGCAGCTTGTACTGTTTGGTTTTGATGAGCAAGCTGTGGGACTGCAGCAAGTCCTCGAAGAGGTTTTGCAGCTGATGGAAACCTCGATCCCAGAAATCTGGACTCCAGATGTGCAGCAGAGTTCTCTCAACCCGGTCCGTGCTCATCTGCAATACTTTTGATGCCTGCTGTACAATACCAAGTAATTGGTAGTGCTTTGCATTCTCCAGCAAAGAACACAGAATCTTTCCCTGGCACTCCAGTTCTGCCCCTTTTTCTACAGACTTTAAGTAGATGCAATGTGTAGTACATTATAGAAGTGCTGCAACTTCTGAATCAGTACGCCCTAGATACGTGTGACAGATACAGCCTGCTGTGTCTGTCCCACTGAATACCGTGTTGGACATGATCATATCCTATAGGGCATGTGTTAATTTGTCCTCATGACTTCTTTTCATAAGCTCTTCCTTAAGCAATTTCCAGAACAAAGGAACACTCTTTTCTTTTCCAGCCCTGTTGGTTGAAGTGTTAGCATAGCTTTTATGTAGTGAAATAGTGGTTGTCCATACCATTATTGTGAGATGAAAAGCAAACAGATTGGTCAATTTGATCTGAACCAGAGTATCATAAAAAGTATACTGCAAAAAGGTGAGTTTTATCAAGCTCCTAAGCTTCAGCTTAACACAGAACCAGGAAATCATGAGGACTATACTAGGTCCTGTCCAAAGTAAAAGTCTTTCTCTGTAATGAGTAGTTTCTGAGCATTCAAGGTGAACACAAGATGTCCCCCAGTATCTTTTCCCTTGCCACTGATTAATCTGTCCATTTAAGGGGAGATTAAAACTGCTGAATGTGGTTGTAGGAGCTGAGGCTCCCCAATGAACTTCAAATGTTGCTGATTCTGTAATGAAAGTAGTCCTGCCGATTCATGACACTTAGAATCACAGAATCATTAATGTTGGAAAAGCCCTCCAAGATCATCAGGTCCAACCATCCCCCTGCCACCGATGTCACCCACTAAACCATGTCCCTAAGCACCACGCCCAACCCTTCCTTGAACGCCTCCAGGCACAGTGACTCTATCACTTGAAGTGCTGCAAAGAAGTAAGTGCTGAGATGAAAGTTCTGTATTCCGAATGTTGACCCAAAGCAGTTCTTTCTGCCTCTCTGTCTGCTTTTCTGAGACATTTCTGGGCTTTGATCCTGTATTCCTGATCGCTTTGAGCGGTGGGGTCTCCTGCAGCCAGCTGCTTTTGCTCCTGGAGTCTAGCCTATCAGCAGTTTTCTTTGTAGGCAGCCGTGCTCTCAGCCTTCCTCTGTACAGGTTGGAACATGGGTATTACTTCTCCATACAGGTCCTGGGTCCCAATTCAACTGCTAACAGCATTATGGCTGCCTATCAGCAGAAGAGGATGCTGGCTCCTGTTGTACAAGGTTAGTTCTGGCTCTGGGTTAGGTGTGGGTGTGAGATGTCAGCAAGGCCAGCGAGCACTGAGGCTCTTCAAGCATTGACACCTGCCAACAGCCGCGGCGTTTCTTCAGCTGTAGGAGTTTATTGCTTTACCTTACGGTGTCATCTTCCTCACGACAAGTGAGCAGTCTTCTTAACAAGGTTTTATTTTCTCTGAAGTCCTGCATTAAAACTACTGCCTGAATTGCCCTCTTCCCCATTAGTCCTCAGTTCTCTTCCCATCTTCCTTTACTACTCCTGGAACTGCCAGGAAAAAGTCCTCCAGCAGACTCCTGGCTGTGAACACAATGTTAAGGACTTCTCAGTGTTATCTGATGGAAAAGAAAGCAAATTAATTAGTTGACAGGTCCCAGAGAAACTGCATTGCTGGTACCCTGTGCTCTGACATTTCTTCTCTTTGCCTTTCAGATCCAGAGCTACTCATTCCACCAAAACTCAATAAAAATCTACAGTGGAAACTGCATCTTCTGCAGTAACTAAAAGCCAAGGAATCCTAGAGGACTCTGAACTGTTACTTTTCATTATTATTTCATTACACCCTTATATAAAACCATTGTTGTCCTGCCGTTCCTGCTCTGTTGCTCATGGGGCTGTCCCTGCAGGCGATTAAGCTGTGCCTGTGACCCATACTGCATCGTGCTAGTTGTGACAGCCGCTTGCATCCCACAGCAGAGCTTGTGTGCAGGGGTGGGGAGTAGCAGGCTGTGCAGATCTGAAGGCTGCTGACTGAACCCAACACATGCCACCACTGTGCCCTCACTTCCAGGTGAAGCAAACCCACGAGTGCCCAGCGGGTGCTTTTCTCTTCATCACACTTCCTCCCGTGGCTGGTACAGTACCTACCGTGAGGGCAGGTCACGTCTTAAGCTGCTCAGCCTGGCTTAGAGATCTCACCAGTAAGCCTGTACTAGTGTCAAACTGCAGCTGGTAACCAAGTAAGTTATGTTTCCTCTGCTGAAGTTGAGTGTTGGTAATAGCAGATTTTCATCAGAATCACTTTGTTGCATTAGAGTGAACCCCGCATTACTGACAGCCATTACTGCCCTGCTGATCGTGCACCAGGGACATCTTGGGTACGTGAAAACATGGGAAAAAAAGCTGGGGAGGGATACTTGTGTTGGTGTTGCACGCTGCTGGGTAATGCTACCCCAGTTATCTGTGCTTGATGCTGCTGTGTGGCACTGGCAGGTGAGCAGCTGTGCCCTCTGTGCTGTTGCAGAACAGTTTCAGATGGAAACTGATGTGTAAATTCATACCTGAGGATTAAACTTTCCTACAGAATACTTCTGCAATCTGGCCCGAGAAGTAACAGCACCGGTGTGGGGAGCAGAGGAAGGGGACAAGCTCTGCGGATGAGGCTGGTGCTTTCAGTGGAAGCAGCATTGCTCCACCCACCCCAGCCCTTCCTCTCAGTTAATTTTGGCCTGGCAGCTTTGTGTTCAATGCAGTTCAATGCACCATGGGAAGAATGCCAGCACCAACGTAATGACTGTCTATTGTATCTGCTGCGTTCTGCATGCATGGCATTAATGTGTCTGGTGCTGCAGGTTGTTGTTTCCTTGGTGTGGGAGCTCCGTCATGTTGGGGTGGCCGCATGAGCCTGCACTGTGCTGGCTTGGGATGGTTGGAGTGCAGTGGAAAAGCAATCCTTTGTCAGCGTTATATAAGCTTTGGAGCGGTTTTACTTCCATCTGTTCTGAGTTACATGGCCTCTTTGGGTGGTGTGGGGATGGCTCGAGCCTGTTTTCGAGCATTGTGATGAGGCTGGAAAGGAGGTTGTACGAACACAAAGCCTGAAGGCAGCAAAACACATGGACAGCTGCAGTGGATAGCAGCTTTTTACTGGGCTTGGGTCTTCAAGCTGGTAGCAAAATCTAGTCCAAAGTGACACGGAAACCACTTTCTGATCAGGGAAATAAGTGATGAAGTCTGCGGTCCTCTCCAGTTCTGGCCCTGCAACTGAAATGTGGCATTGACACTGCTGATGCCTGACACTTCAATCTGATGCTAGGAAGTGCTTAGGTCTTGTTCAGCCTTATCTATTGCCTAGAAAAAGATTTGCTTCTTAAAGATCCCAAGAAAAGGCAAAACTTCTGCTAGCTTGATGGTAATTTCCTTGTGCCAAACACACAAGTTCCTTTAAAGTCTGCGTTGGTTCTTTTGTTTTTCCATCATGGTGCTAGTCAGAGCTGGAGACCCTTTTCTTAGACATGTTCTCCTGTTCTTCCATCAAGGCAAAATCAATTCAAGTTTGCCATGCAGGAGGAAGAGCAATCTTCTTAATCATTCATATCATAACTCAGATATGAGGTGGTTGTCTCGCCCTACCTGCTCTGCCCTGGGTGAACTCCTACAAAGGAGCGATAGAGCTGGAACCAGCACCTACTGCCAGTGTGCCTCCAGAGGGGAGGTCCTGCATCCTGCTGCTACAGTCCCTGAACCTTTGCTTCTGCTTCAGCAGCAACCAGGAGTTTCCTTGCCCTGGGTTTCTCTTTGGATGTTCTTTTGCCTCCGTTGCAGTGCATCTCGCTTCAAAACATACTGTGCCTTAGCTACTGTCTTTGCAGGTACACTGAATTTGCTCTTAACGTTTGTAGAGGCTCTTGCAAACAGATGCAGCTGAAGTAAGTCATTAAAGCAAAAATAGAGTTAATATAAGAACTGTCCCAGTTTCTGAGTAAATGTGATGCTGGAAGCCTGCTTCTCTCGTCAGGCAGTAGTTTGCCACTAGTCTGCTGTCCTGCTTCATTAAATACAAAAGAAAAAAAAAAAAAAAACAGACACTGTCAAAACTAGTGTAGCTGTAGCAAAAATCTTTTAATGTAACCACAGCAAGGGGTAGAGGGGAGATGCTCTTGAACTGAATCACGTCCCCTTTTCAAAAATAGTTTTAAGATACCCAGTGCCCCCGTCAGAAGCACTTCTTAAAAATGCAGGAAGGACCCCACTCTTCATACTCCTTCCTGTAAACCCAAAGCTTCTGGAAGGAGCGGAGCGAGGCCAGGATGGACCCACCAACCCAGACAGAAGACTTCCTCTGAGGTGATGCCGTGATGAGGACGTTGTCGCTGGGCCACATCTTGCTGAGTTCACTCTGGAAGCGGTCAGGAAAGCCTTCCATCATGGTGCTGCCGCCACACAGCAGGACGTTCCTCACCAGCTTCTTGTTGATGTCAGTGTCGCACTTCTCGAGGCAGCCGAGCGTCAGCTGTGGCAGCCCGGGTTGCTGCGACCCCAGCAGGGATGGTTTGAAGAGCGCTTCGGCACACAGGAATCTCTCTTTGCCGACCGTGATGAGGTGCCCGTCCGGCAGCTCGTAGTCAGCTTGTTGTTTCTTCAGAGGCAGATTCAAGTCCTGCATGAGGTCCAGAGAAGTGTAGCAACACCTCTCTTTGAGGTCTTCAATGATGCTCCGCTGGTTCTCCGTGAACGTGTACCCGGACTCGTTTAGTAGCTGCATGAGGTAGTTTGTGATGTCCAGGCCAGCGTAATCGACGCTGCCCGTAACGCTGCGCAGCACGTAGCCCTCGTAGATGGGAACCACGTGCGAAGCACCGTGGCCACTCTCCACCACCAGACCCGAGGTTTTCCCGTAAGAGTACATGGACAGCTGGGACTGGTAGGCGAGGTGCACGGCGGGCACGTGGAAGCCTTCAAACATCAGCTCCGCGTATTTCTTCTTGTCAGCCATGGAGCACAGGGGAGGCACTGACAGCAGGACGGCGTGGTCCTCCAGGCAGATCTGCATCTCCGTCTGGAAAATATACTGCAGAATATCCTGGACAGACTGCCAGTCCACCACCACGCCGTGCGTTAACGGGCTGATGAGATTTAAGGGCACACAGGTGTCCTGGAGCACTCTGCCAATGAAGGTTTCTTCTGGTTTGCCCTTGGCTTCCTGTGGGTGGTTACCAACCGAGGAAACGATATGGGAAGGCCACGGCTCCCCTGCGAAGCCACACTTGAAGTAACCCGTGCCCATGTCCACGACTACAGCTTCAGTTTGCTTCACCACCTCTAGGTAACCCTTGGTCTTTGACGCGTGCCTGTCCCTGACTGGTTTCGAGTGGCTTTTCTCTGGCGCTGCCTTTGCTGTGGGCCTGTTCTGCACAGCCATGGCGTGGGTGCAGCTGGGACTGGAAGTGCTCCTCAGCAGCATCGCTCTGCCTCCACTCCTCCCGGGCTCAGCACGAGTGGACAGAGGGACAGAGGGATGCCCACCCAGGGGCCTGGTGGCAGCGGTTGCGATGTCACAGACTTGTGACATCAGGCGTGGGCTGAACTGTGAAAGCAGGTGGCTTTCCTTTCTGGGTGCTCTGGCACGTAAGACCGGCGTTCTCCAGCATTTACAACTGCTGCTGTTCCAAAGCAGCTCCTACTGCTAAGCTTTAGCGCTATTTCACTTCAGGAGCCCGGTTTGACCATGCCAAAAGTGAACCCTCACACTGTGTAATTCCCTTTTTTTAAATCGTGTTTTCTAGGTGAAGGTATATTAACACAAGTGCAAGCAAGAACTAAAGAAAACGTGAGCAGTGTTTGAAATTAGGACACAGCCACCCCCTCACCGTTACTGTCCTCCATTTCACACTAGGTTCTTCATTCTTTTCCAGCAGCAACAGGCCACTCTGCCCCATCAGTGTATGCAGCAGCAGCGTGGAAGCAAAGGACGCTCTCTCCTGGAGTAATACAATCAAGATTTTACAAACAACATTTTCCTTGTGTGAGAGGTCTGTGTGCTCTTTTACTGACAGTCATTTCACCCAGAGGGCATCTTACTTAACAAGTCCAAGCTGTGCTTAGCATTAAATTCGACCCTACAAACTGGTTCTGGGCCTCTGAACAGATTTCCATTGCTACTGTTGTGCTGCCTAGCCAGGAGCTCACACCTTAGCAACAATCGGAGGATAAAGACTCACCAAAAAGCAGGCCTGGAGAACGATGGCAGCGTTGGACCACACTGCAATGTCTGTGAGCCTTGAGAGCGTACTGCTCTGGGGGACAGCAGAGCTGTGTTGTGTGCTGTACGTGTATTTTACATGTAAATGGTTAAATATGCCTTTGTGCATAAAGAAGTCAGACCTGCCCCTCCTGAAGTCTGAGCAGTAGGTGGCAATTCAGCAGCACTGCAGCCTTTGAGCAGAGCTGGGGCAGTGTGGCTGGGGTGCTGCAGCTGATGCTTTTTCCCTGTATATTCTCGGTACACTCCTGTGACAGTTTTGTTGCCAGCCACACCAGCCCCTCCAACATTGTGTCTTCAGAAAAGCCTTTGACAGGCAGGATACATCGAGAGAAAGACCACTAAATCATTGCTTCTCCCCCTTCACTACTGAAACCCACATCTGGTCTTAACACCTCAACTTCTGAAATAAAATAAATCTGTTCATCCAAACAAAACACTGCTCCCACGCTTCCATTCACATATGGATCAGCATGGCAGCGTCGTGACAGAGCTGCAAGCACCCTTCATTTCAGAGGTCACTTTATTAAATTTTTGTCTAAGCTTTGACAAAGTTATCATGCTGCTGTTTGCAGGCTCCATTTTCCCTTTAACATTTCTCAACACAATTAACAAAACGCGTACATGTCCCTTAACATTTCGAGGTTGTTGCTTTAGCCTGAAATCCGAACGCACAGGTTGTCAGGTGATTTCCTGCAGCGTCATTTTGGCCAGTGTTTCCTGAGGTGCTCCTTTAGCTGTGGGATAGTGGATAGCTGCTGTTTGCAAATATGGCATCTGAGGGGCAATTTGAGAAGTTCAGAGGCATGATCTTTCACTGTTACCTTTCCCTTGCTTCTTACCATCTCTATCACATCTGAAATAAAACCAGAGACGGGAGATATTGTGACTGCGTAACAACAAGAAAAGCGTGACACTGCAGAAATCTGAACGCCACTTCACACGCACAGCAAGTCATTATTACGTTTTATTTTAAGCCATCCACACAATTTGGTTAACTTTTAGTTAATGCTGTTCCCCAATATCTGAAATCACACAAGACCTTTTACTTACTGTGATTAAATGTATGGCTTATGCTTCTGTTGGGAAAAAAAAACACATCTAGAACGCACAAACGTGGTTATGTTATGAAATACTTTTTTAATCGTTACCTTGGGAGTTTAAGAAGTATTCTGTAGTAAAAGAGTTCCAGTGCTTTTTGGTTTTCAGGGCAGCAGAATCAAAATCCTGGCTGATTACATGCAAATGCAGGTGACTAAAACAAATATACAGATAAGAGAGAAGAAATGTGTTAGTGCACAAAGTACTTTTGCAGCAGTATCAGGTAAAGCACGGTCCAGTTGAGTAGGGCTGTCAGACTTATGGATCAGTCTTATTTCATCACGTTTGACCCATAGTTCTGCCACAGAAGAAACACAGTCCGTGTGTTCAAATACTGTCTCATGCCAAGCGTTCCGCTTAGGCAGAGTCGCCACCCTGCACATCCCACTAGCACGTAACTACAGTCTGTATTCCTGCGGGTCTCCAGAAAGGCAGAGACGGTGGTTTTAATAAACAAAAGGATTAAACTTCGTAGAGTGTCTCAATGGGACTTTACCGGTGACTTGATGCCCACTCCAAGAATCAGAGGAAACTCAGGATCCTCTGCAGGCACTCGGGCACTGCACTGCCTGGACTTATTTACACACGAGATTAAAATCCTTGCTCTGTGTCAGGCTGCACTTGGCTGGCTTAAGAGTCACTCTGATCCCGGATAAGCGCCCTGGGAGGCGGGGATGGCATGCACGATGGCCGTGCCACCCCTTCCACTGGCCGGGCACAGTGTACCACGCCCCAGCCCCACAACCCTGCTGGGGCCCGGCGGGCACTGCCCACCTGCTTCCAGACACGCGTGGAGCCCACCAGCACCTATGCAGCAGCAGCACGCTCACAGCTGCACCCAAACGCCTTGGACACCGGTCAGTTTTTAGCATTTAGGAGGACTGGTTATCCTTCAGCAATGCCAGACCGTTACAGATTTAGCCCCAAGCCTGTAAATCCAGAGCAGGGCCTCCACCTGAGGGCTCCCCCAGGCCTTACCTCATGCTGGGGATAGCGTGGTAGCCCAGCCGGAACTCCAGGCTGCCTCGAGCAGGGCACTGGTCGATCATTTTTTCCCCAACTGCATGCATGTGTTCCAGGAGCCCAAGATGCTCCCTGGTGACCGTCTTCAGGCTTGGAATGGATTCCCATGGCAAAATAAGCCAGTGGTAGCGTGCTTTAGGGTATTTGTCTTTGATGACTACAGTCTTCTCGTCTTTGTAAACCTAGCAAAACAAGAAACTTGATTAGATGCTGATTGGAAGCTAAATTCTTTATCCCCAAAACCACTGCAGTGAATTTTGAGTGAATTTTGGGCCATTAGCCATCTGCACGTCCCATCACGGTTGCAGAAGTCCTTAAGTACGTATTTGTGTTGCTAGTAGAACTGGGCCTGCCAGGAAAAAAAAGCCAGGAAAAAAAAATACTATACAGCAAGAAATACCAAGCAGCAGGGCATTCCACCTCAAAGAGGACCGTGACTGTAACCATGCTGGCCCAGCACGTCCCTTCTTCCACACCAGGCAGCTACGGAGAGAGACAATCCCGCATCCTTCTTTACACGCTTCAAGGAAAAAGCCTTCTGTTCCTATGCAGCAAGGAGTACAGTGGCCATTGCTACAAGAGGATGTGAAAACTCTTGAACATCAGCAGGGCTCACAGCAGTGAGGTCCAAGAAACCCTGCTTCCACCGGGCTGCATTCGGGCCATGTGGTCACCGAACAATACTCAGGGCCCTGTGCTGAATACAGAGCACGTAGGAATGCACTGGACAGCCTCACACTTTGAAGGTTTCTGGAGTGAAACACAAGTCTCAGGCGTGCTACAAACAGAGTGCTCAGCACTGTAGACCTGCTCCCGCATTAAAAGGCCAGAACCTTCAAATCTGAGCTATTTCATTTCATACTACTTTGCAAGAGCGTTCATTCATATAAAGGAGAAGCGATTTCTGTCTCTCATGCCCTCCTTTCCCGTGTTTTCCTTTTGTTTTGCCCTCTGCTTCAACTCCATGCAGCTCATCGGGAGAAACAGAAGCAAAGCATGTGGAGAGCAGGGCGGGACAGCACGTCCGTGGCAGTAAAAATGTGTCAGGTTCTGAAGCAGAAACTGTGAGCTGTCTCTCTGATCTCTTAGCAGCAAGTCTGTTGGTGAGAGATGGATGGTGTCTTTGTCATCTTTGCTAATTATTTTCATATGTTTATATAAAGAGCTAATCAGTCATGCTCTCTGGGCAGGAAGATTAAAATTCTGTCAGCACACAAATCATAAGACTAATTCTTTCAGCAGCAAGACTGCTGTCCTGTCTTTATATACACACATCAGTGTTTGTATACACAACCAGGGAGAACAGACAATTGTGACAAGGTGTTTCCAGAAAAAGACACCTTGTCGTGTCTTTAATAGTGATTAAGAAGCAAAGGTTCTGTGGCTTGTGTGTTTAACTCCAAACCACAACTAACAAACTAACAGTAAGCCACGAACAATTATTTGTGTTCTAACCTTCCAAGAACAGAAATAAGAAAACTGGAGGAACAAGTAGCCATACTGGAGCCCAACTCTCTGCTTTTCTCAAGCTCAGGGAATGTGGAGAGAAATTCCTGCTTTTCACATGTTTACAAATGGTTGGAACGTGTACACAGCTTGGAGAAATATTAATTTCTGGATTACTCTCGTGTCTAATTCTCTCAAGGCAAAAATTCCACTGCAAGTGCTGTTTGATGCAGATTATGCTGCCTCTTTTGGAGATAAGCTATTAATCTTGTTTTCAGGAAGGAGTTTCTATATACTTGCAAAACTCTGAAATAAAACGAAAGTCTGCTTTTTACTTAGGGATAGGGAATATTCCCTTCAGGCTGTCAGGACACAATGATGAGAAAGCGTACAGGCTGAAGCCACAGAAGATGCTGTCAGATTGTTGCTTTCTTTCAGCAAAGTCAGCCCAAGGAAAAGCACGATGCAGCCCCGGGGAAGCAGAGGAAGGGAGGTGCGTTGGGAGCCTCTGCAGAAGGTTAAAGGAAGCCACCCAGGAAATCCCTACTGGCATGAGGAAATAGTGTGGAGCTGGAGCCAGGGGTCACATCCTGCCAGCTGCTGCACAGGTGTAGCAAAGTTAAAGTTTACTAGAAACCAGGAAGCTGCGTCGCACTTGGAGATAAGACAGTGCTGACTGCCAGAAAGCAGGGGTCTCCATTCCGTGCTCACTTCAAATCGCAGCCCTGTTTTTGTCAGTTTCCCTGAGAAAACAAAGCAGCCACGCTGCTCACCTGCTCTCCCAACAACCTTTTTGTAACTGCTGGCCAAACTTGACAGCGTAGGGAGCTCCAGGATAATGAAGTTCTGACGTTCTGCAGGCTCCCAAAGGGACTGTAAAGACCCCCAGATTAATGCTGCTACGGACAGAGATGAAAGTGCAATTCAGCCCTTGTGAGGTACGCCCCCAGCTAATCTGATCATTAAACTGCGGCATGAAAGGAAAAACCTCGTTTAACTTTGTCAGACAAGAGCTGCTGCGAAGTACAAGTGTACAGTTCTCACCTGCATTTTTGGATCTTGCATGGAACTCTTCAGACCCTGACTCCAGTGTCCTAAATGTTCCTAAAAAACAGATGGAAAAAAAGAAAAAAAAAAAAAAAAACATTTTTGTAAGAGAATTAAGAATATAATGACACATTTTAAAGCATTTTGTTATGTGCTTTCATTGGAACTATAGCAACGAAACAACAGAACGAACAAAGTAACATGAAAAACAAAAGCTGATTGACACCTGAATTATTTCCTTTCCACGAACACCAACACAGGCACTCCAAACGTCCCCACAAAGCTAGTTCTTGAAAACAAGATGCTGTTAGGACTCAAAGCTGGAAATGTAACAGCAGGGAGCTCTGTACCTGCTTGAGCTTAGTCACTGCCATGCAGGTTTGGGCCCAGGCCATCATCACACTCTCATGGAGGCTGATGTTCAAACATTATTCCAGCGCTGACAGAGAACCAACAAATTGTCATTTTTCTTTGCCCTTGCCACCAATACGGCCCTAACATAACTAGCCTCAGGCCACCAAAGAAATAAAGAACCCATGAGATTGAAACTTTCTTCAGGGTTTTGTTTTTATGCCTTCTCCAGCAACTGCAATTTTGCTGTTCCAGAAGCACTAAGACGTCCATGGCTCTTTTTTATTATTATTATTTTGTGCATGTCAGCAGGGTTAAAAAGTTCCTTTCAGAAGATTTTGGCTGATAACGTCAACGTAAACCCGGTTCTACCTTAAGGAATGACCAAAACCGGGAGGCAGGTGCAGAAGGCACAGGAAGAAAAGGGGTCAAGATGTTCTGTTCTCTGTGCACAAGCTTCTTGATAACCACTGCTCTGCCTGTAAGAGAGCAGATTTCATCTCAAGAGCCAGCACAATATCCTTGCGTAACTCCCGCTGCGCAGAGCCTCGAGGAGATCTGCCCTTCGAGCACAAACTGCAGCAGGAAGCAGAGAACGAACCCTCGCTTGCTACAGCAGGCCCCTTCACACACACTCACCAGCTGAGGTGAGCATGGACACGAGCAGCTTTCTCGGGAGCCGCGTGATCTCAGGAGCAGAGTCTCTGCCTCAGCACGGGGCAGCCTGTGTGCTCTCAACACGTCCAGCTGACAAGCTGTCCCACAGGCAGCACCCACAAAAGTGATGATCAAAGCCCTCTGATGGAGGAGGAAACTCCAGGGGGAACAGCAGAAGTACTAACACCATGAGACTTGCCTTTTTGCTCGAAGTCCCCTCCTGTGGAAACACACTGGTCTTGCTTAGCTTGAGCTCTGCAGAACTGCCTTGTGTATCCACCACCTCCGTTTTCTTTGCCTTCCTGGGCACATTTTCTATATCATCGTTCTCAGAGGAGTCCTCACATGGCCTCTTTTCAGCTTGTACTTTCTCTTCTGCTTCTGTAACATCTTTCCCCGATTCTTCAGCAAATTGCACGGTGTAGGGGTAAAGCTTATTCACGATGTGCAGAACTTGGCCTGGCCTCATTTTCACCTCTTCATCCTTGCCAACATCCACTAAATCAACACTAGTTGGGTTGACTCCTATCTTTGGCAGAGAGAAAAAGATTAAAGGAAGTAAAAAAAAAAAAAAGAAAGAAAAAAATGCAGAAGATGCAACTGAAATCACCAGCAACTGCTGCTCAGTAGCCCTGGAACACCACTATCCAGTAAAGGAAATGTGCTTTGTCTTCACCCCCTGCCTGCCCCACAGCGACTCACTCCCAGAATCAGGAAAGCTGAAAGCTGGAGGCACCTTGCTGCCTGTCTTGCAATCACAGCCCTTGGCTCCCTGTGGAAAGGACCCAGCAGCTCTACTGCAGCTGGCTACAGAGCTACAGGAAGACCTGTGCCTGGCTTTTCAAAATATACACAACCTACTGCAAAAATAGTAACAAAGTTAGTAACAATTATTTCTGGAAAAAAAAAAACAAAACAGTGGTTTTAAGAAATTATTTCAGTCCAATACCCGCCAGAAAGCCTCCTGAGTTCAGATTACTTTATTTCCTCTTTCTTCTCTTTTTTACTATGTTTTGTTTCCTGCCCAGCACCTACCAAACTCTGTCCCATCAACGCATCCACCTTCAAATGCGTAATCTCACTCTTTGGTTCCTTTCAAAAGAGCTGAGGCTCACTAAGCACTCCGCTAAGGCTTTCAACACTCCCCTGTGTAACCAAAAGAACGAAAGAAAAGCCAGGAAGCAGGTTATTTGAGCCCTCAGAGAGCTCAACTACGCAGGGATAAGCTCCTTTGTCCTGGCTTTTTTTGGGTCCCAAGGCAGATGTAGTAACTTTTCCCCACTCCACAGAGGACTGTGTTCACACAGTGAGAACACTTGCCTGTTGCTTTAAGAGAGACAAAATCTCTCAGCCCACCTCAGCTTGTGCAAAACATGCACAGGTCTATCTGTGTTTTAAAGCTTTTGTTTTCATTTTGCATGCTATGCTTTCACTAAACCAGTTCTGCTATTGACTTTCCTCTAGCAGAAGCTCAGGACAGCACAATCAAAATGTACTTGCTCTTCTCGTTTCATCATTTTATGGATCTACACAACTCTAAAATGATTTTCCACCCAAAACGGTGCTTTAAAGACTGAGAAGTTACCTAAGTCCATCTGATAACTGAAAAGCAGCATTTTTTTCCTTTGTCTCAGCCTTAGCCAACAACACGGTTGTGTGCGCAATCTAACGGTGACTGGCTGAAGACAGGTTTGGCCTAATCAAGAGGGTGACCTGAGGGTAGCCAGGAGTGCCTGGTTTCAGCAAATGCTTATAAATAAGTTGTAGGAAACCAGCTCTTGCTTGTGACTGATAAACTCTGACAGTGTTTCTTCAGTTTTGTCCTAGGGAACCCGTTTGTTTCACAGGATGGTACCGTGCCTCTCCCTGCCCGCTGTCTGCTTTTACGAAGCGCCTGCCTGATCCCAGGCAGCACCTTTTCAGCCTACACTTACACAGAGTTTCACTGAAATTAAGTACATTTCTCACACCCCTGGCCAACTGGGCTGTTTAACTGACCACCGCAACCCTGTACAGGGAGAAAACTCCAGAGCTGGCAGCGTAAATGGGCTAACATCCCCTGCCAGGGGGTCCTCCTGGCCCTGAAATACCAGCAGCGCTGCATTCAAATCATGGCTAGGACCGACTCCTGTGAGAGCGTCTGCGAGATTTCTGCAGGATTCGCCACAGACCAGCAGGGGCTCGGGGCTTGCTGAGCTCAGGAAGACATTTTGATGGAGGATAAGAGGGCTGATGTGTTGTCCACGTGGATGCTGCTGCTGTGGACACCTGCACCTGAGGACAAGGAGCTTTCCTTTCACACTACCCTGGGGACACTTTGTGAGTATGAGAGGAGGCCTATGCCCACCCAGTATGTAACACGAGGATGCCTTTGCTGATGTCTGACAGCACATCCCACCTTTGTGGCACCCACATCTTTGCCTGCCTGTCGCTTGCAACAAAAACCCTCCACAGCTGCCTGGACCCGTGAGTACGGGGCGCGCTCTGACCCCTGCTGAAGAGCTGCCTCAGCTTCAGAAAGGCAAGACGAACGCTCAGGAAGATCGGCAAGTTTAGGGGATGAACTACAAAATCTGCAAGGCATGGAGCTGGGAAGAACAGGCCGAGGGTCCACAGCAGTGGGGGCCATGCGTTGTGTTCTTCTGGGTGAAAAAACTGTGTGAGAAGCTCCAGGCACGGCGGCGAGGATTGCCCCCTACGCTATTTAGGGCTCATTGAGCACCCTACCTGCACAGTACCACACAGAGCTGGTGCAGCAGCATACCTGCCTCACCGTGACGTACCCCTTGCTGCAGTCGGCTTGGAGCTGAACTGGAAAAAAAAAAGAAAGAAAAAAAGAACAAAAAGCGTCAGAAAACGCGCAAACCGCGCGGGGGCAGCGCCGCCCCGCCCCGCTCCTCGCTCCCGCGTTTTGCCCCCCCGCCGGCCGCACCTTGCCGCCGCGAGCACCTCCTGTCCGTTATCCCCGTCTCGGGGCCGCGCCCCAGCACCACGGCAGCCGCGTGAGCCAGCGGCACCCGCCGGCCGCCGCCGCCGTCCCCCGGCACCAGCCAGCACGCCCGCATGGCGCCGGCGCTGCGGGGCTGCCCCCGGCCCCCCCGCGGCCCGCCAGGCCCCGCTGGGCCCCGCTAGGCCGCGCTAGGCCGCGGCGGGTTGGCCCGGTTGCCATGGCAACGCGGCTCCACCAATGGGCTCCCGCCGCGCGCGCCACGTGACCCCCCTGGCTGTAGGAGGCGGGGCGGGCGGCGCTGACTGGCTCGCCGCTCTTCCCGCCCCTCGCTGTGATTGGCCGCGCTGCCCGCCAAGCAGCGGCTTCCGGGGCGGGGCGGCGCCGGCTCAAAAGCGGGCGGATGCGGGCCCGGCTCGGAACTTTCCAGAAGGGTCGCGAGCGCTGAGGCGAGCGGAGCGGAGCGGGAAGGGAAGAAGGGGGCGCCGCCGGCATCGTGACGGGGGCTCGGGGCCCGGCCCGGCGGCACCATGGTGAAGGAGACGACGTACTACGACGTGCTGGGCGTGAAGCCCAACGCCTCGGCGGAGGAGCTGAAGAAGGCGTACCGCAAGCTGGCGCTCAAGTATCACCCCGACAAGAACCCCAACGAGGGCGAGAAGGTGGCTGGGGGGGCGTGGGAAGGGGCTGGGGGAGTCCCGGTGCCGTCAGGGCGGCTGGCTGAGGCGCTGTGTGTCTGTCCGTGTCTGTCTGTGTGTCCGTCCCGCAGTTCAAGCAGATCTCGCAGGCCTACGAGGTGCTGTCGGACCCCAAGAAGCGGGAGCTGTACGACAAAGGCGGCGAGCAGGCCATCAAGGAGGGCGGCTCGGGCGGCGGCTTCGGGTCGCCCATGGACATCTTCGACATGTTCTTCGGCGGCGGCGGCAGGATGCAGAGGGAGAGGCGAGGTACCGCCCGCCGGGGGTGGCTGTCGGGGGGGTGTTCCCGCGGCAGCAAAGCCCCGAAAGGGCGGCGAGGCAAAGTTAGAGCGCGTGGTTCACGTGCTGGGTCTGCTGAGCGCTATCTCGTGTTAATGGCTAACCCGACCCTGTGCGCGGACAGCCTGAGGCTGAGTAAGAAACGGTAACGTGCCTTGAAGCGGTCTTTTCGGGAGCCTGCTGTAGAAGTTAGCCCGTAACCATTAATTTCTCCTTTACTTAGAGTTAAATGTATCAAAGTGTGGTAGCCACATCATTTCCAGTCCGTGAAACTTTTGTTTCCTTGTGGTGTTGGTTGGAATCGGGCTGAAGCTGCGGTGAAACGATGCTCAAAAATTAAAGTCCGGATGGGTCACGTTGGGAGAGTATAACATGAATTAAACTGCTTCAGAGCAGCGCTGGCCGCAGCACTTCCTAGGTGTGATCTCCAAAGGGATAAAGAATTGAAAAGGCTGCATGTCAAAATGTTACATTTTTGTATCAGAGTATCACTTTTGTATCACAGTCCTGTACCAGGCAGGACTGGCTACACTCCACAGAAAGAACCCCGCAGTTGCTACAGTTGTGATCAGTTACCGGGCTGTTCCTTGGTTCAGTTCCGAGAAGTTCCCTCCTGAGAGGAAAAAAGAACCATGCGGTCTTTCAGCAGTGCCTCACGCTTCCCTGTGGCAGGCAGAACTTCTTCCTTAGTCGCAGTTAAAATTGAAATCTTGCATCTGAGACTTAAATATAAAGCTTTTATTTTTTTTTAATGTTTTGTTTGTTTAATTTGTGCCTCCAGAGAAAGGTCTCTGGCTTAACCTAATAGAGAAGCATTATGGACAATGCTATTAGAACTGTTACTTAATTATAATTGCAAATGGAAAATAGCAATTGGCTAATACCAGCAACACAGCTAAGCAAGATGCTAAAACTTAGAGGTTTTTTATTGTGATTGGGGAGGGCAGTGGTGTTACCATTACTTTGAGTCCAGACGCTCAAGTAGTTACACATTTTCTTTTACAGGCAAAAATGTGGTCCACCAGTTATCAGTCAGTTTGGAGGATATGTATAATGGTGCAACGAGGAAACTGGCGCTGCAGAAGAACGTTATCTGTGACAAATGTGAAGGTAGCTGTGAAGTTGAAACACTGTAGCCTTTGTTTCTAAAGCTGCAGAAGTAATCTCTGCTTCCTTGTTTCTTCTGGCAATGTGTAACCATCCATCCCTGATTCTCCCGCCAGGACGTGGAGGAAAGAAGGGCGCGGTGGAGTGCTGTCCGAACTGCAGGGGGACGGGCATGCAAATCCGAATTCACCAGATCGGGCCGGGCATGGTGCAGCAGATCCAGTCCGTGTGCATGGA
This sequence comes from Anas acuta, assembly GCF_963932015.1. Lineage (NCBI taxonomy): Eukaryota > Metazoa > Chordata > Aves > Anseriformes > Anatidae > Anas > Anas acuta. The sequence goes on along the minus strand of NC_089017.1, from coordinate 63,461,501 downwards.
GTGCCAGGGGCACGGGGAGCGCATCAGCCCCAAGGACCGGTGTAAGAGCTGCACTGGCAGAAAAATCGTTAGAGAGAAGAAAATACTAGAAGTTCACATCGACAAAGGTGAGGTGTCCTGCTCTAAGATGAAGCATTAAGCTTGCTTGTACTCACACTGCCTTTGCAGCACTGAAATAGAAGCTTTAACAAGTACACGGTGTTGATTTGGTGAGTAACGCCCTCGAATACATAATGAAGTCACTTGTTGCTGGCTCCAAAAGGAGGAGATCTGTTTTTAGGGAAGATTGATCACTTCTGTGTTAGCATCTTAATTTCTGTGCACATAGCTGAGAATGAATCCTGAAACGTGCTGTGCTGTCAGCAGTGAATTGTTTTTATTTAGAGCAGTTGTGTAAACGCTGGTCTTGATCAGGTAATGGGACTAGTTAAAATCCATCCCTTGTTGGTCCAGCTGCCCTCATGACTTTTTGTGCGTAGGGAAACCATGCAGACTCCGATCACTTCTACTGTGTTTCAGTGAGAAGGGGAACCAGGTCTGCTACAGTAACAGGGTGCCAAGACGGTGCTAAGCCCCTAATGCTTAGAACTGCTCGCTGCGTAACCCTGACAGTGCTGCTTAGCACAGGTGCTCTTGGCGTGGCCAAGTGCAATTCACAAACCCTCACAGGGCTCAGAGAATGCCATGTTGAGTGACAAATACTTGAGGAAGTTCTTCAAAAGGTAATGGGAGAAGTCTTGGAACCAGAGCAGCTTGTAAGATAAGCTGTGCTGACAAGCACATGGCTCATACAGAAGATAATTTGTTGCAGATCTGTAACTATTTTACATGTATGTATAACCACAGCCTACACACTGCCCTGCTTTAGTTTCCCCTGGGAAAATCCTACAGTAATGCTAAACTTGAAGGTCAGGAGGGAAATACTACTGGCACTTCAAACAAGGAGACCCATTGAAAAGAGCTTTTTCTTTTCCTCATAGAAAAAGACTGAGCTAGAATGAGGCAGCAAGAATTTATGTATCATGACTTCTGTGTCGGTGATTGTGGGTGTCTGAGATCATAGAATCATCTGAGTTGGAAGCGACCCACAAGGATCATTGAGTCCAAATCCTGGGTCCCCAAAGGACCACCCAAAAAAAAAAATCAGAGCATTATGTCTGAGAGCGTTGTCCCCATGATTCTTGCACTCTGACAGGCTCAGGGCTGTGACCACTGCCCTGGGCAGCCTGTCCCAATGCCCGACCACCCTCTGGGTGCAGACCCTTTCCCTAACCCCCAGCCTGACCCTCCCCTGTCCCAGCTCCATGCCATCCCCTTGGGTCCTGTCACTGTCCCCAGAGAGCAGAGCTCAGCGCCTGCCCCTCCGCTCCCCTCGTGAGGGAGCTGCAGGCTGCCATCAGGCCTCCCCTCAGCCTGCTCTGCTCAGGGCTGAACAAACCAAGGGATCTCAGCTGCTCCTCATATGTCTTCCCCTCCAGAACCTTCACCATCTTGGTTGCCCTCCGGTCCTAGGGAAAGCGATTCTTGCACCATGCAGTCACTGAGATCGTGTTTCATTAGTCTCTCTGCCACATGTATTTATAGAACTTGGATTGATTGGCTATTCTCAAAATGAATTTTGTATGTACCGTTTGTTATCTTTGCAGTGCTTGCTCATACAGTGTTACATTTAAAGATTTTATCTTGGCAGGTGGCTACTATGAGCTACAGTTAGGCTTAATGATTTTGAGCTGTAGCTCAGGTTGGCAGCAGTAAGATCTGCTGGACGTGTGAGCTGATTTGAGGGGAGAAGTAATGTTGAGGGAAGAAGTTCGTAATGTTCTAGTATCAAGATTCAGTGATTTCCCAGTATCAGCTTGTGCCTATACAAGTATTTCTTGTTGCTGCCTTTCAATTAAAAAGCTGGAAAATGCTTTTGCCTTTCTACGACAGGAATGAAGGATGGTCAGAAAATAACATTCCATGGTGAAGGGGACCAAGAGCCAGGACTAGAACCAGGGGATATTATTATTGTCTTGGATCAAAAAGACCACTCTGTATTTACAAGGTAAGAACTTCAGAATCCTTAGTGTTCGCTCTTGATTTGCTTGTTTGCATGCTTCCTTGGTTACTGCTGACTTCCTAGCTCCTGGAAATGTGAGTAGACAGGATCCGGTGGCTGGAAGTCACCTGTGAGTCCTGATGTGTGCAGAAACCCCGGTGCAGTTAGCCAGAGCCACGGTTTTGAGTGTCAGACTGTGCACGAGTGGTTACCTGGGACCTGAACTCAGATGGCTTATTTTTGTCCATCCTTCTGCCCACTGCCTTCAGTCCTGGTGTCCTCAGATAACCCTTGATATTACTGGTTTTGCGGTGTTTTGCTGAGCTCATGCCGCTTCTGGGACAACTGGAATGTTCCTCCTCTCCCTTCGTAGTCTAAAATTAACTTTTCAGGCAAGTCTAATTCCAGAGACCTTTAAAATAGGGTGAGTGAAGTAACTAAGTTCTTTAAATAGGCTTGAGGATTTCATAGCCCTTGGACATGCAGTGCGTCTGGACATCACTTGTGCTGCCATACTGAAGCCAGAATGGGCGATTAAAATGACTGCTTTGTAATGTCCAGGCGCTTTGTGATTCATTGTACCTTCATCAGAACACATCGTGGCTGTGGCCTGCTTACAATTCCCTAGCACCAGGCTGTCAGAAGGCAGGACTAACAAAATAACTTTTAGCTGGCTGATACACCAGAGAAAGTATTAATATACCTAAAAGGAAGGGATTAATTGTCCCAGCTCTTCCCTAGAATTGGGAAGGCGTGGTGAAGTAAAACTGAATGCAGATGAGCCTTACCATATTTATTTCTTTCCAGTAAACACTTCACCACTTTGAATAGCTAGATTTGATGAGCAACAGCTCTCAGCGTGGGTCCTGTTCCCATAATGCTGTCCTGAGATGCTGCATCAATACTCAACACTACTTAATTGCCCAGACTTCTCTATTAAAGCTTGTCCTTTAATAAAGTTGGGCACGATGCTCTTACTGCTTCCTCCTTTCCGTGACTGTTTTTGATCGGTTCTTCCACAGACGAGATGAAGACCTTCTTCTGTCTATGGATATACAGCTGGTTGAAGCACTGTGCGGCTTTCAAAAGCCCATCACAACGCTGGATAACCGAACCATTATTATTACCTCCCATCCTGGTGAGTGCTGGCTTGCTTCCTGCTAACAGTCCAAGCTGGAAGGAACAGAAACAACCATGTGATATGGTAACAGACCTTACCTCATGGACATGGTTATATCCTGGGGGTACTTGACCTTAGAGCTGAAGGCGGTGGGTCTCTGAAAATGACTTTCAGCCTTGGAAGTGATGGAGCACTTAATGTACTTGTAATTATGCTTCTTTTGGGAAGCATAACAAGGCTACAAGAATGTAATGTAGATGTCAGCCTGCTTTCCTACTCAGGAGTTACCAGGCAGTAAGTCCCTGTTACACTGCTGCGTACCAGTGTAGCTGTCTAAAAGAAAATGTAGAAGGCTACATAGACACTCAAGGGAGTTAGAACTAAAGCTGCTTCTGCTGCCTGCCTGAATTCCGTTCCTTTATTGCTTTTCTTGTTTTGTCCTTTCTTAGGCCAGGTTGTCAAGCACGGGGCTATTAAGTGTGTGTTGAATGAAGGCATGCCAATTTATCGCAGACCGTATGAGAAAGGACGTCTTATCATCGAGTTCAGAGTAAGTGGGTCAGCGTGACTGCAGGGCGCAGCTCAGCACTGCATCATGTCCCTGCACCTGGTGCTGGGAGCTCTGACAGCAGGCTCTGTGCGCCACCAGTTCAGAGGAGATTCCGCCCTGTCTGTCATGCTACACACAAGCACAGGGCTGATGTCACCTGCAGTGATGTAGCAGGTTTTGGCAGATCATTGACCAGTGGCTGGATGGGGAAAGGTAAGTTCAGGAACACCTGAGTAACTCCGGCTCTTGATGATTTCAGGTGAACTTCCCAGAGAGTGGCTTCCTCTCCTCAGATAAGCTGTCCTTACTCGAAAAGCTGCTACCTACGAGGCAGGAAATAGAAGAAACTGAGGAAATGGAGCAAGTGGATTTAGTGGACTTTGATCCATCTCAAAAAAGAAAACATCACTATAATGGAGAAGTCTACGAAGATGATGAGCACCACCCTAGAGGTGGCGTTCAATGTCAGACATCGTAAAAGGGCCAGTGAATAACTTGTGATGCTTGTTTTGTATGCATTAGTGGATGAGTGAAGGACTACAAGCGGTTCACCCTCACTTCCTGCTATTTGTTGTTATATCCAGCCATAGTTGTTTCTTAAAAGCATAAGGAAATAAACTAATGAAACTGACTTGGAAACTTGTATACAGCTCCAGGATGCAAGCTCAAACCAAGTTGATTGCACTTCACCCTTGCCTGTTGATCCAGAAAACTCCTTCACCTGCTTGTCTTTTATTTCAAGCCTTGTAATTCCTGTACGTGTGCAATTGCTGAGGCTTAGACTAAGATTCTGTGGTGGTCTTTTTTGGTATTTTCATCTTATACTCTGATAAAGTATGCACAAGTACTTTTAAATCACGGTAAGATATAGCTAATCTTTGTACCTGTTAGGATATCATGTTAATGTTCTGGGCTTGCGCTGGGGATTATCAGTAGGGACTGGCTCTAACACGGCCTCCTAACACATGAAGCTGACAAGGATGTGGTCAATCTTCACAGGCCTGTTGAAGCCACATGATCCATGACTTCTCTCAAGTTTCTGCACATAAGGTCAAGTAGTCCTTATGCCAGCTTCGGTCTTGACCTTGGAGCTAGATGTGAAGCTTTGTTCAGTTCATGCTGGCTGCTCTTTGGCTGCTGTTCTGCATGATACTGTGTATAGAGCCAGTGGTTGCTTGGCTGCTGCTGCCGGAGCTTCATCCGCTACTGTGCATGAGTGAAAAAAAAAAACAAAAAACCTCCAGGCCTTATCAGCACACATGCGGTTTGAGTCTTATCACCCTGCTGGCATGTGAAGCTTGACTTTGCCCTTGATTACTGAAATCAGATACCCTACAGGGTATGTCGTGGAAAGCAGTATGGTCCCTACTGGTGTTTATATGTGAGCCTGCAGAAAAAAAAGAAACTTACTGTCAGTGAGTATCCCGACTGACACATCTAGGATGTTCTGAAATTAATGTATTGTGTGCATTATTTTGAGCTGACTCTTGAAAATTATGTATGAATGTTCTAATTATTGTAGATGAAGCATTTCCAATATAATTACAAAATCGTTCATTGCCTCTTTTCTGAGACCAGATGTTGGTTTAAAGATACCACACCCCTCTTTTTAGGCAGCTATTCACAGAAAATTCCTAGCAAAACACATCTTTCACAGAACATGCTGAGCAGACAGGTCTGGATTTAACCTCTAGCATGGTCTTGTTTTACCATCTGGCTTAGGACACAGCTCATGTTTTCTGCCCTACTTTGAAGCAAAAGCAGGGAGAGAATTGTCACGTTTCCTCCAGAAAATGGCTGCTGTGAGGACAGTCTGTGTTGTATTTCTGGAAGCAGGTTATGCAGTACCTCTTGACCTTGACTTAGAGGTGGGTTTTGTTATAAGGACAGCTCATGAAGTGTTCCTTGAGCCTCAGATAGAGCTCCCTTTCAGGCACACACAGAACAGACAACCTGGGTCTTGCCCACACTTTTTCCCTTCATCTGTCTCAGCAGGAATCAGATTCCGTAGGCGAGGTGTGTTTGTGAATTGCACTCGAGCTCATTAGTCAGCTCTACCCCTACATCTAACCAGCAGGAGCCTTTGCTTCGTCAGGGGGGGAGTAGAAACTAATCCTGCCACTGCCAAGAGGCTTCCGCAGAACTGTCCCAAGCCTGAACTGCACAGGGATGTGTGAACTCATCCTCAGGACCAGACCAACCCCTATCCCCACAAAGGGCTATCAGTGGCACAGCATACCCTCAGCAAGGTTGCGGATGACGTGGAACTGTTAGGAGCAGCGGGCGTTGCCACAAAGCTGCCTGTGCCATGGCTGCACGAGACAAGGAATTAGGTGGTATTAGGAAAGGCTGAGAGAGCTGCACCTGTTCAGCCTGAAGAAAAGCAGGGGGTCAGCCCAGACGACCTCCAAAGGGCCCTTCCAGCCACAGCCACTCTGTGGATAAAGCCTGAAAGAGCTCTTTGTTGTTTTGTTTACAAAGCTCCCATTTTGGAAAGATGGGAAGAGCTTAACAAGTTCGCAACAGCACATGCCAGCTCCCAGACATTTCATGCCCAACAAAGAGCCGGTGGTATCAGAGGAATTTGTTGCTACACTGGGAGCAATTTTAAAGGCTGACAAAATGAAGCTGGAGAGGGCTTCAAACTGTTTGCATTATGAAGCTCCCAGTCTCACAGTGTGAACAGCACGCTATAAATAAAACATTGTTATGCTCCCTTAATGCCAGCTCCTTGTACCTTGCTCCACAGGTAGCTGAAGAATGCCCACAAATGATTCCTACTCTACGCCAGAAATAGAGCGCACAGCCACTTTTCTCCTTGAAAGCTTCCCTAAAAGCTGGGCTGTCCCCCTGGACATTCAAAATTTGACTCAGCCTGTCCCCCATCAGCTGCCGTGATCCAGAAGGTCACCGGGGCTGCGTACTGCCATCCAGGGCACAGCTCCTGAAGCCCACATCACCCACAGGAACTGGAGATGAGGTAACCCCGCCTAAAAAGGACTCCACAAGCCACACAGACACTAGGCAGGAAGTGAAGAAAGGCAGCACTTGATCATTTATAACTGACTTGTAGCATAATCTTCCCCATAGGTCTCTGCAAAGTGTTTTCCTTCCATACCTCAGACTGAACACAGGTGTTACCAAGCTGCCCAAATCGCAGGTAGCCCCCCTCACCCAAGCTCATGGTTCAAAATCCTGTGCAATTTACAGAATTAGATTCGCAGCGACAGTCTGCCACCTCTGGAGATCGTTCAGTCTTTCTAACCCTTTGAGAATTTAGTTGCTGTATTAGACACTCACAAAGGACCTTTTCCTTATGAGAAAATTTTCATTAGAAATGATCAAACTGTCAGTTCTCAGCTGGTCTCTAAATCTTGACAAGTCAAAATAGGGTCTGTTGGTTTTTTGTTTGTTTGTCTTTGCGGATGGCATACTGGTAATGAATGGTACCAGAGCAGGACTGCACCTGACAAGTGAAGGCACTTGAACAAACTATTACCCCCAATAATGTATTAAATAAAAAAGTTACACACACACTTGCAGAACAGAGCAGGAACCTAAGCTTGCTTATTTTTCGCTGAGGCAGCAGTAGCTCTTCCCCATATATTCTGTAAGTACGGGTGGCTGCTTCCACCAGTCCTGCTGTAGGAAAAGGTGGCTGCTTCCACCCAAGCAGGGAGGAAATCCACTGATCCCCATGTCAGGAAGACTAAATCACTATGATTTACCAGATCTGAGCTGACCTGTGAGACTTTGATCACACAACACTCCTGCCAAACATTTTGCGCCCATCTGTGCATCACTGAGCTAGGTAACTCCAAGCAAAATGATTCAAAAACAAAGTAAGGCCCATGGGTGAACACCAAACACTTTTTCTTTAATGCTAACTAAAGCACCAAATGTTGCCTTGTTCAGGTAAAATGGCACAATAACTGTCTGATTCTCCAGAGATAAAATACCTTCTTAGATGACATTAGGAAAAAAAAAAAAAAAGAGCATTTTCAAGATTATCATTTTACTTTTTTGTTATATGCCAGCAATTTTACAAATTACAGCTTCAGCCAAGGAGGTAAGTCTTACCATTACCCTTTCAAAAGCCCTTTCATCTTGGGGAGTTGAGCCAATAAACTCTAAAACTCATAAATAAAAAGGATAAGAAATGCCAGATTTTCTCTCTCATGTCCTAAAGCTAGAAAATGTATTTAAAATCTTTAGACATTCAGGATTCTGACAGACAGTTACATTTGATACAAGTTTTTTTCTTCTAAAAAACACAAGGTAAGGTATCATTTACATTGAGGATTAGTACTTCCGTGTAACCTGAAAGTGAAGTGAATCACAAGTTAAGTAATATTGAAAATATTTTGTCAGGATCTTCTCCTTTACCAAAAGTGTTAACTGTCAGATGGAGCTTGTCATATGTTTTATTGCCAGAAGCTTCCACTACAACAGTGTATTTTCAGGCAGGAAAAATAATCACTTCTTGCTATCTGAAAAATAACTTTATTGCTGTATCTAAGGAAGTAAAAAAACAATTTAGGAATTAAAACATTGAGGATAACAGAGAATGAATTCTAGAGTTGTAGTGAACAAACAATGCTTTGGGAGAAATCATGCTAAAATTGCTCACATTTCTTTAAACCAACAGGAGCACAGACCAGTCAAATACACAGGTCAGTGCCAAAAGGGTTTTGTCACTGGCTGACAACCAATAATCGCACTAGGATCAAGCCCACCAGCTGAAAAAGACTGAGGTTACTGGAACTGGAACTAATTTATTGAGTCACAGAAATGTTATTACTGTTTGAAAGAAAGCATTCTACAAGAGATGAAAACTAGAAGCGAGGCAGACTCAAATCTACATGCATGTGTTTGTCCCCATCATTACAGACAAAGCTTCCATTTTAGCTACATCCTAGAAAAAACTACAGTCGGATTTTAGAAGATTCTGGTGATCATTCACAACAGTTTGGCCTAGGCAGGATCTCAGACAGAATCATCATCTGTTCCAAACTGAAAGTCTAGAATCTTTCCTGTCATAGTGCGGAACCTAGGCATCACTGTTATGATTAATTAGACCCATCTGAGTGCGCCATGCCCTTTTAAAAAGAGAGGAAGGTAAGATGAAATTCAAGGTATTAATGTACAACATTATCGCACTAAGAACACGGTGTGTGCAAAACAGGCTTTTCCCTGTTTTAAAACATTGATCCCCTGAGGCTTGTTTCAGTTAAAACTGGTTTGAAGACATTATGCATTAGTAGCAAGCGAGCCCATCTTATTCCTTTTAGCCTGGAAGCAGATGAAAACAAACAACAAAAAAATTGGAAACAAAAACCTACCCCCCTCTCACTGCCACGCTAGGCTGACTTAGAGAGGGAAGTCCTGGGAAATGGGGAAGAAAAAAGTGTTTCATTCTGAGAAAGCTGTGTGACAATGCTTAATACAAATAACTGGAGAAAGTATAATGAAAAATCAAACACAGCAAAACACACCGGACTAGAAAAGCTTCTGCCTTCCCACTGAGGAAAGCGTAGCTTCATTTGCATTCCCAAAAAACTGTGCCTTCACTCCAGCTGTGGAGAAGAGAGTCTTCTTATCCCGCATCGTTTACTCAAAACAACAAAAACTGACTATATTATATGAAGCCAGTAGCCCGTTGTATGTACAGTTTGTATCTCATTCACTTTTTATAAATGGCGCAAGAGGAGTATACGCTTCAGGAGACAGAACAGCCACTCCCATAGGAGTTGGCCACTCTAGTAAAAATAAAAGTATTTGAAATTAAGTGATGCTACACCTAGCATAAACCTAGCTGACTTTCGACCAGGAATTAAAAATGATACCTTCTGGAAAACTGAACTGAAAATTGAACACATTATCGCACTCCATGTACTTCGACCTTGTAAAAGCACAAACACCAACACCCTGCAACCAACAGGCATACTTCATAGCTTAAAGTCAAATCAAGCTATGGCTTCCAGAGCTTGAGGAGGCCGTCCTCACTGTAGGTGGCAATCAGGTTCTGGTGCGGGTGATGAGCAATGCCAATGACATCTTTTTCATGAACCTAGAGAAAAAGCAGAAAGAACCATCAGGATAACTTTCCTTTCACAGTGACGCAAGCCAAATATTATCTTCCCTTCAGTACTTGAAGGGGACTTAACATGCTTTGTGCATACAGCAGAAGCAGAAATATAACCCCAACAGTATTAAGTTCCAATTTTTGTGACACAGCAGTTACTTTTTATTGGGGGAGACAGACAGTTTTGTCACCTACACCAACAGAAATCCACTATATTGAAATACTCCCCACTTTAGACATTGAAGCTGGCATCTCTCTTTAGTTTAATCCAAGACAAATTTAAGCCTGACACCTTGAAATCTGACAGCTTGGTCAAATTCTGCACTAGCTGCAGCCTAGGTTAAAATGTGCTCAAGTTCATGTCATAGTTTCAGCCAAGAATTCCTGTCTTGGTGACAAATATTTTCGTAACTTCTAAGATTAAAATGGCTCTAATAAAAAGTCTGAGAACATTCCACAGCCAAGTGTTCCACATTTTGGAACATAAAAGGAACACGTTTGTTACCAATCAGGGCTGCTGGAAATGAAAGCCACATTGGTACAAAATTTCTCCTTACAGACGTCATAAAACAAAACAAAACAAAACAAAAAACAAGCATTAATATCATCCCTCTGTTTAAAACTCTGCAACAGCTCCAGCTAAGAACTTACTGTCAGAGTTCTCTCCAGCTTGCCAGTCACTGTGCTAAAGCAATAGAGCACAAAATCTTCACCAACGCAGTAGATCCATTCACCACGAGGTGAAAGTGCACAGCAGACAAAGTCACCACCTTCTCTCTTACCAGAGCTGAAACTTCTTACAATCTGTAACAGAACATCCCCCAGAACACATTTCACAGGATTTAGGTGTGTACATAATCACCATCTTCAGAGTAAAAAATATTTAGGCAGTACTAGGCCTGTTTAGAAAACAGGATCTCTCCATATCTATACTTACTCTCTGCAACACAAGAATGAAACTGTGTGCAGAGAAATTGCCATGACAGCGAACTGGAGAAATCAAGTTTAAGCCCAGGCTAGCTAATTAACTAGATTATTAACTAGGTTTCTGACATTCTTAAAATGACTGAGAGACTTGAAAGGACAGTAAGATCACATACTTGACCCTGCATGTTCATAATAACGACGGTATTCGATCTGTTGCAAACCACAAAGTGTTCTGGGTTTTTAGGCAGCAGAATGACACTATTCACAGTAATGTCTGTCCCAGCAGTGCTGCCGAGAGACTTGAAGGTGTTTGAGCACTCTGTTGTCTTCACATTCCAAACCTAGAACAAGGAACAAAATTAGCTTTATAAAAAACAGTAAACAAAATTGACTGGTTTCGGGGATAACTCATGGTATAGGATTCAGATAATCTTTTAAGAACTCCCGAAGTGAAATATGAATAGAAGCATATTGTAAAAAACTAAAAGGAAAATTACCAGATCCATTCTGAACACCATGTGGATACCATGAACAACTGCAGTATGACTGACCTGAAAGTGAATTTCCACTACCCAAATTCAGCCTGGCGCCCTTTCATTAAGCATTTGCCCTTAGGGGCGAGTTCGCACATGCACCTGCTTTATGGTTTTAGCTGGCATCTGTAAATATATGTGTAGCCTACATTTAAAAATGAAATGAAGCATACAAAATGAAGCATTAACTCACCACCTGTGGAATATTTTTGCAGTTTACGTACTAGTACAACCAAAATGGGAGACTCACCTTCTTATACTATTCCCATTATTAGGAGCAGTCTGGCAAGGAGTGCAAGTTTGCAGCAACACCCCATTTAATATGAACAAGATCTATCACACTCCCCTTTCCCCCGTCTATAAACCATTTACCTTTACTTACCCTCAAACACTCCATAATGTAGCTTTTTCTATTTATACACACATATTTTTGTTGGTGTTGTTAGGGCAGTGTACAGAACAATATTTTACTACTCCTACCTATTACACAGCATAGTTATGGTCTTTGCGGAGACTAGAAGCCAAACCTTTCACTCCTACAATCAGTTTCATTAACACTCCTTTATACTCCAAAGGACTCCTAAGCACCAAGAAATAAGCAGGTGTCCAACAGAGTAAGGTAGAAAATGCCATTATTTCAGACAGGCAAATTTCCACGTTCTAGGAAAAGAGGTGTCACAGACCATTCTTTTTCTAGATCAAAGCAGTAACCAGCAGGTTACTATGCACTTATGTTGTCCTTTCATATATACAGCAGAAAGGAGCTCTGCAGCAGTCTCTGAGGGAACTATGAACCACCATCAGTTCTCACTTACAGCAAGCTACAGCAAAGAGCACAAGCAGTAAGATATATTAAGCAAAAACAAACAAACAAACAGAACAACTATGAGGTCTGCAGTAGTTGTTAACACGCCATATAGAACGTGCAAAGAGTTTGAATGCGTTACTTACAAAAGATAAGCACTATCTTACCTTCACTGTGCCATCAGAAGATGCACTGATAATATAGTGACCATCCTGCGTAAAGGTAGCTTCATTGACAAAAGAGGAGTGACCACGGAATTCCTTTAGAGTTTTGCCGGATTTTAAACCATGAATCCTGTCACACAAGAGAGGTCACAACTGAGTGAGCAGCTGAAGTAGTCTGAAACACCCCTTGGCTTCACTGTATTTTAAATCTGAGCTAACAGGCAACAATAGGAAGTGCTAAATCTCCAAACCATAATTCTTTACCACAATCCCCTTTCATCAAAGGCAGTATGTGTTTCTGTAAAAAGCTTACAGAAATGCCATCAACTTTCAGCTTCAAGGACTCTTAATATATCCTACACATACTAGACGACAGGAGCACGAATGAGAAATTATGATGCTGACAAAATGAAAGTTACAAAACGATTTAAGTTTGGAACTGACCTCTGCAGGTCTCTCACTCAGACTCCTCAAAGCCAAGCTGACCTTTAAGCGAGGTCAGTTTGCTCTGGGCCTTGAGCAAGGCCTTGGCCAGTTAAGAAAATCTCCACAGATGCAGGTTTTCTCTGGGATCTACCCCAGGACTGTGTGAAACTCACTATTTTTCAGTGAAAAGCATCTTCCCTTATACCCAAGCAGAATTTTCTCTTTTGCAACCTGTACCCATTGCCTCTTACCTTTTCTGCTGTGCAAATTCATGATGTATGTGCTTAGTTATTTATGAGAAATTGATATTGCCAATCTATTTAACCCCTAAATTACAATACCCATTGCTTACGGAAATAGAGTTTTCAAGCAGTAGTTTGAATAATTGGCAATAAAATTCCTAATTTTGTTTGAAGCTTGCTGGCATTGATTCAACATCCATCCTTACATAATCTCGATTAAAATGCTTATGCTATAGTTCATCTATACTAGGATTTAAACAGATTAATGTTTCTCGTTGTTTTGTTGTGCCTGTTCGTTGTCAAGTTGCTTCCAGATCTGTAACAGTACCTTTCTTCCATCTACAGCAGTACCATTACGGTTTACAGCACAGGCAAGAGGCTAAATCTATTAAAAGTTACATAATCTCATTAAATTAAATGTTGTATGTATAGAATTGTCAAGCACTGAATCAATCTAATTCATATTATAAGTCTTATATCCTGTAATTCAGGATTGAGAGACACAGATGAGGAGACTGGAAACCTTGACAAGCTGGACAGCTGGGCTAAGAAAAACCTCCCGATGCTGAAAATTGATTAATGCAAAATGCAGAACAATCTCAGGCTTCAGAATCGACTAAGGACTGACTGGATGGCAAGGAAGTCTTCAGAAAGAGACCTGGCACTCCTTGTGAAGAACAAACTGAGAGCCATCAGCATGCTGTGGCAGTAGGGAGACCCATCCACATACCAGGATTCATCAGGAGAGCCACAGCCTACAGATTAAGGCTCCTTCCTATCTGGCAGAGCTGAGGCCACCTCTAGAGTACCATGCCCAGTGCAGGGCCCCTGCTATAAAAAGAGACGGACAGGCTGGAGAATCCAGGGGCCAGAAGGCTCGGCCATATCACAGAAGGGGCATCTGACAGCTGTCCTCCATATAGACAAAAGATGTGAAAACAAAATATTATCAAGTATAACTCAGAATAATTCCAAAGAAGAAAAATAACTGACACAGAAAGCAGCTTGGATCAGTTCTGTCAACAGAAACGAAGTGGCTGTGCATAAACAAAAGAGTTTTGTTGCCAACAAAATCTACCCAGCAGTGGCCAAATTCTACTCAGCAACAAGAACAGCACAGAAGACCCCAGATAGGTGCAGGAGCAGATCTGCTCTATGGTTTGGACAAGAAAGGAAAATCTCCCATGCCCAACACAGGAGCTGCAGAGACAACATGGATAAATGGGAAGTACTTTTGGGGAGTGAAATGATTCTGTCTCTATAGCTCTTTTTCATCACTGAGATAAGTTTTACTACCTTGTGATCACAAACATATAAACCATCCGGCCACGTGACTCTCCTGTAACAGGGATTCCAAGACTGCTGTACACGTCTGAGAATCACAAGACAACTTAGGTTGGAAGGAACCCTGGGAAAAATATATTCCAATGCTCTCCTCAAAGCGATGTCAACTTCCAAGTCCAATCAGGTCTCAATAAGGGTTGAGATCCCGCCCAATCTTACCCAGCTCTCTCCACATCGTCCAAGCAGTAGTTTTTCTCAAAAAAAAAAAAAAAAAAGTGTTTCCTTATATATCTGAATTTCCTTTTCTGCTGTTCACCCTTTTTAAGAACTGTGCACTTCTGAGAAAAGCCTGGCATCACCTTATCTACATGTATGACTAGTTCTAGATAAGACAGCTAGGCACCCCTCAGCCTTCTGTTTTCCAGGTTGATCAGGGCCAGCCTTTACTTGTGCATCATGTGCTTTTGGCGAGAGAGCAAAAGCACCAGAAAGGCTGTACTGGCTCTTCCAGATACAAATTCCAACTCCTGCCCTTGTAGCTCTCAGGGTCCATCAGCCTGGTCATTTGGGTCCTCCTTCCTCTTGTTCCCATTCCAAAAGGAGGCCTCTGGATCCAAAAGAGATAAGGGGGATGGATCTAAGGGCCTGAACTTGAGGATACTTAAGAATAATACGGATTCGGGCAGTAAACTGGGACAAGAACCCTTTTAGGATGAGGACTGGTATTGCGCGACTGAGACAGAGAGCAGCAAAAATTACTGTCCCTGACTGCACTGGAATGAGCCGTATCTTCCCTCATGCACGTGCACCTCATGGAGAGACAAACGCCCTCATTCACAGACCAAAGGAGAGCCAAGAGTATTGCCAGTTGAGATTCCCAAATATTCCCACCACTTTGGGAAATTTTACTCTCTTCAGCAACTATGAGGGGAAGCAGAGAAGATGCAGCAAAAGACTTAAAGGTGCTCTCAGAGGATTTCTTTAAGCAGCAGAAAAAAAGAGCCCATTGTACTGCTGAGTGAAGAAAAATAATCTGGATGGAACCAACTATTTTCACTTCTTTTGGAGCTAATGAGTGTTTGTGATTAGGCCATTTAGGTTGTTTCAAAAAATAACATTATCATGCTATTATCCTTGGATCTTTCTTACTCTAAGCTTACTACAAAAACTGTTGTATCTGGAGGTTGATACAATAGTTTCTTAGCCTAGGAACCTCCCAGAAGGAAACATTCAAGGCCAATTTCAACACCAACAGGGCAGATGAAATACTCTGCCCCTGAAGCAGGAAAAAAGCCTTCATGACCAGGTTGGATGAGGCCCTGAGCAACCTGATCTAGTGGGTGGTGTCCCTGGCTATAGCAGGGGGGCTGGAACTAGATGATCTTTGAGGTCGCTTCCAACCCAAGCCATTCGATGATTCACTCTATGATTCTATGATAAAACAAGTTAAAGAAAGATCAAACTTTCAAACCGCTCCTCTCCAACTCTCAGCAATAAGCTCTCCTATTAGTAGTAAAACTCAACGCAAAAGGATCAAGCTCCAGACCAAAGTTTAACTCCCTAATGTGAACACTCTTTTCTTTTCTCCTAAACAATATGTGACACCTCTCAGTTTACCTGATTGTCTGATCAAAAGAAGCACTAAGAATTTGGCTGCTGTCTTTAGAAAAACTGAGGCACGTAACACCTTTACTGTGTGCTCGTTCAAACCTCCTCAGGCACTGGCCACTCTGGATTTTCCACACCTGAAAAAGAAACAGCAAATAAAATAGAGGTGGTTACTTTGTTATGAGATCTGACACATCAGACCTCACTATGTATCTGTTTCAGGGCCATGCTAAACTTACTTTGTTACCATGTACAACAGAAACACTATTGCAATGTTAAATGACTCTTTCTGGTCACCACCCCTTCCCACACAGGGTTCTACAAAAAGATCCTACCTTGATCTTTCCGTCTTGTGCTCCGGTTGCTAGCATTTCTGTGTCTCTGCTGAAGCACATGCACAACACTGCATCATCCATCATCATAAAATTATCTTGCGCCTGGTATTTCAGATCCTAAACGAAAGCAGAAAACACACCAGTCAAAACAGTGAATTACATGAAAATTAATTTAATTTTAGGCCAAGGTACTAGCAGTTTTAACTTCAGCTATATTTTACAGCCTATCATCAAGCAGATCTCACAGTCTTATAAAAATAGGGAAGTGCTGTTGTCGTGGCTTTATAGGCAACGACACGGAAAGAGGGGGGTGGTGGTGGTGAAGGTGTTATTGCAGACGGAAGTTTATGACAGAACAGAGAATTAAGCACGTATCACGATTCCAGACCAACACTCAAATCACCAGGAGGACATCCTTCAGTCCCTGGGAAATGAAAACAAACATGCAGACTAACCAGAAAGAATAAATCCATGTACCCTGGCCACTACCCATTTAGCATAAGGAGCAACTTACCTTCCTGATCTTTCCAGTGGTGAAGTTCCATACTTCAATGAAACCATCCACAGAGCCAGTGACCAGATACTGACCGTCTGGTGAAAACCGAGCACACTCCACATGCGACTTCTGCCCAAACTGTTTTACAGAAGAATAGAAATTTAGCTTAGCAAGAAACCTAAATTAAAATAAGCTATTCAAGTTGAAACAAAACTGTAGCCTCATTTCAGCAACAACAATAAAAAAAAGGCTTCCTTAGAGATACACATTCACGTATTTAATATTAAGGTACAAAAAAAACCAACCTGTCAGTACCTACTTACACGAATAAAAAATTTAAAAAAAGCATTCATTTTGATCTGGTAATATCTCTTGAGCTTAAGCCAAACACTTCTTGCTTGCAGAAGAAGCAGGGCCGGTTGGCTTGTTCTTCCTCAGTGAACTGTGAATGTTAACAAACACCTTCCCTGTTCTCAATGTGTATATCATTGCATATGTATCCTTGGCAGGTTTTGGAGACTTCCAAAGTAGTACAAGTTGCTTCACTTGGAATGATGTTTCTCTAATGAAGCTTTCATGGAGAATGTTTGTTTGGTACTTTGTTTTTTATACTTTGCTTTTCCACTTTTGTGGAAAAAGGAACATGTGTGAGCACAACAACCAAGTATAAAAATATGTTTTTGCTCACTACAGAAGTCAAATACCAGTGCTGGAAAAGAAAGCAAGTTCTAATAAAGCGTTAGCAAGCTGCCACTGAACAACTTCTGAAAAACAGTACCTTCTGTTCACCGTGAGAACTAGTAGAGACACTGCAGTGAACTGAAATTCCTCACTGCACAGAACTGCGTGGTGAAGCTGAAAACCCTCACAGGAGGAAACTGCCTATTCCATACTAAGTGCTGCAGGACAACAGTGTCCTTACAGCACACTTTTCTTTCTCTTCTGAAATTTGCATGGCAAAATCCTTAAAAAGAAGATACTGAATCCACTAGTAGACATGGTAGAGTTCATGATCTTATCTTCAGTCATTTACTGACATTTTGTGCAAGCATATTAGCTTAAGACACTTCTGGAAGGTATTTCCCTCCAGAAACAAAGAAGAGGACTAAGGAAATCACTTCTTAAGGGTGAATGATTCTGAACTGTGGAGTCAAATTAATCACATCCACAAGTATTACAAGCACCCAGTACTGTTAAGGGACCTCATTTCAGGCTCTCAAGGAAAGACTCCTGATGAGGCAAAGCATGGAGAAGAAGGGGAGAGGGGAAGAAAGGAAGAGATATTACTTAATAGAGAATTCAGAGCATTTACTTTTAGCTTCCAAAGTAAAGCACAGGAAAGAAGAAACACTGGTAATAAATACACAAACCAAATAAAACATCACCTTAATATGCCTGCTCAGCTGTGTGGGGAACTTCTCTTCTTCTACATCTTTCACAGCTGCTTTGCCTCTGAACAAGTCAATTGTCATACCAGGAGGAAGCAGGCCCTGATGCTGTTGCCACTTCAGCGCCTTTTCAGGAGTTGAAAGCAATACTTGATCAGTTTATCAGTTAATATCTACCTTCTTTATCAAAACTTTGTTACAATGAGTGTGATACAGCAGTATTTTAGTGTACCCTCAGGAATTGTTACACCTGTCTAAGGGAATTACTTTAATTTTATTATAGTCTTTTAATTTTATTATAGTCTAAGGGAATTACACTGCTAGAATTTACTCAAGACCAGAGCAAACAAGTCTTATCAAGATTATGCTTCCCAAGTCATGACCACAAACAGAAGAGAATGCTATCCCCAAGTGTTTTTGAAGGTGTGAATGACTTCACACCCACCCTGCTCAGATCATCAGTAAGCAGGATACAGTACATGAATAGTGTGACAAGTTTGATCTTTTGTTCATTTGAACTGCCTGACCTATTGTTTATTTGCCTAGAACTTCATAAATTAAAATTGGCCCCAAAGCCTTCTTGTAATACATAGATGAACTTTGTTCAAAAGACAGAGTCTTATACAAGCCCTTTAGAAAACAGCTACCTTCAGTCAGGACTGAAGAATTTTCCAAGAATTACCTGCCCCAACAATGCCATAAGACGAGACGGAGGTACCACGCTGACTTCTCCAGCTAAAGCTTGTGCAATAGCAGCTCTCCGCTTTTCTTTGCTGCTTCCATCTGGGTATGCCTAGGGAGAAGTTACCTTTATGAAGTAAATTCTCTTCAAAAAATCTTATCCTCTTCAAAAAGTTTTCAAAAAAACGTACTTCAAAATATTGCAGTAAATATGTTTTCCATAAAAATTTTAAACTGCTCTTATCTGAATCCCCTTCTGGATTAATTTTCTACTAGGCCCTTCAAAACAGCCCATCTCTATCTTCAACCCTTCAGACATTCCTGATATGCTTTCATTAAGAATTTCAGTTCTTCATAATCAGATAAATCCTTACCATTCCTATTATAAAACAGCAGCTTTGTAAACAAAGTAAACATGTTCTTCTGCACACATAAGACAGGAAAAGCGAGCTAGATGTCAAATGATGAGCACAACATCGTCCTGTGGCACGACAGTGGAGCAACTCCCTAAAATCCCGCCTTCAATATACTTCAAAATTACTGTTCTGTTGCCTTGTGGCCAGGAATTACCCATTATTTCCCAGGCACTTTTTAAGACACCTAGAACTGTGAAGCTGCCTGTTCTTGCTCCCAGAAGGAAAAGATGCTGTACAGCCTTAATAACCTGGAGCAAGGCTAGGAAGTCACACAAGACAGCACGGTGTCAGAAGCACACAGCCTACCTCACGGGGATCAAAGTAAGACCTGGCCAGAAGGTTTTCCAGGTGGATGTACCGCTCTGGCTGTGTCTGCTTCAGCATGATCATGGGATCCGTCTGCCTCAGCAGGGAGCGGGCAGCACCCAGCTCCCGCAGCTCGATCAGCTCCAGCACGACCTGCAGCAGGGCGACAAGCATGGGGTGAGCTCAGGACAGCACAGCATGCCTCCACAGGGCCCTGTTGCAGTCCCTGCTCTGCCTCACCTGCTCGTAGAGGTCAATGAGGGTCTTGTCGGGCAGCTTCAGCGACTGTATGGCCTGCAGCACCGTGTCCCAGTGCCCGCTGTTGATGTCGGCCACGAAGCTCTCGATGCTGTCCACGGTGTTGAGCGACACGGTGGTCTCCTCCTGCAGCGTGGCGAGGGCGCGGTGCAGGCTGTTCTCCTTCAGGTACTGCATGATCAGGCGGATCACACTGCAGGGAAAACACACAG
Organism: Anas acuta; assembly: GCF_963932015.1. Classification (NCBI taxonomy): domain Eukaryota; kingdom Metazoa; phylum Chordata; class Aves; order Anseriformes; family Anatidae; genus Anas; species Anas acuta. The sequence continues at coordinate 63,441,624 of NC_089017.1, read as the reverse complement.
CATCAAAGGGGAGGATCGGCAAAGGGGCTCCCGCACCTCCAGGGCTGTACCCCTGACCCCACACTCCCCCAGAACCCCCCCAGAACCCCCTGGGACCCTCTCAGAGCCCCCTCAGGTCCCCCTCAGAGCCCCCCCAGCCTCCCCCGGGCCCCTTCATAGCCTCCCCAGGACTCCCCCCAGGATCCCCTCAGAGCCCCTTAGGAGCCCCTCATGACCCTCCAAGAGCCCTCAGAGCCCCCTCACAACCCCCCAGGACATCCTCAGAGTCCGCCCACCCAGGACCTCCCTCATGGCCCCCCAGGATCCCCTCAGAGACCCCTCACCCCACCAGGACCCCCTCAGGGGCCCCCCGAGCTCCCCCAGGACCCCTTCAGAGCCCCCCCAGGATCCCTTCAGGGCCTCTCAGAACCCACTCAGGATGCTATCAGACCCCCTCAGAGCCTCCCAGGACCCCTCAGAGCCCCCCCAAAATCCCCTCAGAGCCCCCCCAAAATCCCCTCAGAGCTTCCTCAGGACCCCCTCGGAGCCCCCCCAGGACCCCTTCAGAGCCCCCTCACGACCCCCCAGGACCCCCTCATGGCCGCGAGGATCTCCTCAGAGCCCCTTAGGACCCCCTTCAGGACCCCCTCAGGACCCTCCAGGCGCCCTCAGAGCCCCCTCAGGGCCCCCCAAAACCCCCTCAGAGCCCCCTCAGGACCGCCCCGCCCCGGCCTCACGCACTCTGAGGACTCGATCTCGATCGACATCTTTGCTCCTCCGCCGCCACCGCCAGCACCGGAAGCCCCGCGCCGCCTACGTCGCTTCCGGCCTCGCGTGACGCCGCTTCCGCCAAGCCCCGCCGACGCCTCCCGCCGCCCACCCGCCCGCCCCTTCCCACGTGACGGGGGAGCGGCGTCACGTGACGGGGGGCAGGGCGGCGTCTCCTGGCAACAGCGGCGGCGGGCGCGCGCCCCCTGGCGGCCTGTCATGGCGGCGGGTGGGCGGGCGGTGGGAGGGGGGGAGCTTTGCTGTGCAATAAAGGCTGGTCTGGGACTGTCTCGTTTTATTTTCTTGCCTCTCAGAGCACAGCGTGATACGCACTGCAGGCACCCGGGGAGGGCTGCTAGAAGTTGTGCTGCCTCCCGTGGCCGCCCGCTCCCCACGCACAGCCCCCCCCCCCCCCGCGGCCATTTTAGCGCCTCCTCAGGGCTGAGCTCGCTGCTACCAGAGGGGAAGCTGTGGGGAGCTGGGGTCGGGCCCTCCGTACACATAACCACACGCAGAACCAGAGGGAATGGCCCCAAGTTGTGCCAGGGGGGTTCAGGCTGGAAATGAGGAGACGTTTCTGTCAGAAAGAGCCATCAGGCACTGGGACAGGTTGCCCAGGGAGGTGGTGGGGTCACTGTCCATGGGGGTGCTCAAGGAGGCTGGACGTGGTGCTTGGGGACATGGGTTAGTGGTGACACTGGTAGCAGGGCAATGCTCGGACCAGGTGATCTTGGAGGTCTCTTCCAACCCCAATGATCCTACGGTTCTGTCATTCCCACCGAGCCGCGCACCTTCCCTCTGTGGGGTTTCCCCATGGTGCCACTCAGAAATGGCAGAGTCAGCCCCAACCTGGGTGCATGTGCAGGCTTGGGGATGCCAGACCAAGGATCTCGCTGTTTGCAAACCTAGAGACGACCAAGCGAGAGCTTGTTTCCCGAATGTTAAGGTTGGAAAAGATCTCCAAGATCATCTGGTCCAACCATCGCCCTACCGCCAATGTCACCCGCTAAGGCTGCACTAAACTATGATGCTGCATAAGGCAGCATTTCATTAGCAAGGGACTTATTAGCATATCCTGACTGCTTTAATTATGGAGTACTGTAAGGGCTGACAAATGCTGCTGCTGTGCCGGGCAGAGCCCTCCAGTGGTGAGAGGGAACATGAGGCGCCCGAGCTAAACACACAAAGGGTGGCTGGGCGTCCATCCATGCTGCTCGCTTGGACTGTGACCAAGGCCAGAAGTCCCAAAGCCCCAGTTAATGCTAAAAGGCAAACAAAGCTGACTCTGCCCTCCTCGCTGCATGTAGGCTTAGGTGGAGTTGCCAGGAAGGAAGCTCCTCGCATGGGTGGCTGGCCACACCGAGGGTCTCGCCGCTCATATCTGCCTGGCGTGGGGCACATCCCACCCGCTCACAGCAAGGGCCTGATACCAGCACCAGGCTGCCAGCACAAGAACTTGTGAAATCTGCTGTAGTCAGCCCCTCTCAGACAGGCTTGTCCCTTGCTGTTTGTTTAGGCTTGGTGCACAATTTGCTGGATGAGCCATGGAAAACAGAACAGTGTGAGAAATTGTCTGCCTTTGCCAATGAAAGCTGTTCTCCACTGTCTCTGTCCCCAGAGTGCTTAAGAAAGTAATCCAATAGCATAAAGTTGAAGAAATACTGAGCGAGGCACAGGGTGAACGTTTTGCATGCTGCTGTTTCCTTTCAGCTATCCCGGCTCTTTTGTCGTAGCTGCTGTTACAGAGGTGTGGGGATTACTGTGGAGAGCTATCAGCTAACCATGCCAGGCATGTTTGTGTTCAGTGACAGGTGAATGTATATCTGCTTAAAGTTGTTTTGAAAACAGCCCTGGTCGAGGCTGTAACAAAGCAAAGCCAGTTGTCTGTCAGTGGTTCAGCCACGCTGAATTACATCAGGCTGTAAAATCCAAACATGGCAGCTATTTCTGTGCTGGCAGCACACAGAAGCCTGACTCAATTCTGTAGGTGAATTCAGCTGGAATGGCTGATGCTTTCCTGCCCTCCCTCCCTCCCTCGTGCGTTACTGCCCCAGAGCAGAAAAAGACAGACAGACAGACAGACAGGCTGCCTAATCCCTAGCTGCCACAGCCCTCCAGCCGACGTCTTTCTGAACGGTGAGGCCGGCACAGGAGCGTGCTATCAGGCTGGGTGGTGGTGGTGGTGTGCGCGCCATCTGGCCTGCCTTCCGCGGTGGCGGCAGACGGGGATGGACACTGCAGCTAAACCTCTCTGCGAGGCGGGTCACAGCTCTCGGCAAACTTCGTCTGGCAAGAGGTCCCCGTGCACCTCGGGCTGCGTGGGCTCCCTGACGCAGGCTTTGTGGCAAGACGCCATTGCAGCCAGCCTGATCTCGAGCTGGCAGCGGGGCTGCGCTGAGAGAGGCTCGTCTGGAGACCTCCAGAAGTCCTTGCAGGCAGCAGGCGCCGGCTGCCAGCTCTTGCAGCGTGTTACTTGAGAAAAGAAAATATCCAGAATTTATCGTCTGGCTTGAGAAACAGATGCGAAAGGAGGTAAACAGTCTTGCTGCAGTCAGGCAGTGCAAATGACTCCCAGTAAAACTGGGAGGTGAACCCAGACATCGTCAGCCCCAGAATGGCTCTTTCAAGTGAAAGCTGAGCATGTGACATGGAGTCAGAAATATTACAGCGAGAACTTTACCTCTACTCTTGGCAGAAGGATTGAAAAAATAACATGCAGATCCTTCCTGATTCTAAAGTAGCCAGCTTTCCTCAGCAAATAAGAGCTCAGTCACGGTTTGTCTGCAAACAATGTCTTTGACAAACACTGCCATTTCTTGCAAGTCGTGTAAGCTGGGGGATTTGGTGGCGGTACCGTGCTCTGTGCAGCCCTCTGCGGCACTCCTCCTGCTCTCACTTCCCTGGGAGAACAGCTTGAGGGCCGAGCCAGCAGTGAGCTGTGTCTTTGGCTGGTCCCAGCCTGCGCTGATCGCTGATGGCTGGGGAGCAGGAGGGCTTCGCTTTCCCTGCAGCCCTGGTTTTGTGAGCCCGCAAGCTGCAGGGCTTGGTTCCCTACAGCAGTGCTGTAGCATCAGAGGGCCGCATGAACTTGCTGCGACAATGATGTCCTTTCTCTGCTTTCCAAGTTACGATCTGGTGGGGGTTTTGCTTTTCTCAGCTTTCAGACCACAGGGCCGGAAATGAGTCCTTCCGCCAAAGTGCACTTACTGTGGTCTCAAAATAAGATGCACCCTGCTGAGGCCAGTGTCTTGAGAGTGACTGTGCAGGGGGGACGGGCTGTGTCATTTCTGGCTCTCTGTTCTTGAGAATATTTTTAATGGGTCCAAAAAAAGAAAACCCTGAGACCTGCATCTTGCAGGGAGAGGCTTGTGACTCGAAACTGGCATGCGGTCCTAAGCGCTCATTAAATTTGTATAGAAACAAGCTTTGCTTCTCACGGCTGGTGAGGCAAGCTGCAGGCTGGGCTGCGTGAGGGGTGCGTGGCCAGCAGATCAGGGGGACGGTGTTATCCCCTCTGCTGGGCATCAGGGAGGGCTCTGGCTGAACTTTGGTGACACTGTGGGGAGGATTTGTAGTTCAGGCCTGTCTCTGAGAGTGAGCCAATGAAACATAGCTTGGACTAATTAGGCTGTAGGGCTCAGGAACTCGGTTCCAGTTGCCTGGCCTCTGTTTTGACCCCTCTTTTCTTTGAAGTGCATGGAGAAGAGGGGAAAGGAAATGAGAGCAGAGGCCCTGCTTTTCCTGTAAAATGCCTCATTCCTTATAAAATCGCTTGGCAGAAATCTCTTTCAGCTGGAAGAGCTGAATGCTTTAGTACATGCCTGCAGTCATTTTCCTCTCTCATCAGGTTCCTCTGCCTGCTCAGTCACTGCTCTGCATCAATAAAATCATGAATGCGCCAGCAGAAATAGCACTTGAAGAGGCAGCAGAGAAAACCTCCGAAAGAGTCTTAAGGGGGGTGTGAGTTGCAGCACTCATATTAATTCCCCAGCTGGCTGGGAAGGAGATGGTGGCCAGTCCTTGCTCCACAGCGCTGCATGGTGCGAGGAGGCCAGCTCCAGCTCAGCCCTGGGATCTCCGACCTTTCTTCCAGACGAGCCTGCTGGGACACACAGCTCGGCCAGCCCGTGGAGGAACGACACCCAGCACCGGAGAGCAGGCCGGGAGGGGTGAAGGAGGCACGTAGTGTCTCGGATCTGCCCCAGGCATTTGGGATGTCTCAGACTGGAGCACAGCCGAAATCTCCAAAGGGAGGCAACTGCATTCCCTCCCTCCGTAACACAGGGCTGCGGAGAGGCCTCGCTGGGGAGGCACCTCCAAAGCTCTGCAGCTCCAACTGCAGTCCAACTCCCAGCTCCCAGCCCAGGTACAGCTGGCAATTCCCCTTTCTGCAGCATCTACCTGCTTCCCCCAGCGTGTCCTCTTCTCCTGCACCTCTGAGCAGAGCCTGCACTGCTTTATGGGGATATGTTGCCCCGGGGACAGGCCTTTGCATTTGCCTTTTCTTCTGGCAGAGTTTCTTCTGGCCCATTCCTCCAGACTGCCTGGAAGGTAACGCTAAGTGGCCACTCCTGCAGTTAGACATTAACTGCAAATGTTTTTATTTTCATTTTATTTTATTTTATTTTATTTTATTTTATTTTATTTTATTTTATTTTATTTTATTTTATTTTATTTTATTTTATTTTATTTTATTTCATTTCATTTCATTTCATTTCATTTCATTTCATTTATTATTTTTTTCACGTTTTCCTTTGATGGGACCCACCTTCCCGACAGGCAGCTGTGCAGAGTGCCAGCGCTCTGCGGATGGGGGAGGCTGTTGGAGGTGTCCCAAGAGCTGCCCAGCATTGCCCCCACGCTTTCCAGACATCCCAGGAGAGCCGTGGGAACTGCTGCTTCCCTGGAAGGTGGCTTTGCTGTGAAAGCCTGGTCGGAGCTGGAGCCACTCTTACTTCTGCTTTTGAGAGGTGAAAGGACAACCCAAGTGCGGTCAGAGATTTTCTGCACCTCCGTTAGCTCATGGGCCACCTGCAGCCCTTGAGCTGGAGGTTTCACATCCTCCTTCAGACCAAATCTAGCCACGTGCTGCAGGGACAGGGCCCGGATCTCACTGCGATGGGGCCTGGGCTCTGGTTCACATGAACATTGGGTGCTGGCACCCCTGGCTTGCCTGGAGCTTGTGGCGTGTGCTGATGCACTTGTTTTCTCCCAAAGCCCTGCCTTGCTCCCACCAGGAGGAATGTTTCCTCATGAGAAACGTGTTTGCAGGAGCTACCCGTGCAATTGTTCACCAGTGTAGGGCCCTGGGGCACACGAAACCAGCCTCTTGGGCACCCCCGCACAATTTTCTTTAGCTGCCTGCTTTCCAAAGTCCTAAATGATTTGTGGCATAGGGACAGCCAGGCGCTTCTCTGGGTGCATACAGGGCAGGGGAGGCCGTCTAAAAGCAGGACGTGGCACGGTGTGCTGCTGGAGGGGAAGGCTACACCACAGCTTTAGGTCCAAAGCCGTCCCTCGCAGCCAGCCTGAGTGACTTTAACATCTGACTCACGTCAAAACCACTTCAGGGTTAGAAGTGAAATCAGAAATCGGGCTGAAGGGGCTGTTGTTCGCAGGCAGCGTTAGATTTGACATGTGTGTTTCGCTTTTAAGGGCTGCATGCAGTGAGAAGGTGACTTTCTGTGTAACTGGAGACTAATAATGAACAACGACACTCTTTGGGGGACGTGGAGTGGGGTTGATCATCTTGCAGCCCGTTGTGTATTTCCAAGTCGTGATCTGGGGATGTTTTTACGGACAGGGCAAGGCAGGGTGACGTGAGAGGTAGCCGAGGAGGGGCACAGGTGCGTGGGCAGGTGGCAGCCTTCCTCCGCCTCACCCTGGTCGTGGGTCTGGTGTCGGTGCTACGAAGAAAGGAGTCCTGCTGGAGAGCTGGGAGGCTGTCGAAGCGATCCTTTCCGTGAGCAGGGTTTGGAGACAGGCACCACCAGAGGTCCCTTTCAACCTGAGTTTCCCTGCGATGCTGCGGGTGTGCTTGGCTTTTGTTCTCGTTTCTCTAAACGAGATCTCAGTGGAGATTTTCCCAAAGCCGTGAGGAAGCACTGCGTTGGCCATCTTCTTTTCTTCATCCTAGGGATCTCCAGACGTCGGGTGCCAAGGATTTTGAAGCTCGTGGCGTGCTGTTCCCCATGGTACCTAGGTCTCTGCCTCAGCTGCCCCGAGGGGGGCTGTTCCTCTGCTGGCCAGTCGCGAGGAGCACCCTGCGGGTGGCCGTGTCCTTCAGCTGTCCTTCTTGAGCCACCAGCCCCTGAGACAGTGCTCTTCAGCAGGCCGGTTGGTGCTGCTGGTATCCCAAAAATTGCCTGGGCGTGTGCTCAGCATCCGCCTGTGGTGACCCTTTGTCACCTGTGGACTCTAAGTGCTGCCGTGGCTCACGCTGACAGGGCAGGTCGCCCACCACAGCCAGTCTCTCAGCCTCTCAACCACCACGAGCTGCTCGGGCTTGTTGGCCAGGCTCCACCCCAGGGGCTCAGCCAAGGGTCTGGGGATGGTTCCTGAGACCCACTGCTGGCTTTAAAGAAGTGTTTTGTGCCCCTGGTGTGATGCGTGTGCTGAGGAGAGCCTGCCCGCACTGCCAGCCCCACTGGGCCACATGGGCTCCACCCCACCACCCCTCTCACAAACCCTGCCCAGGGCTCAAGGAATGCATCCAGTGATGGCATGCCTCAGTTACAGGCCAGGAGGAATGCCTATGGTAAGTATTTCACAAAGAATTAGCCCTGTTGCTTCTCCATTGCTGGCCCAAATCTCCATCAGCATCGTGTCTCAGGGATACCCCTGCTGTGTGAAGTGCTACTCCCCAGTCAAATTATTATTGATAAGCATCACAAGGGATCTACAGGCAAAAAAATAATCTGACTCCCGTTGACTCCTGTGGTTGTAGATTGAGCCTGAATATTTTTTTTTTTTTTATTGCTTTCAGTAAAATCTTTCCTTTGCCAGGGAACCTGAGGTGCACGGTGCAGACAGCACCGCCTCTCCTGCTCCCTCTGAGGACCCCCGCCCCCAGCACATGCGAAGGGCCAGCGTTGGGATGGGGCAGCCCTGCTGCTGCTACAGCAGCCCGCAGGCTTACACGTTAGCAGAAGTCACTCATCTCCCCCGAAGGAGGATCTCTGCCCTTATTTTGTGCTGTCGCCCCAGCAATGCTAAAACTCTGACAGCAGGGGTTAGAAATTTGATTTGTTAGGACATTGCAATGCCATTATGTCTGGTGCTTTTTCAGTTTCCTGGATGTTACTTGAAACAGGATAATCACTTACTCATGTGCAACCAGCGACCACATGGAAGCCACAGCCTTTGCTAACAAAGGAACCCCTTTCTGTTTTTGTTTTTCCAGCCCAAAATCCCAAAACAAATCAATTACATTTCTCCCTGTGTTCTGGTTTTTGCATTTGCTCTCCGTTATGAGCAGCCTGGTGAGGGGATGGAAGATAGGAGACCCTGGTCTTAGAACAAGGACCTTGGCCTGATTTCTTTCCCATAGGTACTTGTTCCTCATCCAGAAATGTTACAATGGGGAAGATTTTTCTTCTTTGGTCTCCTTTGTGTAGCGCATTCACATGACCATAGATGGAATACTTTGGAGAAGATATAAGAGAAGGATTTCAGCTTAATCAGGTCCAGGCACAGATTTTGGACCAGCAGCTAAAGCAGCGGAGCATCGGCAACATCTGTCTCCTCTCTGCTCGAAGAGCCAAGAGGACTCAAGAGCTATCCAGGCATTTTATGACTAAAAGATCCACTTATTCGAGAGCCGCCTCTGCTTTTCTCCTCTTTCATTTTCCTCTTCTTCTCCCAAACACAGATCTGTGACCCTTATTAGCACGAAGTCTGAAAAGTGTTTCTGTCTTTGGATGTGAACACAGATGTGCATTTGTTTTCAGGGATTTCAGTCAACCAGGGGTTTGCAGCCAGCGTGAGGAATGACTTACATCCAGCCTCAGCATCTGCTTGCGCAGAGCTTGGGGAGCCTGAGGTGAACTGAGCCAGGACTCCCACAAAACAGAGCCCAAAGCAGGGGCGGGACAGGTGGGAATCGTCCCCCCCCCATCAGAAACACCAAGGTTTTCAGGTGATGCTTTTGAGGAAGAGGGATAGAAATACGTGGCCCTCTTCCACACCCCGAGGGGCAGGCTTGCCCGGTGCATTGTTAGCCTTGCTCCAAAGCAGCCATTATTTATGCAATAAATAATTTTGGGGAGGAAGGAAGCTCTGATGAGTCAGAGCTCAGCTGGAGGACAGGAGACGTGGCAGGGAGAAATGCTGGTGCTGTGCCTGGTGGCTGAGAGGGTCCGGAGGGTGGCTGTAGGGGCTGGGTCTCTGTCCCCACGGGGGTCGAGGTGGGCCCGCGGTGGGGTGCGGAGGGGCATGGTGAGGCTCCTGCTTGGGGTGGGCACCCAGAAACACGCACATGGGAGAGCAAAGGGGAGGGGAATGTTGGAGACGCCCCCGTGGAGATGCTGGAGCAGCCACTCGTGGGGACAGCTTAGCCTCCCAGGGTGAGGAGCCAGCCCTGCTCTCTGCTTGCCCTCTCCAGCCACTTCTCCTCCGTGGCCACGTCCCCACGCTTGTTTCTCAAGGGAACACCGCCAGGGTGAACCAACGCCCCTCTGGGGCCCTCTGCCCTGGTAGGTTTGCCCTGAGAGGTGACCAAGGGGTTGTCCCTTGCTGGGACGTGCCCTGCATCTCGGTGGAAGGGCGCAGGTGACTCACTGCCTGTGGTCACCGCCGTGCTCCAGCAGCGGGGATGACTCAGCTGGGCAAGTCACAGGCCCAGGGGGACCTGCCGCAGGGCGAGTCCTTTGGATGTTCGGTGAGGGCGACACAACCAGCTGGCAATACCAGCAGGGAATGAGGGGAGCAGGGAGCCCTGGAGGCCCCTAACACACCCCCTGCTCGATGCACGCTAACCCCAACCCCAGATCCGTCTGCCCTGGAGCAGAACCAATGTCCTCCAACAGAGAACAACGTCCTCCTGAAGGTCAGATCCACACAGATTCTGCTCTCCCACCCTGCAGGGCCCTCACCGGGGGTGGCGGTGGGGACAGAGCCCCCATCTTGCAGACAGCACTGCCAGGAGGGGTCTCTCCCTGCAGCACCGCTGCGGGACTGAGCACCGCTTCCCACTGAAGAGCTTGGACTCTTGCGGCTGGCTTTTTTTTTTTTTTTTTTTTTTTTTTTTTTTCCCTTTTTCTGGGCCTGGCAGTGCAGGGTTTGCAGAAGTGAGCGTGCGACAGCATATTCCAGTGGTGATGACTGCAGTTTCCCCAGCAACCCGCAGGCGTGAGTCAGCAGCGCCCTGCTGCTGTGCTGCTCTGCGCTGCGCTGCGCGGGGAGCCCGCAGACCCCTCGGCTCTGCTGCCCAGGGTGGGGGGCACGCAGCAGGCCTGGGAGCGTGCAGCCTGCCTGCCCAAGAGGGAATTGAATCAGCTTTTATTTTATTTTATTTTATTTTATTTTGCCAGCTAAATGTGGGAATCCCTTTTTGCAAAATGGGGAGTGCCTGCAGGAAACCCACCTGGAGGACATGGTGGGGAGCAGGGGCGCAAGCCCTCCCCGCTGCTTCTGTACGGGATTGGGCGCCGTTCCTCCTTGTGCACAGGCAGCAAAAGCCAGGCAGGCAGAGAGGCTGTGCCCCTGCCTGGAGCAAGAAACGGCGCAGTGGCACCGGCAGCACGAACTCTGTCAACCTCTCTGGCATTCAAAGCAGCCCGCAGCTTGGAAGAAAAGCCACACATGCAGCAAAATGGGTTTCCTGCCGGAACGTTTCAGTTCACACAGGCTGTGTGAACAGCTTCCAATCACCCACCTGGGCAGCAGGTCTGGGTGACAAATGACACTGCTGGGGAGTGGGGAAGTCCCCCGGTGCTTCTCTAAGTGCTCTGTTTCACCACCAGTAAGTGCTGTGTAAATACTGGTGTGCTTGGAACAGGAGCCTCCTCCGAGGGAGGTCCTGCTCCTCCTCAGGGCGCATCACAGGGCTGCTCTCAGGCTGAAGTGACCACAAGCCTGCCCTGTGTCTGTCCTCCAAGGCATCACTGCCCGCCATCCCAAATGATGGCAGAGCCCGTGCTTGGGGCTTGCACGTCCCAGGACCCTCTCTCCAGCACGACCACCACCCCCTGGCCTTGTCAGCCGCCTGGCCACATTTTTGTTAAAACTCCCTGTTTGCAGTGAAGCGAGGCAGATTTACTTCCTGGATGTTGCCCAAGAAATGTCTCAACTCGGGCTTCCTCTGCCCTAGGATTTCCCCGCTGTGCAGGGTATCGTTTCCTTCCACCACACTCCGCCACCACCCGGCTGTGCCTGGGCTCCTGCCACGTGCAACAGACCGGGGGGAAAGCACCCAGAAATGTACCCTACAGACCTCCCTGGTGGGCTCCCCAGCCCCACAAGCTGCCATCAGGCTGGGGATAGGAGCACAGCTGCTCAGTCCCGTGCCAAAAACCCTTTCCCCCGCCGCGTCTGCTTCGGGTCAGGACGTTCCCTGCGTGCCTCGTTTGCAGCCGTCTCTCCGGGGCCGATGACACCGCGCAGCTGCCTGGGGGTGAAAGATGTGCGAGCAGGCAGCAGCCCCCTCCCCGCTCGGCTCTAGACACTCAATGTACATCATGTGCTTGGTGGCTGTGGGGCTGGGGCACAGTACGGCAACGTCCTTTGGTCCCTCAGCCACCCCAGCGGGCACCAGCCATCACCGGGACTCTGCCGTGCAGCACCACGGCAAGCGCAACCTCTGACCCCATCCCGCACCAGCTCCCTCCCAGATTTCAAGCCCGAAACCGCTCAGGAGAGGAATTTCCAAAACAAATGTTGCTATTTGAGGAATGCGGAGGGGAGGTGGTGGTGGGGAGAATAATCACCACAGAGATAAGGGCTTGACAACTGCGCCCTGCAAGCTCCGGCTGTGGCTCCGGGCGGCCGGCTGGGGATGGGACGCAGCAGCCTGCTGGCCCCGTGCCCTGAGGGGGGCTGTGGGGCAGATGTGGGGGCAGCAGCAGCACAGTGGGGCTGGGGTGGCTCCGTTCCCACTCCCCAGCTGCTCTGTGTGCCAGCTCCTCCTGCCGGGGGCCAGCCGGGGGGCTTCCCACCAGCCTCATGTTTCACAGTCTCTCGGGCATCTGCCCCAAAAGCCCCTCAGCTGTCCTGCCTTCCTCCCAGCCCAGCAGGCATTTTGGGGGCTTATCTGCCTTTCTCCCCACCCCGGGCTGCCAAGATCCCCCGTGTCCCCAGGGACCCGCTCTGTTCAGCATCTCTCCGGCCACGTGGCGCGGCCCTGGCAGGCTGCGGAGGGCCTTGCGTAAATGTCCTGCTGGAAAATGTCCGAGGTGCTCATGGGGTCTGTTCCCTTCCTCCCAGGGAGAGGGGGAAAAAGCAGCTGAGCTTCAGGCTGGGAGTTCAGGAAGAACTGGTTTGGGAAAGCCAGATGCCTGCCTGCTTCCACTTCCCAGGCTGGGGCTGCCTCCCCTGAGGCCTGCGATGTGGCATCCAGCCGGGTGTCCCGGACACACACCGGGCGAGCACCCAGAAATGGGGGGATGCCCTGAGCATGGAGAGCTGGCAGATGAGATTAACAAGGACAGGGGTGAGTCCTTTGGGCTGAAACTATCTGCCCAGAGGACAAGCTCCGTCCCAGCTCATGCCCGCCCTGCGCTGCTCGAGCATCCTGCATGCCGGACGTTTTACGTGTATCTCACTGCCCAGCCAAGCTCCCTCGGCACCCTCTGCCCTGGTAAAATGGGTGCCAGGGCTTAAAACAGCAAATTTTTGATTTTAGTTTACAGACTGTCTCAACACAGAGCTGCCAAAGTTACCTGCAAAGCTGTCGATAGCACATCCCCAAAGACATGCCCAGTGTCAGGCACAAAAAAAAAAAAGGAGCAAAGCAGGGACCTGGCTGCCTGAAGGACTGAGGGACAGGGCTGAGCCGCCCCTTTTGCTGCAGTGTGCCCCCGAGCAGAAGTGCACAGAAGCAGGATCCCTCTGTTTGAGTGTCGTCCCCCCCCTGCTCACATCTGTGGTTGCCTTATCCCCAGCAGCTGCCGCACAACCAGCTCGTGGTGCTGCCCACGGGCACGCCTCGGCCTGCCAGCAGCCCCGCTCTGCGAGGCAGAGCTCACATCTGGCGTTGTTGGCCCCGGCTGCCTTTCTGTCATTTATTTGTTAAAGTTAATTCCACCAGGCTGCAGCGATTTATTCAGACCCGGAGCCTCCTGTAACAGAGAGCTATTATTTGCTATGCCACCACGTCTCTGCCATCTGCAAACTCCACGCAGATTTTGTAACAGCCGCTTCCCGAAAGGTCACCAAGCTGCTTTTTAAGCTCTGTTTCTTTTTGCATAAAGCATGGGTCTTACCAAAACATCAGGTGATAAATCAAAAATGCATTGAGGAAACCTGATTACGTAACTGAGACCCCGTTCCCTTTATTTGATCGAAGCAGTAATCCCGTCCTGTTTTTTTTTTTTTGTTTGTTTGTTTGTTTGTTTTGTTTGTTTGTTTTTGTTTTTGTTGTTGTTGTTGTTTTTTGTTTTTTCTAAAAGGAAGAAAAACCGAGAAAAACAAGTTTGTTTGGCCATACCATGCCTCACAGCTGACTTCGACAGAAGTTTTCAGCCTCTTTGTTGATCCTTCGTGCCAGACTGGCACCTGGATTAGTGGCCAGCTGTTCCATTGGCCTTACTTCTTTTATCTACGTGCTGGAAATACACTGCCAGCTTTCTGGCTCTGCAAGGGGTTGCAGTAGAAATGTTGAGGCTGGTATGGACGGAGCGTGGGTAGGGAGCACCTGCAGCAGCACGTGGCAGGAGCGGTGTGCTGGTCTCCTCTCTGGCTCACAGACCTTGTTGGACTACAGATCTCTGGGATTGGGAGGACAAGGTCACTGGGGACACCATGCCGGTGCAGCACATCCTGCCCCAGGGGTGACCATGGGACCCCAAACCTCCTTGGTGCTCCTCCCTGTGAGGACCTGTCACTGCTTTGCCCTAAGAGCCATCACTAAATCCCACAGAAAGGAGATTGGACAGAAATGCCATTTTTTGTTTTGTTTTGTTTCTCATATGATTTTTTTTTTCTATTCCAGATTGTGGTTTGGAAAAAAAAAAAAAAAAAAAAAAAGAAAACTGGGGCATTTGATAGGTGGAGTGCTACTGCAGGGAGGATTTTCTGGCCCATCTCCATTTTGCATGGGAGCCTGCCTATTTTATTTTATTTTATTTTATTTTATTTTATTTTATTTTATTTTATTTTATTTATTTTATTTTATTTATTTTATTTTATTTTATTTTATTTTATTTTATTTTATTTTATTTTATTTTATTTTAATTTATTTTAATTTATTTTATTTTTGACCAAGCCATTTCTCTCCCTCTCCAGAGAAGGGTGGAGGAAAAAATAAATAAAAATAAATAAATCAATCAGCAAGCTCTTACTGCAGCATCCCAGTGCCAGCAGCCAGCACCTCCATGCTGGAGGCAATGCTCCCAGGCGTGGGCTATGTCCCTCTGCCAGCTCTGGGCGAGCTGGACCCCACCACGGAGAGCTTCACCGCTCCTCCCTGCACTTCTGGTGGCTGGGCAGGTGCTCGGAGTGGTGAACACGAAGCAGGGGTCTGGCTTGGTTGGCTTTGGGAAGCACGGGCAGGCTGCTTGCTGCAGCTGGCTGGCTGTCCTGGTGAAACACCACGGTGACTGCTGTTAGGGAGATCACTAAGCACGCCTCCTCAGGGGCAGTTTTCAAGCCTGTGAAGGGCAGGAAGGCAATAAGAGCCCCCTGACTTTGGGATGAACCCCAGTCCCGTGCTCTGCCCGCTTGGTTCCTTCACTGCAGGACCTAATCCTGGCTTTACAGAGAGCGGCAGGCAGAAAAGGAAACCAGGCCCCAGGAGCAGGGCTGCTGCCTCAGCTCAGGCAGATAAAAGGAGGTCTTGTGTGGGTGCATCACCCGAAGGGCACAGACACCCTGCCAGCACAATGCAGGCAGATAAAAACAGATCCAGTGTCAGCCCCGCTGTGCTGAGACACAGAGCACGGGCAGGCAGCAAGCACATGCTCTTCAGTCCCCTTCCAAGGGGGTGAAAGGGGTCAGAAAACTTCAGCCAAGTCCTTTCCTGCCTTCTAACAACAGCCTCATGGTTTTTGTGTGCTTGTTTGTTTGTTTGTGGGATTTTTTTTTTTTTTAATTTTTTCCCCCCATGGACTGGAGAACAGGAAGGTGCAGCAGGGTAAACAAGCATAACACAAAGGATGAAGAGCTCTGTTTACCCATCCCTGTCCCTCCAGGCAGGTGGAGCTGGAGGTGGGGAAGGAAGCCGTGCTGGAGCGAGCTAGCTCTCACAGCAGAAGGATAAAGGGATAAAGGGATCCTTTGCAGTCACACGCTGCTCTGGCAGGGGAGGCCCTGCAGCACCAGCATGGGAAAAGGGTGAAATCCTGCTGAGGCTTCTCAGTTGCTTCCTTCACCAAGGGACAAGGTTTCCACATGGGGCTCCTTCCCACCACTAAACTGCCCCCATTCCTCAGCCACCCAAGCTCAATGCTTTGGGGACAGAACCAGCAGGAAGGGGAAAAGCGCATTGCCTCTCCCGTGTCCCTCTCGGACCGTTTTTTGTCTGTAGATACCAAGTGTCTAATCATCTCCTCCGCGGAAACCGCTTGCATGAGGAAGTGCCAAGTAAGGCAGGCAGGCTTCTGCATTGCTTTCCCAGCAATGATTCCCCTATTTCCAAACCTCCAGCCAAGCCCGCTGGGCAAAATGTGGTCCTCTGGGGGCACCTGGGCACTCTGGGATCTGCTCCACCCCTGCCATTATTTTTTTTTTTGCAAGGGCCAGCAGAGAAACTCAGGCTGGGAGACCCTGAGGGTAGCAGGCTGGGAAGCCCGCTTCGTCAGAGTGACACTGCCAAACACCGTAACTGAAAATACTTTATTTGACACCAACAGTAAAGAAGGAACATCAGACGATACACCCGTTGGTAAATAAATGATAAAAAATGCAAAAGCAAAACCACCTGCGGGAGACCCGTGAGCAGCAGTCCAGTAGGCAAGCAAGATCCGGGGGGAAAGCTGCGTGCCCGGACCCTCTCTCTCATCCCAGAGAGCAAACAGCAGTCCCCAAGAAGCCGAGCATTAGCTTTTTTTTTCCCTTGCAGCTATTTGTTGCAGGTTGCAACCGTTAGGCATGGTATCGCTCTGAGTGTCGTGACAGGAGTGGAAAGAGCACCACCCAGTCAAAACGCACTGCTGTGTCAGACATAGAAAAGGGCCCCAGGTATCCCAGGGGGAAAGATCTCACAGCCAGGTGGAACCCAGAGTGTTTCACCAGTTCGACCAGCGCAGCTTGACGCAGGGGCAGTGAGATCTGGGCACGAAGGTTCAGCACCAAAGGGTAAGGAAGCAGCGTCCTCGGCTCTGACGTGGCTTGAGGCTTCAGAGCTGGGAGAGAAACCGAGCAGCAGCTTCTGGCACCACTGGCGTCTCTGTGCTGAAAATGGTTTTCAGGTTTCCTGGTTTTCCAGTTCCCGTCTCTCCTTTCTTTCAAGGCACATCCGTGGAGAGCTTTGATTGTAACAGCCAGAACCACCACGTGCTCGGACCACCTGCACGACGCTCCACAACTCCAGCAGACAGCGGAGCAAGCAGCTCTTACGCTGACTTTTTCTAAACCCCAGAGAATCAACAGGCAAGGAGAAACAAATGAACTAAAAAACCAACCAAATGAGGAAAACACTAAAATACAGCAGGCAGCCCCTTTGCATAGCCAGTTAGCAGACAGACATAGCCACAGCCGAAGGTCCCAGCTCTCCAGCACACAAAAGGCTCAGGACCAAACCCAGGTGCTCTCTGCAGAGACCCAGGATTTGCAGTGGAGCTTTGTTGAGGCTTGGTGCTGACCTGCCTGCCACCTGTGGGACCGGGGCCCTGCTAGTAAGGCACCTTTGGAAGAATAAAATAATAAAATAAAATAAAAAAGAAGCCTCCGCCTATGCCTCAGCTACTGGTGTGGACTGCAGTTGTGCCAAGATTTTGCAGGCAGGTGTCTGACCTGGCTCCTGTAACACAGCCTCCTCCTGCACCCCATTGTGTCTGCAAGCGCTGGAGCCTGTCTTGCCAAAAAGCAGCCACGTTTGTAAGGCAGCGGTGAACGCCTGCCTTCACTCCACACCCAGCACAACTGCAGCAGCACGCCTGGCAGCAACGGTGTTCAAGGGGATGAGCACGTTCCCAAAATGAAGCTGGAAAGGCAGCTGGGTGTCTCCCTGGTGAGTACAGTCTCTGCTCTTACTTTGCTCTGCTGCTGGCCTAGGAAGAAATGTCAAGGCCATAGCCTGGCAGCTTAGAGAGCAAGCCCCCCCGGCCCCCGCAGGATCCCACCCCTGCAGTGCAAGGGTTCAGCAAAATCTTCAGGTCCAAAACATCCCAAAAAGAAAATAAAGAAAAAAAATCAAAGCTTATTAAAAAAAAAAAAGAGTGAAAAAAAAAAAAAGAGAGGCAGTGCTGAAGATGATCCCCAATACAAGTGTCCCTGATTTCAACAGCCTTCAGCACAGGCCAAGGAAGTGCAAATTTCTGTGGTCACAGCTGGTAAGTAGCTACTCACCAGAAGGAATTAAGCTCTCCATTTTGGCTGAGAGTTTTAAAAATCACTTAACCCAGCTCCGAGGGTGTCAGCGCTTGAGGGTTTCAACAGGGCTGCGGGAAGGACAAGCCGGGTGCTGCTGGTGCCCTGGTGCACAAGCAGAAGGTAGTGCTCTGCAGCCTGCATGCTCCTCGAGGGAGCTACCCGACACAGGACACATGTCTCAACAGGCTTTAAGGAAAAAAATAATTAAAAAATAATAATAATTAAAAAATGGGATACCTGCTGTCCTGCAAGTATCTCAGCACTGCGGGAGGTTCCATGGACAAGTATGCAGAGCAAGTGTCATGCATGGCTTATACGTTATGATCCATAAAAAGCCCAATAGCCTGGAGAGAAAGGAGTCCTTGAAGCATATCCTATTATGCTGCACCCTAGTTTAATCTGGTATTAAATATTCTGCTTATGATATACAAATTATTTTAAAAGTTATTAAAATGTTACAACAACAGAAGTAATAAGTGAATTCAAGTTTTACGCATGACCTTGCAAGCAAAGCTTTGTTCTTTGTCTTCAGACAATGTTTGAACAGCGTGGTGGCTTTCTACCACTGTTATCAAGTGTCAGCAGATTTTAAGGCCATCATTTCAACGTGCAATTTAACCCACTCAATCTCTGTTTTAGGGGAATAAAAAAGCACACCTCCAACCCCATCAAAAAAAAAAAAAAATCCACCAAAAAAAAAACAAAACAACCAAACAAAATATTCCCCAAGTGTCATGTTCTGCTTAGGCAAAATGTCACCGTCACATCCAGAAGAATGGTTATCTAAAGCCAGCAGTACTTGCAGATCACAAAGCAGGTGCTATCCATCTGTCTAGCTCCCACCCTATGCAGAGAGCTAGCACAGTGGCAGATTCTGGCTCAACTCACTCAAAGTCTCCTTTGAGACGGGAAGAAATAGTGACATTCACTGAATCCTGACTTGGTTATTCAAAACTTGCTCTGCACACAGAGAAGAATGTTTTGGTCACTGCTAGGAAACAACAAAAAAAATAAAGACATGATGTTGTCTCCATTAAAAAAAATCTAACGAAATGCGTAAACTTGTACAATTTTAGCAGCATTTTACAGTCCTTCATAAAGTAAAACCAGGAATGAATTAAAAGGAATGCTTTCATCCACCCAATTTAGAATACTAAAATGTCATGGGCACCAACTGCTGATGCACCACAGTTGTAATCACTAAAACTTGGGTCCAGCAATCAACTTAACATAGGGAGCACTGTCACAGAGAGATGACATTCAATGTTTGTCACCAAAGTAAATATTTACAGCTCTTAGGTACAGCTTCTGGACTTATAAAACAATGGAGAGCTGGAAGGTTGTGTAAAGTCAAAAAAAAAAAAAAAGAAAAAGAAAAAGAGAGAATAAAAGCACTTGTCCACCCAATCTGGAGAGGCTTTGGCACACCAAATGAGGCCTTTTTTTTTTGTCGTCGTTCATTGCAACTGTTATAAACCCAGAAGATATAAAGCATCAGCGAGGCCAGATGTCCCAGGCAACGTACACAACGTCTCTCTTGTGCCTGCGGTGTTAACTGTTCGGTGAGCCAATATCCACTGTGATCTTTGTGTACAGAGGGTACTTGTCAGTCCTTAACACCTTGTAGGAGAGCGAATTCAAGCCATCAGAGCCCATTGTCTCCCTTGTGTGAGCAATTCGGTCAAACCTGCGGAAGGGGAAAAACAAACAAACAAGAAAACCTTTAAACAACCCCCACTCCGTGTGACATTTTGATTGCCTCCCAGACAGCAGCTCAGCTCCAGCCCTTAAGGACGGTGTGGGTATCAGCGTGGGTCCCGTCAGACCCCTCATTTGGGGAGGCCAAGGGGATGGCTTTTAGCCAGGAGGAAACAGCCAAGCTTCCAGACCACACCGGCCTTTTATGTATATCTACAAAATATTATTATTTTTTTTTTTTTATTTCCGGTTCTGAATTAAAGCAATGGTTTTATTCCCCCATGCCAAGCTGGGAACCACCGCTTGAAGCTTTCTTTGATGTGCACGGGATATTTAAGAAAAGGGGTGAAAGAAATAAAATGGTGAGAGGCATTGGTGCCATGGTGAAATCTTGCAGAGATGAGAGAGAGAAGGAAACCCGGTGGCAAAGGGAAGGGTGCAGCCAGCATGGGGACCACAAGGCGGGCAGGAGATGGCCAAGGCTCGGGGCGGTGGGGCTGGCTGGTGCAGCGGGGGCAGAGGGATGCAGGCAGAGGGATGCAGGCACGCACCTCTCAGGGTTGGGTTCATTCTTCCGATCACGCGAGTGGCGAATCATTCTGCACTTCCCAATGACAGCATCTGGCCGCGAGATCCCCATGCCTTTGAACACCAGCCTGTCAGAAGCAGAGCATATTAAACACCCGCAACAGGTGATGGACGAGGGCTGTTCCAGCACGCTCCCCGCTAGCAGTCACCACCTGCTTTCTTCTTCTGGCTGAGGACCTTGCTGTGTGTTTGCAGGCTTGCTAATGCCAGGAGAGGACAGCCAGTCCCTTTCCACGCGTGGGGAAAGAAGACACCCCCCCGCCTGCACCAGGGCCCTGCTACCTCCCTGCACCCCAGCCGGCTCTGCCAGAGCCTGCGTTAACCTTGCTCCGGGCTTTAGACTGGAATTTGAATGGCAGACATCTAGTTTTTAACCCATTTGGAAGGCAGCCAGAAGAGCATTCATTTTTCAAGATGTGAAAGCTGAAGTGCAAGGAAGTGCTGTGCTGGTAGAAACTGAACTGAGGAGTGGTGAAGCAGCACGGGGAGGGGGGCAGCCCGCCATCATTTCTGTGCTCTCTGCAAGGCACCTGCAGGTCATGGATGCCAATGTCAGACCTCTTCCTTCGTGTCTCCCTTTGAATTTTTACACAGCACCTCCCACCCCTCAAAACACAAGTTCCCAAAGAGGCAACTTCCACCTTTCTTTGAGTGCCTTGCCCCACCAGAAGTCACCCCTCGCTTGGGCTATTGAAAAAAAATGTGCTGAGAATCTGCAGCTGCCTCAGGAAGCTCAGGAGAGCTTGGAAAGCCCAGGGAAAGGACCACGCAGGGTGTGCTCCGCAGGCAAGAAACGCCAGGAGACTCTCACGTCCAAGTTCCTAAGATGATTTCTCAAAGTGATGGCCCCACCTTCCTGGGGACATGAAGGTAACACAAACCCACAGACATCTGCCCTCATCTTCAGGCAGAGGAGGGCCCGGCCAGCCCTGTGCAAATACCTTCCTCCTTGTTTGCAATTCTAAGCCTTCCTCAGCCTTTTTCCAGGCAGGAAGCAAGCGCTCAGGGGATTGTTTGGAGCTGCTTAAAACCTGACAGACAGATCCCTCCTGGGAACAAAGGGATGCGCTGCCAGGCTGCAGACCTGGGCGAGCCTCGAGCTGCCTTGGGCTCTGTGGGTGAAGGTCTTCTCCCCCCCTCCCTCCCCCCGCTCCCATGGCTCCCGGTGGTGCTGAGGTGGGTGCTCATTTACCTGTTGTAGATGTCGTCATCTTCACCGCCCCAGCCCCAGTAATTGTTTGGGAACCCATTGATCTTTGTGAACTGCTCCTTGCTCAGGGCAGACACGCCTCCAAAATACTGGTTGTAGGGTAACCTGGAATTTGGGAGAACAGGCCATTAGGGGATGGACCTGAGGAGGGGTCATGGTGCCTGCCACCCCAGCCCGGCCACCAACCCACCCCCAGGGCCTACCACAGGACTTGGCTCTGCTTCAGCAAGCAGAGGAACCCCCCGGGGCCAGCATTTCTGCTTGGAGCATCACCTGGCTGCTTGGAGGGCTGCAGGGCCTGGGGCAGGGACACCTGGGGCTTACAACCGGTTTTTGCTTCATGGGTTGAGTTTTTAAACTCAGCCGGGGGGATTTGGCATAGAAAAAATGAAAGAAAGAAAGGAAAAGCAAGCCACATCTGTGTTTGCAGCAGCCTGGAGAACCAGCGTGCAAGCTGGCGGGTGCTCTGTTTGTGCTGCCCCCAGACACCAGGGCAGGCCCTGCTGCGGCCTGAAGCCAAGCAGCCCCAAAAACACCGGGTTCTGCCCTAAGAATAACACCCAGCACGGCCTCTTTTAGCTCCCTGCATGGATCTTGCCTTGTGAGAGCACCTCGCTCTCCAGGCTGGGCCGAAACACCAGCCCCTGACACCACAAAACACAAGATGGGGCACAGGCACCTGCGGCACAACGGGCCCGATTCTCCCAGCCCCGCATCTGCCTGCCCAGACGCCGAAATTTTCAGAAAACGGCTCATTTCTGTGCCCTGCTCCCTCCGCCCCAGCTGCCTGCTCCCACAGGGACGTGAGTGCCAAGG
Organism: Anas acuta; assembly: GCF_963932015.1. NCBI lineage: Eukaryota > Metazoa > Chordata > Aves > Anseriformes > Anatidae > Anas > Anas acuta. Next base: position 63,419,879 of record NC_089017.1, on the reverse strand, counting down.
CAGCGTTTTTCCAGAGACGTTTTCCCAGGGTTTTGCTGGTGGGTGGGGATGTGTAACGCTGCACCTGGCCTGCGGTGCTCGCAGCAGAGTTAGGAAGGAAATGCCCCTCACCGAAATCCGAATTTATCCATGGAGACAGAGAGGTGCCTTGGCTGGCTGTAACATTTGTAGGTGTTCCTGTCGTCCATTGGGATTAGGTCGACATCACTAAACACAAAGCAATCATAGTCATACTCTTTCAAAGCCTCCGTGAATCCTATATTCAGCAGTTTAGCACGGTTAAATTCTTCTTCTCCGTCCTAGTGTAAAATAAAACAAACACGGTTAAGTGACTTGCATTGAACAGCTGAAATCAGCAGGTCTCTTACCTGTGCTGCCACGCTGGGTTTGCAGGTCTCTGGCATCCCAAACTGGGGACCAAGTGCTCCTGTGGTGCTCTGGGACCTGGCATCTGAGCTGGTCCCAGCTGCAGGGGCAGCCGAAATGGCCAGACAACAGTTTGGTGGGGGCTCAGGGCCCCATCCCACCCCACACATGGGCACTTCAGGGCTGAGTTTTGTGAGGAGGCTCACAGACTGCAGGGCAAGGAGGAGCCTCTCACAGCAGAAAAAAAATATAAATAAAACAGCAAAAGCGAGATAACCCAAATGACCGCTCTGGAAGGAGGTGCTCGCTCTGAGCACTGTGGAGAGGAACCATGGCTGTGCTTCAGGCTGTGGCCAGCACAAGGACTGTGGGGCTAAACATCTCAGGTGCAAGAAATCAGCCCGGCCTCTCTCGGGCAGAAGCACACGTGGCTTGGCACACACACACATGGGCTGGCAGATTGCTGGGGTGCTCTCAGAAACCAGCACCGGGACCATACCCGTGCGCCTGGGGGCACTGGTGGCCTGGGGTGGCTCCTCGTTCAGGGGGCACCAAACCCAAGCCCTACACGGGGAGCAGCGCTGAAGGAGATTTTTGCCAGCCGGGAGACCCAGCCTGCCAAATCCTTCCCACCTTCCTCTCTCCACAGCCTCGAGCCAAAGGATTGCCCTGCCGTGCCTGGCTCCTGCAGCGTGTGCGTGCGTGTAGGCGTGCAAATCGGCTCCCCACCCTGCTGCGAGCTCGCGGTGTGGGACGCAAAATCAAGGCTAGATAAAATACAGAGAAGCAGCCTGAAGTATCCCGTTTACCTCCTCTCCTGAATGACTTGGTTTGGTTAATAAATAATCTTTTTAGAAACTGATTAATCCGATCGCTTGGATTAGTAACCAAATTAGTAACCAAAAACCAAAACTGGTTAATGGATCTGTGGCTGGAGAGCCAAGAATTTAACCGTGAAACAGACACAAATATCTTTCAAATGAAGGATTTAACATGCAAGTGTCAAACCCAGGTTTTCAAAAGCTTTCAGCACCTGCCTGGGGCTTAAATGACTTCACAGGGAGGAGTGAGCTTTAGCGGAGGAGGATCTGAGCCAGTTCTCAGCATCCTCACCTGAAATAAAAGGGTTCACGCAATAACTGAGGTGGTGGGAAGATGATCACCGTCATGCATAAGCAAGAGCTGTGAAAACTGGAGCGCAGAAGATGAAGGAAAGTTGAACAAAGGGGATGGGGAGAGGGAGCGGCTGTGGCTGTGGGAACAGAGGGTTTTTGGCTGCCAGCAAAGGGGCTGCCGAGCCCACACGCTCCCCAGTCCTGCAGCGGGAGTTACGAGCCCCGGCAGAGCCCCTACGGCCGGGAGACTCAACCTGGATGGAGGATCTTGGGCCACGCTGGAGGCTGGTCCCTAAAAAACATCTTTCAGGGCCTCTCCCTGCACCAGGAGCTGCACTTGCTCATTTCACACCCCTTGGCTGCTCTTCTTGTAGCAGCAGTGCAAGGTGAGCAGCGTGCTCCACGTGGGTTTTGTGATCAGCAGAGGCTCAGCCTGATTTAATCCATGCCTTACAGCAGCCTCTTGCTCATCCAGAGGACACTCAGGGATTAACAACTCTACCAGGAGCTGCTTTCTTAAATTTCTCCCCAAATTCCCCCCCCTGCCCCAGTAAGAGCTTTTCCTTTTCGCAGAAATCTCTGCTTCTTAACCTAAGGCGCTTCAGGAGCACCAGCACACCCCCAGGATCTGGGATCCACATCCCAAAACTTGAAGATGGTGCTGCAGGCTCCTGTCTCCGACTGACTCTTGACTTTGGGAGTGAAAAGGGAAATCTGTCCTCCCAGCGGCCATCTCATCCAGCTGCATAGCAGCACTGGTGAGGCTGGGGAGCGCAGGCAAGGCACAGCAGGCAGGAGCCAGCCTCCCGCCCGCCCCTGCTTGGCAGCTCCGCGCCCGTGGGTGCTCATCCCAGGGGCAGGGATGGGTCTGAACCCGTTCTGTTGGAGGGCATCGCCCCAAAAAGCCACGCAGCAGACGGCGGGCTGCCGCTTTGGCACCGCTGCCTTGCTCCAGGTGTAGCCTCTGCACCTCCTTTTCTGGGCTTTCAACAAGAAAAGGTGCGCTCCGAGCACATTTTTTTGCTATTTTTTTTTCCCTGACAATTTTTCCCCCTGTATTCTCTCGTCCAGGAGCTCAGTCCACATCAGAAGCCAGTGCTGGTGCTCAGCAGTTGTTTCTGCCTCAGAGATTTACTCCCCGTGTCTCTTCCAGCACTTGTAAGCCCATCCCCAGCCACCAGCCCATGAGAGACTGGCATAAACGGGCACAGCTGGCTGCCTCGGATGGACAGGGGATGATGCTGGCTCCTGCTAGCACCTGGAGAAGATCAGCTAGGCTTCTCCCCATTCCCTTTGCTGGATCTGGTATACTCAGCTAGCACCAGCAAAGGGTGCTGCCTTCTTTCAGCTGGGGTGTACGGGCCGAGACTCACACTAAGAGGCTTGCAAACCTGCAAGTTGCCACCTGAACAGTGGTGTCACCCCAGTTTTGCCCTGTCTCGCACTCTGAGGCAGGAGGCAGCCCTGGCACACCCCACAAAATAACAGGAAGGGGCGTGATGCCACACACACACGCAGACACACACATGCTCTCCGGAAAATTGCTACTAAGGGTGCTGCAAGTAACACCAGGGACCAGTGGAAAATGCGGTTTTTAGGGAATTTGCCATGCCTCCTCTCTCCTGAACTCCAGCTTGGTGCACGAGGTCTCTGACATATGGGCAGTGGCACCCGCTGAGGTGCAGCAACAAAACTTGTTTTGAAATCTGAGTGCACGGATGTCCTGGCATTCACAGCAGCTCGTGGAGCAGCAGCACACAGTCCACCCAAAGCGACTGCGACTGCACAACTACTGCAGGCTCGTGGTCTTGTGAATGCAACAGGGAGTACATGGGCGACTGCAGGAGCGAGGAGGATTACAGCAGGCTTGACAAATTCACCTCTGCCTTCTCCTGCCACGAAGCCAAGCCTGTGCTTCATCAGCTGGGTGTGCTGCCAGCCGTGCATCTCTCATCTCAAGCTTATCTGAGGGATCTTCCAGCCGCTGCTCCACGTGTCAGGTTTGGGTTTTGCTGGGCTGGGGAGGGGCAGATGTAGCACACATTTTCCACTGGCTCGTGTTACATGCTGGACATCTTACGAACATCGTTCCCCTGACTCCAGCCAAGCCCTACTCTGAGGCATTCAGGCACGCAGGAACAGCATGGTGGAGACACAACGGGCTCGAGAGGGAAACGCATTGTGCTGAAAGGAAGAAGTTTGACATTACCAGTGCAGCAGTAGCAGGGCTCAGCGCTCCTCTTTCTTTCTATGAGATGCAGAGGACAGAAGAGCACGGTAGGCAGCGTGTAAGAATCAGATCACACAGTAATTCTCCTTGCTTCAGTGATTGCTTTGCTATAGACAGGATTAACAAGTAAAGGTAACATTTCCCCACTAGAAGGAAAAATAAAAAAAAACAAAACAAAACAAAAAACAAACAAACAAAAAAAAAACAACAAAGGAGGGCAGATGCAAAGGGAAGGACAGACAAGAAAAAGAGAAAAGCAATTGTCAAGACAGCAGAGAAATAAGACCATTATCCCACTGTACTTCTGGCAGAATTAACACATTTTCTGTGCCTCTCTCCGTTCAGTGTTCCCACTCACCCTGGAGAGACACATCCTGTGGGCTCACCAGCACTGACCATGCTTCCTCTTCCAGACACGAGTTCTCAAGAGGCATGAGGAAGGAGAATATTTATTTTTCCAATCAAGCAGCCTTGCTTACTAACCTATTATATCTGACCAGAGGACGTGTCCAGGACACATACACCCAGCATGCTGGACGTCACTCCCGCTCCCACTTTGCCCAAAGGGGTGAGTTAAAAAAAAAAAAAAAACACAAAACAAACAAATAAAGAACATTTCCTTAAATGATTTGTGTGAGGGTTCAATCACTTCAGAGCACGCGGGCGTAGCACCAAAGGACAGAGCACCAGAGGAGAAGAGGAGCAGGGCAAGGCGGGCTGCACAAACCCCTCACCGCGGCAGCACTGGGAGCTGGGGCCAGGCCAGGGCCCTGCCAGCCCACGGGGCACCGGCATGGCTCTGTGCGATCCAGCCCCTCGCTTCCCTCACTCCATGGCTCTCCCGATGGGGAAACATCAGCCCCAGCTGTGCTGCTGGCTCCACACCACCAGCAGCTCCTCCTGGATCGCCGTGAGGGCCGCAGCGCACGCCCCTCCGGCCGCGCCGTGACACCCGCAGCCATGTGGGCCAGACCGAGGTGGCAGGAGCTGCGTTTGAGGAAGCAGGCTGCTTCTCAGTTCTGTGAAAACTGAGACCAAAACGGGACAAAGAGCAATAATGCACTGCGGGGCTGTGCTTCCAGAGGCCTGCCAGGACCGACAGGGCTGCTGCTGCCCTGCCACGCTGCTGCCCGCACACCGTAAGCTCCTCCAACACCCAGTCGCTTAAGCACCATTGTGGGATAAACTAAGATTTATGTTGCTTGAAATGAAATGTACCTTTTTCTTTTTTAAGGCAAGTCTACGTCCTCCAGATACCAAGGAAAAAAATGACGAGCACCCCCCACACCCTGTGGCTGCCTGTTCCTGCTCTGCTCTGTTGGCCTGAAGACAGCCACTTACCTGCTGCGCTGCGGCACCTTTCTTTTGTCCATCCTGACACTTTATGCTTTATTACTAACCATGAACAAAAGCTGCTCACTTCCTCAAGTGAAATCCTATGGCTTTATGTCACACTTAATTCCAGATCAGGTATTAAGGCTACCCAGTCAGCTTACAGCTCTGTGTGCAACCCCTGCAGTAGTTCCTGTGAAAAGGAACTTTTCAAAAGAGAAATGAGATTGGATTGGGCTATTAGGGATTTTTTTTCCTCCTGACCAACAAGCTTCTTCAACCAGAATCTCTTTAGAGTTAGCTATGCCTGACTGGAGGAGCAGACTCCAGGTTTTCCATCAAAACTGTCAAAGCAAAATTGCTCATATTCATTTTCTTGTGCTTCACCTTGTTTTTTTCTTGCCTTTCAAAGCAACCTGACGCCTGCCTGCCAACCCACCGCCACTCAGGATAAAGTAACCACTCCCCCATTTCAGGGGGCACAGGCACCGCTGCAAGAGTGTCAAAAGCCCCGTGTCCCCAGCATCTTACCTGGTTGATAACATACACTCCATAATCTAGCTGCTGCCTTTGAAGAATTGGGTGCAGGTAATAGAGCCAGTACTTCAGGTGCTCCTCTCGGTTTCTGAACGGGATGATTATTGCTACTTTCTGAAGTGCTTTACAGTCCTTTGGAGCGAAACGACCTCCATCTTTGACCTGTGGGTTTATTCTCGCCACCTCTTCCAGGTTCACGGGCTGGGAGAACTCCACGCGTAGCGCCCCGACTGGAAGAAAGGCAGAGCACACAGCCCATTAGCACGCCCTGATGGCCACGCACCATTTATTTCCACGGGCTCACATCCCTCACGCACAGATATTCACCGCTGTCATTTTCTTTTTTTTTTTTTTTTTTTTTAAACACAGGCTTGGATCTAAACGAAATCCCCGTGGTGCACGGAGGTGTGAAGCTGGGGCCAGCTGTACCTGATGCGACCACACGCCGCCACCCAGGGCAAGCCCGCAAACGCTCCAGCCCCATGATATCAGACCCCAGTGAAGCCGCTGGTGCTTGACGGCTCTTGAGCATCGCACGGCCGTGCTCCTGCTGGCACACACATCGAGGAACCAGCCCGGAGCAGGGCGCTGTCCCCTGCGCTCCCACCCACCTCGCGCAGCGTGAGAGTTGGGCACTTCAAAAATAGCCCCGCTCTCCTGCCGACGTAACCACTTACGCCAAGGCTGCCCACATGCAAAGCGAACAAAACCCCCTTTCTTTCTTTCTTTTTTTTTTTTCTTACAGATGCTCTCAGCGTTCCGACAGCGTGCCCATTATTTATCAAGAGTCCTGTGCTAGCGCGGCTATAAATAAAACCGGCAGTATGTCCGGATTTGCATGCAGTTGGTGATTCCTGCACGTGGTTTCAACAGCGGCAGGTTTTGAAACTGCCAGATTGATCGTTGCCATCGCTGGTGAGTAAAAAACTGAGAAGCCCCCTGGCAGCACTTCAATTTTAGGAGCCAGACAAAGGCAACGCAACACATGGGGCGAGCACGGCGTCCAGGAGCACTTTTTGGATGCCCTGCTGGCACAGGCTGCCCCAGCCCTGACAAACTGACCCGTGGAAGAAGGCTGATGCATGGCACAGCTCCCCGGGGAACCACTGCTCCCTCTGCCCTGCCCTGTGCTCGGTGATAGTGAGCTAATAAATCAGCCTGAGGCGCCCACGAGGCCGCCCTCTGCCTGCACGCCCAGCTACCAGCACAGATCGGCTCCAGCAGGAACACCGCTGTGTCCATACCAGCAAACCCCATGCACAAAGCCGAAGGTTTTTGCCATAAACGCTAGGCTGGGCATCACTCCTGAAAGATTTGGCTGCTGCTTCTCCTCCCTCTCCTCCACCTGGGTGCGTGTGCACTGGCACACGGGTTTCACCTTAGGGCCAGCAGCTCCACTCTGCATTTGCTGAAGATGCAGCAAATGTGGACTCACAGCATGCAGCACACAAACCCCTGGCTGTGACTGCTCTGGCTAGAGATGACCTGCCGAGGATGAAGGCATGCTCAGCACACCCTCGGGGCAGCTCTGCCACCTCACTCGCTGCCGGCACAGGGGAAGCGAGACCTTGCAGGCAGAGGTGTCACGGATGGGATGCGAGGGCATCTCCCGACGGCTCTCACACCCACTGGCAGAGCTGCTCAGGCGCAGGGGGGCAGGCTCAGCCCGCAAGAAGAGGTGTCTGAATGCAAGCAATTGATGGGGAATGGTGCCTGCCTGCTGCCAGCTCCTGGACTGCAGCTGGAAGCGTGCCACAGAACGTGCTGACCCTTGGGCAGCATGAGCCCTGAGCATCAATACCACCACTCCGTGTGTTTCAGCAGCACATCGGCCACCTACCACGGGGTCAGGGGTGCTGGGGAACGATGGACACGAGCGCTGCCCACATGCAGGGGTGGCCGGACTGCTGGTCCTTTGGCAGGGCAGGTCTCCTGCAGAGCATCCCGCCTGCCTCACAGCTCCGTGGGCTGCTCAGCAGGGAACGGGGCTGACCACCATCAGCCTGCTGCGGCACCAGGCAGGATCCCAGCGCGCTGCTCCCCGGGGAAAAAATTATCAGTGATGACAACAACGACGAGAATAATGATGATCTGTATCAGAGCAGATGCGTTTTGCATGGGGTAAGTGGGAAAGTTTTTATGCTTTCCAGTTCCCATGTTAAACAGTTGCTTCTGTGTTTCCCTCCCAGCCGAGAAGGAAGCGATTTCTCCAACCTAGGCGTTAAGCTCCCATTACCACTGTGCTGCCCAATCCCCTCCAGCCTGCCAGCACCCGCAGGGTGCATTGCAGCGGGGGGAAGGCGCAGGAAGAGGAGGTATTGGGTCAGGAAGGGGCACACACTGCACAGCATCGCTCCCCGCGGTGGCACCCCGACAGCTTGGCAGCCCTGCCAGCAGCTGGCAGAGCAGCAGGGAGCGAAGGTGGGCTGCTGAGCCCAATTTGCACGAAAATCTCTCTTCAGCAGCGTGCAAGCCTGGGGAGCCACAGGCAGGGTGTTTGTGCAGGCTAGCAGCTGCAGCCCTCCCAGGTCACTGCGCATCCTGCTGAGCCCGGTTCCTGCCTGCCTCCCACCCAGAAGCTGGGAGGTCAGGCAGGAAAAGAGAGGAGAGGAAAGCAGCCGTGATAAGAGCTGGCTGCAGAGGGCAGATTTAACAGCTTCGGGGGCTGGAAGGGAGGCTGATGAGGAGCTATCTGCAGCACTCCCCTCCTGCTGTGAATAAAGTCAGTTTTAAGCGTAGCACACTTAAAGTCCAAGTCCACGAGCGCTCCTCGAGTACTGCCTCTGTAGTTCTCACAGTACTGCCGCTAAGCTCAGCTGGATGTGGGTCACCCAGCTAGGAAATTCACTGGCATCAGTAAGGATAGGAAAATGTAAAAATCCGGACGAGCTGCTTTCCAACACAGAACACCTGAAAACAAATCAGACCTCGCAGGGCCGCGCAGCTGACAGCGAGCAGCAGCAAAATGCCACCCGGCACAAATCGGTGCTTGCCGTTCGCCTCTCAGGCAGGGCAAGCGCAGAATGAGAGCTGCAAGCACAGGCTTCTCAAGCAGAGACCGGGGCCACGGCTCCAGCTGCACATTTTGGATCATTTTGACTGCCTGGGTAGCAAGCAGCCCCAAGGATGCTGACCCAGGACAAGAGCTGCGGATGCCAAGAGAAGGTGTGAGGTTTGCCATGGGTGCTGTCACACCGGCTAAAACCGTATCCTGCTCCGTGTTTGCTGTGTAAACTTTCCGGCCCAATTCACTTCATCTCAACCTATCTTCTGCTTCCGCTCAGAGTGGCTGCCTGACACAGGAGCTGCTGCTCTGCACTGGGTCTCTGCCAAGCACACACCCGTGCGGCAGCGCTGCGAGGACGTGCAGCCCCGGTAACGCGCGCAGCATGGGGCTTGGAGGCTGACATCTCCTGGGTTCGCCTTCACAGAGCTCCCACGAGCCTCGCTGCATGCTTTCAGCACAAGAAAGTCTTGAAAATACACTTAAGGGGCTGCCAGAAGTTTGTGACGGATGCAGAAGCACTGCCTCACACCCGCACACCTCGGAGGTTTTAGGTGGCAGTGGAAGGGACCTAAAAAAAAACAAGAAGCCAGCTGCCTCCCACCCCCCATCTCTCACTCAGAAACATTTCTGCTCAGCTTCAAACAAAAGGTGCACAGGAAGAGCTCTGCACAGGCGCCAGAGGAGCCGGTGTGGTTCGCACAAACAGGAAACAGTTTTTCAAAGGAAGCGAAAGGTGAGGCTCGCAGAAACCTGAGGGGAGCAAAGTGCCATGCACAAAGAGCCCAGCATCTGCCCAGCCTCATGCTGCAAGCCGTCTAAGAGCTGCCCCGGCCGGGTGTAGGGTGGGCACGGATCTCAGATGTTTAATTTGGTGAGAATGAAAGGAAAAGCAGGCAGCAGGGAGGCTTGAAAGATGCTTGCCTCCAGCGGGCGGGCGAGAAGGTTTCTATCGCCCTGCCACCGAGCCAAGCGTGCGCCTGTGCTGCCACGGGCAGGGCAGGCAAGCCCGTGCAGAAGGAAAACTGGAAAAGAGAAGCAGAACTGGCAGAGAGAAACAAAAAAGGCTCTCTGCAGGGCCCAAGCAGAAAAGGGAAGGGCCCGCCGACCGCACCGACAGAGGCCTCGCCGGGAAAAACAAAACCAGCTCCACCCCGGAAAGCCTCAGCCCCGGGCTGGGGAGCAGGGGTCGCCACGGCCCCCAGACCCACGTGGCAGCCCCAGGGAGCAAGCTGTGGGACGGGGCAAGCCTGTTCTTTCTGCCCAGGGCAGCCTCCAGTCTGCTTGTAAACGTCCTGGTGGGGGGAAAAAACCCTTCCTGAGCACCGGGATCTGTTTCCTTCGGCCGGCCTACGCTCACCGAGCTGTGTCCCCATGCAGACATCAGCTCTGCTGGCGTGAGGCCGCGCTCCTGGAGCCCGGCACGTGCCCTCGCTCGTCCACCACCAAGAAAACGGGCTGAAAAATACAAGGATTCACACCAGCCTGCAGCATTTGGATGCAGACTGACTGCAAAAGACAGCCCGGGCACCAGTTCTGAATCCAGCCCCATATGACACCTACTCCAACACAAGGCCTCACACCAGTGTGCGGTGTCTTAAATTTCTTTTTTTTTTTTTATTAAATTGTGCTTTCCATGATTAAGTACTTCGGGGAGAGAAGCAGAGTCCTCCCTGGTGGCTGCAGCCCAGCTCGCACCCGGCGGGATGATCTGCATGCGATTAGCCCCGCTCACACTGCCGCTTGCTGCAGGCTGCCGCCGCGAAATTAAATTCCAGGCCCTCGAACGGCAAACTTAAAACAAACAAACAAAAGAGACTCCCCGGCTGCTCGGAGCAGAAAAAGGCTGAGCTGCCTCTCCGCCAGGAAAACCCCACCCTGCCGCAGGACGTGCGGACGGACAGGCGGACACGGGAGACCTCCTGGTCCCGTCCTGTGCCCTTGGGCCGCACCTGGAGCCCTGCAGAGGGGGAGCAAGGCGAGAGAAGCAGCCCTCTTTCAGGCAGACAGCTGCCTGGGGACTGCTCGGGGACTGCCCCGGGACTGCTCTGCTGCAGCGAGAGCGAAAATCTCCGGGAGGCAGCTGGGAACCAGGCTGCCTGCAGAGCTGCCAAGGTGCTGATGCGCGCCTCGCCGCACGCTGCCTGACACCAAGGGAAAGGCGGCCTCCCCGTGGAGCAGGGCTGGGCAGCAGGACCTCCCCTTGCCCGTAAGGATGGTGGCACTGCTCCTTCCACATCCCCCAAAAGCCCAGCCTTCATCCCCTCCGCTTCACCCCGAAACCCCTCTGGCAGGTGTGGGCACTGCGCCCTGCCCGCCGGGGTCTGAGGAGCTCCACACTGGGACAGGGCGGCCGAGGGCTCAGCCCATGTTTGCATCCAAGTGCAGCTGCCTCTTTCCAAGCATAACTTGGCCCAATTTCCAAAAAAAAAAAACAAAAACCAACCCTAGCTGTTGCCTCAGATCAGCGCTGGCAGGGAAACAAGCACGTTATAAAACACTAGATGCACGAGATGGAAAACTTTCCTTTTCTCTCCGGCACACCCCATGTGCTGCGCCGCGTCCCCAAAATGACTGCTCTCCAGGAAGGCACAGTGCCTTTCCGAGCTAGTCTGCGAGCCTAATTAATAATAATCCCAGGCTGTTCCTACGAGGAGACGAGGAGAAGTGAGGGGTTGTGCTGGGGCAGGGATGCTCGCTGCTGAGAAAGCCTGCGCTTCCCGAGGGAGATGTGCTCCAGACCGTGCGGATGGCCGTGGTGCTGCCAGCCGGGCTGCCAGCAGCATCATGCATCCACTCCGGGCCAAACACCTCGGGCATATTCTCTGGAAAAGCTGAGCACAGACTCTTTCGAGGCCAAAAAAGCCCTAACCTTCAGCAAACCGGTCCACGTGTTAGCTTCCCCAGGCCCTCTCCATGCCCTTGTCTTCAAGTTTCTGTTTTACTTTTACAGAATGACATTCTCCAGGGCATCCCCTCCAAACTGTCCTCCTAACACCCCCCCGTGGGGCTGCTGGGCAAGGACCTGCCAAACCCCAATGGCACCATCACCGCTGGTTTTCTTAGGAACTGGTGTTTCCAGCGCCCCGGGATGCTGGACACCTCAAGATTTCCACTCTCTCGCCCCAAATTATGCCCCGCCAGGGTTTTGCTGATGCTAAGGCGTCCTCTGTCCCTGTTCATGAAATGTCCACAGGCAGTGGGCCCTTGCACTAGTAAGATCTCCAGCTTTTTCAGGCAGCACATAACCTATAAGTCCTTCTGCAACGCAGACACAAAGCATCACCACCCATTTTACAGAGCACGTCTGCTCCCACGTTGGTGTCTCCATGTAGGACTCTGATTTACCATGGAGTTTTTATTTTCGTTTTGATGATTTCCCTAAATTACTCGGGTTTGGTGTTGCTACATTCTCTAAGCCTAAATCTGGGGGCAAAAATCCAGAGCCGGACACCTCCCTGCAGTGTGTTTCGGGCATTTGGCTCGTCTTTGCCATGCGACGCTCACGGGGCTGAGGGTGACGCCACGTCTCTTCGGTCTGCCATCCCTCTGCCAGTCACACCTGGTATCTAAATGTGGGTCAAAAATTGCAAAAAGAGACAGCTGTATTCTAAAATAACTTCCATAAACAACACGTGCTCTCGACCTGCCAGGACTCAAAAATGACATCCCTGAAGTACAGATAAGCCTGCCCATGAGGTTCTGCCTCGCAGACTTCTGGCACCAAAAGATAAGCGCTGCTTGTAGATGAGCTCTTTTACATGGGGATATTGCCACCAAGGGAGCTGCCTCCTTCCTCACTCCTCACTGAAATCCGGAGGCAGAAAACAGCACCATCACTGAAAGACACGGACCTCATGGGAAGGGGAGGGGAAAATCATTTGACTTTTTTGAAAGCATGCAGGCCGACACATACACTAGTTCTGTAGAGCAACTCTTGATTTTTTTTTTATATTTTAATTATTATTTTTAAAACTATGTTGTTCTACAGCTGGCAAAAATCGTAACAGTTTAGGGGATGGTCACTGGCAGCACAGAGCTGGATTTTAGCTTGCATTTGCCTTTCGGGCTCCTAGGAGGCTGAAATTTCAGTAAGTGGGCTCTGCTTCCAGGTATCCCATTTAAGCCACTTATTGGCATGCAGCTCTCAGCTGGAGCATAAACGCTTTTATTACCTTGTATTAAGGAACTTCAGAGCTGTTAAGGATTTTTTGTTCAAGTTTTACTTACAGTGTTGTCTCACCAGCCCTAATTCCTGCTTTCAAATGATAAGTAAAGGCAAATGAACCATAAAAGCAGGTTAAGTTCAGCAGCTTCATGTCGAGATTAAACCTCGCATTCAGCTGATGTGTTTGCCCAGGAGCCAGGCAGCAGGGACTGTCAGCTGCTCTCTCTGAACATCACTCGAAGGGAACCTCGGGGGCTCTGAAGGCAGTATCTGGATATTTGACTGCTCAAAACGCCAAACCAGCTCAGTCACACATCCCCGGCGTGATTCATCACATGCTTCCCAATGAGGCGGGGTGGGGGGGTGGGGAAGAACAGAAAAGAAAGAGAAAATGAGGTGTGTGCCCGTGAACCCAGGTCTGTGCCGGGGGGGGGGGGGGGAACGGCGCTACCTGCTCACAGCGCAGCACTGCCCTGTGGCCTGGGGAAGGAGGGAGCCCCAGGAAGGTCCTTGCTGGTTCCTGCTCATTGCAGCTACACTGATAAGCAGCTTCACCTATACTGAAAAGCAGCCTTGTGCAGAGAAAGAAATCTTTTTTGTTTGTTTGTTTTTGAATTCTGAGTGGGTGAATTAAGCCTCAGAAATGCCTGCAGACATTACACCTCTCCATCCCCCACGCTGATCACAGAGATACATGAGAAGATTATCAGAGCAGACTTAGCTCTGACCAACATCCGAGGTACAACGGGATTGTTTTACAAATGCTGCCTGCCATCAAAACATGAACCAAAAAAGTGGTAAAAAATAATTTTTTACCCCAGGCCAGTTGGGTTTCCTACCGACATGCTGGCTAGATGTTTCACAGCCGTGTGGGTGCTGTGCCAACCTGCACCTGAGCGCAACCCCATGAGTGCTGCACAAAGCAAAGCTGGAAACTATTTGCCTATTGTGCTGCTCAGAGCTACTTTCTGCTCGGCCCTGTGACTCTGAACATCTGCAGCCACTTTCAACAGCCTCCTCTGGCCTCTTAGCACCGGCTGCCAATTGCACCGAAGACAAAGTGTACTTGAGTTGATCCTCCAGCCACCAAGACTGAAAATGCCTTGAGTCCTGGGGACACAGAGCAACGTTTCTCTGAACTCTGGGCATTTCGAAGCACATGACTCGCTCCTGAGAGGATCAGGGTGAGTGGAGATGGCTTAAAGCAAAGCCATGCTCATAAAGGGCTCCCACATCCACTTCTCGAGGGCAGGCTTGCAGAGCTGCTTTCAACTTAAAATTGATGCACGGGGAAAAAGTGAAAGACACGAATCAAAAACAACAACAAAAAAACACAACGCAGTTCCTTTTGGTGACCTCAAAACCGCCTTCCTAAAATAAGAAACCAGTCATTTGTTATTCAGATGCATCGATCCATAAACGGCTGACCAGCGAGTACCGAGAGAAACTATGAATTTCTGTGTTGCTTTCATTAACTGAAAACCACAGGTAGCTGCTTGAAAGCCTCTTCTCCTTTTACAATCTCCAGCAAATAAAAAAAGCGCCCTCGGAAACGTGGCACCTCAGCAAGGAGCCAGGTGAGGGATGCCCAGACTCCAGGGCCAGGTGAGGATGAGCTGGGCTGCCAGCGGGACAAGCTCCCCTACCTGTGAGGCACCCAGCAGCAGCAAGCTGGGCGGAAAAGAGCCGAAAGTCTGCTCTTTCTATTTTTTCCTCCTTTTTTTCTTTTTTTTTTGTTTTGTTTTGTTTTGTTTTTTCTGCCTCATGACAAAGCCAGTGGATGCGAGCAGCTACGGGAGGAGGCTGATGCAGAAACCCGGGGGGATGGCAGCAGGGGATGCAGCCACGGGGAAGGCCTGCGGGAGCAGGGCTCCAGCCCGCACCAAACCCACGCCAGGCTGCCACGTATCAGGATACTGCATCACGGCTCCACAAATGCGGGAAGCGCCGCCGGGATGCGCACAAGCCCTGCGCCCCACGGCTCTGCCCCACGGCCCCGTCCCGGCCGGCGCGGCTCCCCCCCGTGCGCACACAAAGGGCGAGCGGAGCTCGGCGCAGCCCGCCCGCTCCTTCCTGCGAGGCGTTGCGCAAGGGGAGGTATTTTTGGGTAGAGTTCCCAGAGGAAATTACCCAACCTCTCCAAGACACCAGAAGGGAAACCTCTCGCTCGGGGAAAGCACCAGAGGGGGCGGAGGGGGGGGGTCCGCGACGCCACCCCCGAGTTGTGACACCCGTGGGGACGGGGGCTCGCCGCCCCGGGGGCGCGCACAGCGCTCGGGAAGGGTGTGGGGGGTCCGCTCGGTGCCCCCCTGCTCGCCCCGTCCCCTCCTGGCCTCCGCCACCGCGGGGGCGTCCCCGGTGCCCCCCGGGGGGGCTGTCACAGCCCGCGGCCACCGAGCCGCGGCCACCGGGGCGGGGGTCGCCGTCGGGGGGGCACTCACCCAGCAGCGGGGAGGGCTCGGGGCACGGCCGCGGCAGCAGAGGAAGCGGCGGCGACGGCGACGCGGGCTGGGGTCGGGGTCGCGGCCGCGGGTGGGCGTCTGTCGGCGGCGTCTGTCGCGACAGCGGCTGCGAGGCGTTGGCGGGGGGCGGGCGGCGCGGCGGCGGCTCGGGGTTGCGCGGCGGCCCCAGGGCGCTGCCCGCCAGGTAGTAGAGCAGCGTGGCCGAGAGGTGCAGGGCACAGAAGGCGACGAGGAGGCGGCAGGCCCGCTGCAGCGAGGTGCCGGGCAGCGACGGCTCCTTCATGCCGAGGCGCTCTGCCGCCCGCCCCGCGCCGCACCGCGCCGACGACGGGCACCGGGGGAGCGGGGCGGGGGCGCCGGCGGCTCCGCCCGGACGGGGGCGGCCCCCCAGCACCCGGTCCCGCCCGCAGCCTCCGCCCGAAACGGGGGAGAGGGGTTGGCAGCCCGGGGATGGGCAGCGGAGAGGGGTGGGGGGCTGGCGAGGCGCCGCCGGGCAGCCCGGGGTATCCCCCTCTCCGCTGTCGTGTCCCCGCGGAGGTGTCCCCTCGGAGGTGTCCCCCTGCCCGGGGGATGTCCCCGCAGCCCTGCCCGGCTCGTTGATGCCCTCAGGTGGGAGCCGTGGTGGTCAGCAAGCCGCCCGTGGCCCTGCTGCCCTCCGGGGCTGAGGATGGAGGCTGGGCGCACACGGCCTCGCCGCCACACACATACCCGGGCCTTGGGGAGCGCTGCAGGGACAGCGGGGGACACCCGGGTGGTTTGCCAGGGCAATAAATAATCCTCACGACCAAATACTTACACATTTCTCGTTTCTTCCTGACACCTTCTGTGAGTAAGTCCAGTACTTAATGCTTTGCTTGAACCTGATGTTGTGAGCATCAGGATGACAATGCAGCCATCCGTGACACTAATGCTATTTATACTGATATTCTCAGTCAGCATTCAACTAAGCACCAGCTCATAAGTTGCCTCCTTGAATGAGCAAACCCATCTTTCAAACCCTCAGGACCTCCAGATATCTGCTCTGGATCAGTTTGCAAAAGGCAACCCCAGCAACATGACTCCGAGCAGAGCAACCATTCGTCAAGACTTACAGGTCAGTCCAAAGCTTCCCTGTTTCACTGCTGTCAGCAAATAATCCATGTAAATTTTGTCTTTTACTTCTTTCAGCTTTGAGCTGGCTGCTTGTTGGGAAAGTTTCTGTGATGCAGAGAGAGTCAGACCTCAACTGCAACTCAAGGTAGAGTCAATTTGATTTCCCTTCAAGCTCTTAAATATGTCATGCCATAAATTTAGCAACTGATTGCAGAAGGAGCTTGTGCAGTGTCCAGTACAAACATCATAAAGTTCGGAAGTCTTCAACATACATTTCCACATAGTTCTGTTGTAGCATCCTGCCATAGAAAGCAGCTATGTTTTGTGTGAGTGGTATAACAACTTCACTGTTATGTGGTCATGAAACCACTGCTTTGCAAATGCTCAGAACGGCTTTGGAATCAGAGCAAAGCTTACAGATGAAAGCAGCCTCTGCTGCTGTCAGAGATCATTTACATTCTGTGTAGATACAGGTGTGCAGTCATGTGTGAATACGTGAATATAGGTACGCGCAGTTAAGTACATAATGACACACTTTTTATTTTTTTATTACAGCACAGAGGCAAGATGTTCCACTGAATCAGAGAATAAGGAAATAGAAATGCTTGTCTTAAAGGATAAACGCTTTCGTGCTTGCCCTTAGGCTCTCATTCGCTCCGCAAGTTGTTCCTCTCCAGCCAGCAGTCTCCACCCTGGCCCAACCTTAATTCTTGTTCTCAGAGATTTGACATTGCTATCTTATCAAATCAGCTTCACGGTACTACAGATGTTATTTTCCGGTGAAGGTAATTTTTAGCCTTTTTTGTCCTTGCAGATAACCGGTATGTAACTACACTGCTGTGCCGCACACGGGCATGTCTGCCAGTCCACCATGCCTGACGACTTGTAGCTCTGATTTTAATCAAACTTGGCAGTTGGAACAGATCATAAACACCCAACATGCGTGCTGAAAGAAGCCACTGGGGTGCAACAGCGTGAAGGTTCGCTGATATGTGGTGAGACATTCGTGGCATTAAAGTACGAGGAGCAGTAGGGAGGTTATAAGCCCCATCACCCCCAAAGAGCAGCAAAGTCCTTGAGGGGCTCAGCAGGATCCAGGACAGGACATGAATATGTGCCAAAGCAGGGTTTGCAGGTGCCACAGCCAGCAGGAGGATCCGCAGAAGTCTGGTCTGTCCCTCCGTGCCTTGCCAGTGTCCTTGTGCTGCCCATGGGGGTACCACACAGTGCCCACACGGACAGGCCTGTGCACCCACCCTGGTGGTATGAGACCAGGGGGCAACTCCTCAGCCCCTCCACAGCCGTGGGTCACCGTGGCCTCTGAGGTGTGCGAGATGCCAGGGATGTCAAATCAGTACTGGCTCTGCAGAAAGAAGCCCCGGGGGAGGCTAGACAATAAGCTTTATCTACAATTCGCAATGGTCACTACTCTAAATAAAGGCTTGAAATGGGTCCAGCCTTGCAGAGTGCAAGATTTCATGTCTGATGGCATCTTGCAAACCTGGAAGTCTTTTTGCACGTGTCCTGCCTAATTTCTACCACTGAAAGAGTGGGCGATGCCACCTGCCACCTGCTTTGCCTCCTGTGGGCTCTGCTGGACACCGAGGGCATCCTGCACTTGTGACAAGTAAAGTGTGTGAGCCTGTATGTACTTACAGCCCCACGGGGTGAATTTCCCCCTTTTCTTTCAGTTGTAGCCAGTCCTGTGGCAAATGCACTTGTGCATCTTTTCAGCTGGGTGGTGTTGAGCCATGTTTGAGATCCTATTTTGTGTGCTCGCCTTGGGGGAGAAGTGGGGATGCTCCTCTTCAAGAGGCTCAGGGGAAACCTGCTGGAGAACAGGCAGGTGCTTGCAAAGCTTTGGTGGTCAAGGGGTGCCAGAGGAAGAACTCACTTCACCTATGGAGAGACTCGTCAGCCAGGAGCCATAGTCTACCAAAAGTTGAAGTGAAGGGCATCCATCAGTCATTAATCTCTGGCATTTTTAACCTGAATGGCTCCTTTGCCTGGGTTAGCTGTAGCAGGGTGCACAGCAGTGTGGCTCAGCCTGAGGCCTGGTGCCATGCACTTCCCTGTCTAGCAAGCAAAATAAGTTAAACGGAGCTTGCGAAAGCCTGGCTGCAAAGCCAGCTCAGGCTGGGTCACTGCTGCACTTGGTCAGTTCCTCATCAGGCTTATCTTCTGTTGTTTTGGCTAGCTGCTGTAATACTCCTATAGCATACAAATCAAGTTGTGTGTTACGGCAGTGTAAACGTAAATCCATTACAAGGGTGCTTGTCATTATCAGCAGTGCATTTCTTGGTTATGCACTGTGTTGCCTCCTGAGACAGAGAGCGACCGGCGCAGCAGCTGTCCGTAGGTGCCAGGACCTGGCTCTGCCGACGAACAGCCTGTTTTCCAGAGCAGAATATGGGATGCAGGTTGTATGGTAAGGTGTGGTTTGGTGCCAATGGCTGGCCTCATTTCACCTGACAGCTTCACAAAGGAGAAAGTTTGCCTTGGCACTGAGGCTGCTCAAAATCAAGCTGTTTGCAATGCTTCTGGTGCTGCTGTGGTCCATCAGCACAGATGCAGACGGCTGTAATGTGAGGGTAAAAAAGGAAAGAAAAAAAAAAAAAAAAAAAAGCAGGAATCAAAAATCAATGGAGGATATTGCTTTCTGAGTCTAAATAATGTGCTGTGTAAACAGCAAAGTTCACTGCGAATTTTGAGAGGAATAGAAACCAAAAGCCACAGGAATGTGCGGGAAGAATGAGAATGGTTTTCACGGTTGCTGACAATGCCCTTTTGTCTGATGACGTGTGAGGTGGCTCCCTCTGGGTGTTCCTGGGTACATACCCTGAGGGTCTGGACACCCATCCCTGACGTGGGAGCACTGGGAAATGGGAAAGTCAACACCACCTTTACGCTGCCAAGGAGCTGCAGGGCAGTTGCAAATCCCCTGAGCAAATTCAGCCTCCTTGGCCAGCCACTCCTTGTCACAAGGATCTCCCAGGGGACCTGGGAGGGATGGGTGTCCTTGGATGTCCTCGGCTCAGGTGTGAGCCACGGGGGACTTGCGACCAGCTGTGGTGACTGGTGGGCAGCGAAGACAGGGGAAAAGGTGGTGTGAGGATGCTTCCCCTCAGCCTGCTGCTTCCCCAGCTCCTGTGGCTGGGGCTTGGTGGGAATCTCTGCCTTTCTCCTGCTAGGAATCACCTTGGCCCTTGGCCCTCAGGTGGCAGGAACGGGAGCGGCTGGGAGCGGTTGTCCCTGTATTCATCTGGCCTTGTGCTCACAGCCCGCGGTGTCATGGGGAATTTCTGAATCACCGGAGGAATTGCGAGCGTAGCTCGCTGCCTGCCACGTGGGCGTATTTACCCACAGCAGCCGGGCAGCAGGGAGGCGGCTGAGGCTGTGGGATGGATCCAGCGGGTCCCATTTCCCGGCCGGTGGTGACGGTGGCTCCCCTCTGGGTGACGCAGGGTGACCTGCGCAGGGCAGGTGGGTTTTTGGCTTCCCGGTACGTCCCAAGGAAAACCTCTGGGCACCTGCACGCCTGCTTTTCTGCGTGTGACACAGCGAGTCCTTCTTCCTCCTGCTCATGAAGGAGAGGCAGAGCAGGGATGACCATCGTCGCTGTGAGGGCCACCTGGAGGCAGGGAGGAAGCTAAGGATGGGCATGACCATGCCACTTGCTGTCTTCTTTATAGTTTCCCTCCTGGCATGATGGCACAATGTGCTGTGTGCCCTGGCTTGGGTCACACAAGCAGGGCAGCCCTCTGTCCTGTCACAGCTTCACTGCTGGTGGTCCCTGGTGCTGAAGGGCGTAAGCACGTAAAAGCACTGTGGGGGAGCAGCAGGGCAGGAGTTAAAGCACCAGTGTGAGCGGGGGTCCGAAAGCAGGTGCGAAGGTGACAGATAACAGAGAGGAAGCCTCGGGGGCTAGGCAGAGCAGCGATGACATCAAGGCCACGCTGCCGATAAGGCCGCCAGGCAGATGTGGAGCAAGGGTGATGTGACGCAACCTGAGGCTGCAGGTCTGCAGACACCGCGGCCCCGCGGCAGGCGATGCGCTGCGTCAGAGCTGGGCACGGCAGAAGGTGTCCCTGCCAAAACACCCGTGACAGAGGGGATGAAGGGCTGGGCCTGAAGGCGTGGCTCTCCCGTGTGCAGCTGGAGCAACGTGGAGCAATGCTGCGGCACGTGGCCACCAGGAAGCCTCCCGTTGGTCCCAAGGAAGGACTTTGTGGACTCAGATGAGGGTGGCAGGGCCTTGCAGAGAGACCTGGACAGATTGGAGAGCTGGGCAATCACCATGAAGTTTAACAAAAGCAAGTGCCAGGTCCTGCACCTGGGACGGGGCAACCCTGGCTGTATGTACAGACTGGGCGATGAGATGCAGGAGAGCAGCCCCACAGGGAGGGATCTGGGGGTTGTGGTTGACAGCAAGCTGAATATGAGCCAGCAGTGTGCCCTGGCAGCCAGGAGGGCCAACTGCATCCTGGGGTGCATCAAGCATGGCATCGCTAGTCAGTTAAGGGAGGTGATTGTCCCGCTCTACTCTGCGCTGGTGCGGCCTCACCTCGAGTACTGTGTGCAGTTCTGGGCACCACAGCACAAGAAGGACATGAAACTGTAGGAGAGTGTTCAGAGGAGGGTGACAAAGAAGGTGAAGGGCCTAGAGGGGAAGACGTATGAGGAGCGGCTGAGGGCACTGGGACTGTTCAGCCTGGAGAAGAGGAGGCTGAGGGGGGACCTCATCGTGGTCTACAACTTCCTCACAAGGGGGAGTGGAGAGACAGGTGACCCATTCTCCGTAATCACCAGTGATAGGACCCACAGGAATGGTGTTAAGCTGAGGCAGGGGAAGTTTAGGCTGGACGTCAGGAAGAGGATCTTCACCAAGAGGGTGGTCACACACTGGAACAGGCTCCCCAGGGACGTAGTCACTGCACCAAGCCTGTGTGAATTTAAGAAGAGATTGGACTGTGCACTTAGCCACATAGTCTAAACTTTTGGGCAGACCTGTGTGGTGCCAGGAGTTGGGCTTGATGATCCTTACGGGTCCCTTCCAGCTCGGGTTATTCTGTGATTCTGTGATTCTCCCTCTGTGATCTGAGGGGCAGGACTCTTCATCAGGGGCTCCAAGGCTGTGCCTGAAGACAAAGTGGAAACAGGCAAAGCCATCCCACAAGCAGTGGTTTCCCCTTCGTCATGCCTCCGTGTGTCATTTTAACTTCGCTGCTGCTGTCTTTGTAGGACAGGGCCCTCTAGGGCTTTGCCATCAAGCCGTGCAGATGGCAGGGCCGTCCCCACCGCCTGATCAGGGTGGCCGTGGCATTGTAGGCGGCTCAGTGAGGATGGAGACCCCCCGCCTCCCTGCTGGTCTGGTCGCTCACCATCCTGGGTTTCCAACACCCAGCCTGAGCTCGTGCCCACTGTTTTCGTCGCGTCACCTGGGGTGACCAAGAAGAGATTGGCTCCTCCAGCTTCATAAGTGCCCTTCTGCTGGGTGTAGGCCGCTATCGGATCTCCCCAGTACTAGACTAAACAACCACAACAGCCCCCCCCCCCCATGCCTCAGGAGCAACTGCTAATGCAGTTAAATATTTACTTTAGTTGAGGGATTTCCAAAGTGGAATAATAATAAAAACCAAAGGTTATTGAACTGCATAAACTCCTTGAAGAGAGAATATAAAACATGTGCACAGCCATCTAAATGTCACAGAGGCATGTTTCTGCAAGGGGAGTCCTGAAGCTATTTGTCCTCAGAAACAGCCTTGCTCCTTCCCAAAACCTGGCCACAGTCGTGCTGAGGCAGGTACTGCAGGGAGACAGGAGGATGAGAGCCCACAGCCTGCAGGCCCATGCTGGGCTGTGCCCCCATGGCCACAGGGGATGTTCACCAAGCAGTTCCTGCTCGTCTCAGCCAACCAGGGCCGGCACGTACTGTGATAAGCCTCAGCTGAGACCACGGGGGAGAAATATCCTGAGAATGGTCACGGCTGGCTCCTCGGCAAGTGCACGTGGTGCTGTGCCTTACTGGAGCTCTGCCAGCCTGCCGGTGGCTTCTCTCGGGACACCTACCCTGCACACAAAGCCAGGGTGCAAGAGACCCTCTGCCACTGCCGGCCCAGGCTGAATCTGGGCACATCTGTCCCAGAGGAGATCTAGTCAACAGTGGTCTTCAGCTATGGACTTTCTGGTACTCTTTTCCATCCTTCTCCCTGTATCAGTTGACCTCCATTCACCTGAGGAAGGTGGTGATGTGGATGCGGGAAATTCATTTTCTCAGGAAGAGGCAGCGAGGATGCTCGCATGAAAAGACTGATGTCAGGCATGCATTTACAGAGGTGAAACAGCAGGGGTCTTCTGGAGTGGTGGTCCTTGCTGAAAAGTCCCTCAGTGGAAAGTCCTGAAACATCCTTGTTCGGGCCATGGCACAGCCAACCTAATCAACACAGATTTTGCAGCTTTTTGTACATGATGACTCCCAGTCTAAATGGAGCTCTCTGTTGTGTACGCATCACAGACTCACAGAATACCTTGAATTGGAAGGGACACACAAGGATCATTGAGTCCAGCTCCTGGCTCCACACAGGACCACTCCAGAATCAAACCATGTGTCTGAGGGCGTTGTACAAACACTCCTTGAACTCCAGGAGCTCGCTGCCATGACCATTGCCATGGGCAGCCTGTCCCAGTGCCCGGCCACCCTCTGGGTGCAGAACCTTTCCCTAACCCACAGCCTGACCCTCCCCTGTCCCAGCTCCATGCCGATCCCTCAGGTCTTGTCGCTGTTCAGCAGAGAATGAAGAATGGCAGCTGCAAAGCCAGAGGGCTGATCTGGGGGAAACATGCCCAGAGGAAGGGTGGTTGGGTGGGAGAGAAGAGCAGCATCGCCCAGCCACTACAGCGCAATGGGATTTAATAACAGCCTCCACCAGTGCCAGCACCTGGAGCTGACACGCTGCGGTTTATCAGCCGCGTGAAAGCAGCCAGGTCTCCCTGAGTGCACAGTTGGCCCATTCCCAGTGCAGGTCAAATGCTGCTCAAAATGCTGCTTTTCCCAGTGCCGCTGAGATAAGCCAGCACCCTCCCCTATAAAAGCCACTACGAGCACAGCGAGGTGCACGAGCGCGTGTGCCTGGTCCGGCCATGCCCACCAGGGAGCTGCTGGGGCTGGCGGTGGTGCTGGTGGCTCTCATCACCACCAGCGGTAAGTCCTCTCTGCTGCCGGGAGACAGATCCTCAATGGCAGGTTGGGAGAGACCAAAAAATGGGAAGGGAGGGCAGAAAAAGTACCCCAAACAAACAGAAAGTCTGTTTTGGAGAGGAGGCGAGGGGGACAAGGCAACACAGAGGCGGTGTAGTGGGGTGGGAGAAGGAGGACCGGAGCAAACACTCTGCTCCTGGTGCAGGGTGCTCCTGCCGTGTGTTCGGTGCTTGGTGGAGCTCCTGGTGCAGAGCCTGGGAGGGAGAGCTGTGGGAGAGGGGCTCGGTGATGGCGTTGATGAACAGGCATTCGCATCTTGGCCCCTCTGTCAATGGCTCGTGCTCCTGCTGCTGGTTCTTGCTGGAAAGGCTGGTCACAGGCATTGCTTAATCCCCCTGTGCCAACCTCTCGGGTCTCTGCTCTGTTTCAGGGGCAGAGCTGGATGAAGGGAATGGCCTAAGAAGGGTAAGAGATTTCCGTATGCTCTGGCTCATGGCTTCATATCAGATCTGGCTGCCTTGGTGCCTGGCATGCCTGGGAGAAACGCTGTTCCCAGAAAGTGCACCCAGCCTCTGTGTGCAGGCCCTGCCCTGTGCAGGGCAGAAGGGATGCTCCGAGCCGCCGTGCCACCAGCTCCAGCCACACTCGCTGCTGCCCAGATGCTGTGGGAGGAAGAGGGGGGAGCTGCTGTTTCTGAAATGTTTGCTGTGGTTTCTCCCTTCCAGCCGGTGTGCGGAGAGATGGCTGAGCTGCTGGCCTGCCCCCTGGTGAACTTGCCTGTCTGTGGCACCGACGGGAACACCTACGCCAATGAGTGCTTGCTCTGTGTGCAGAAAATGTAAGCTCATGCCCTGGGCAGAGGCCTCCAGGGGTCTAATTTTAGCCGTCTGAAAGCGGGCACTTGTCAAACACCGTGGGAAAGCCACAGCACATGGGAAACACGCAGAGGCCTGCCAGCAAAGTGGACTTTTTTTTTTTTTTTTTTTTTTTCATCAGCTGAGCCTGGCTTTGCAGCCTTGAGCTTCACCTCTCCATGCTGGCAGTGCCCGAGGACAGGCACAGGAATGCCCCTAGCTCTTGCAGGTGTTGTCTCCTTCCTTGGCAGTGCATTTAGGGACCACACAGCTAAATCTCCCCTCTTTTAGTGTAAAACTCTCACCCCCTGTCCTCTCACTGCACCCCCTGACATAGAGTCCCTCCCTCCCCAGCTTTCCTGCAGCCCCCTTTAGGCACGGGGAGCCCTCTGCAAGGTCTCCCTGAGGCCTTCTCTTCTCCAGGCTGCACAACCCCAGCTCCTTCAGCCTGTTTTCACAGGAGAGGTGCTCCAGCCCTCTTCTGGACCCTCTTGAAAAGGCCCAGGGCTTTTTTGTGCTCTAGAGGGGAGATCTGGACCCAGCAGACGGGTAGACCAAGCAGCTAGTCTGCACAGGCAGGGACCTCTAAGTGCAGGCACCCAGCCACGTGCCTCACGGCTTTTGGCAGCCTTTCAAGCCACGGGGACCACCACAAATTTGGGCAACAGGGACCTCTTGAGGGCACCCAGGGAGCTTCAGATGGGACACGGAGGAAAGCCCTGCCCCAGGAGGGTGGTGCAGGGTCCTCTGCAGCCGGACCTCCACACACACAGGCAGGGAGGGGAGCTCTACAGGACGGGGTGGCTTGCAGACATCTCACCTTTTTTTAAGACGTAAAAATGAACAAACCGATTTCTGAGTAAATGCTCAGATCTCGACAGGCTAGGTGGGAGACCAAGCGTGACTCCAGGGAACATTTTTTTCAAGCTTGTTGCTCTCTTTCCCTACATTATTCTAGGAAAACCAGGCAAGACATCCGGATTTTGAATAATGGGAGGTGCAGAGATACCTGAGCTTTCTAGTGGCTTTCCTGAGGCTGGAAACAGGTGATTAATTGATCCTGTGTGCTCTGTGCAGATCGAACATTTCAGCCAGGGATGGCAAATAATAAAATTACATGCATAATCATATTTCAATAGCATTATTTTTATGGGGGAAAATGACACAAGCCAGTTCCTACAAAGGGCTACTAAAAGTGTGTAGTCAAAACATTAATTTCAAATCCGTGCTGCATACAGGGCTCTGCACTGTGTGTATTATTTCTCCCACATTCCTTGGAGAAAGGACATGTGGGAGTAGCGAGAAGCACACATAGCTTTGAGATCCTGGTGAAGGCGGTGCTGAAAAAATACGGTTTTCTGTAGGAGGCAATTTATCAAAGGGAACCTAAAGTTTCTCCAGTGTGGGCGTCGACAGCCTTCTCTCCAGCTCTCTAATAACCACCTTTCCTTCCAGAGCTGATGCAAACTGAAAACAGCAGCATTTGCACTTGTCATATGAGATGCTATTTAGCTTTTCACCTGAGACTGCTCCACAACAGGAGGCAGCCCAGATAACCCACGGAAGCACTGAATGAGCCGAGTGGAGACCCTGAAACTCCAAGGGGTCGCCCCCAAGCTGAACCGATCCCTCAGGCTGCTCCCGGGGAACAGCACGTCCCAAACAGTGCCAAGTTCTGGCTCTAGGTTGCTCCTCGTGTCAGGGCCAATTTTTGGCACTGCAGTGCAGTATGATCCAGCGCAGGTAATGTTTGTTGTCATCGGCCACCCATGGGGCTCCCTCTGCTCTTTCATCTCCTGCTTTTACTAGCTGTGACATGACTCATCTTTCAATAAATACCTGTCACTGCGTTGCACACCTCGATTACGCAAGGGATTCCCTTGGCTCGTGGTGGCAGAGGTCAGAGGAGGCTGGCTAATCTGAGGCTTTCCTCCTGAACTCGGTGCAGCTCTGCTCCAGATGTTGTGTCTCTGGAGCACTCGTTGGGATTTTTTTTTTCCTTTTTTTTTTTTTTTTTTGGCATAGCTTCAACAAAACATTGGGTTGCTTTGAAAAGATCATCCGGTCCAACCGTCCCCCTCCCACCAATGACACCCACTAAACCATGTCCCTAAGCACCACGTCCAACCCTCCCTTAAACACCCCCAGGTTTTTAATGTGTGCTGACACACACCAGCCCCTTAGGGGTTTGAGGAAAGTGAGCTCCCTACGTGTCAAGTCAGCTCCACAAACTCAGTGGCCACCCCGTGAGTCTGGGACCTGTGCCAGCATCATGCCACCGTGCTCGGCCAGCCAGTCATGTCCATCCCCACACCCAGACACCCTTCTCCTGGTTCTGCTCCCTCCTGTGACCTCCCTGTGGGACACTGCAGCCCTGCAATGCAAGACAAAGCCAGCAGTGACAGATTTAACGTGACACAGCCGTGCTCAGTCAGACTGGAGGTCTTGCTGACCTGTTGTCCCCAGCACAGCGACCATGAGCAGACAGCAAGAGCAAATACCTTCAGGAGGGTGTGTTAGGGGGGTAATTAGGTGTGCACAGAGCCCTGGGATTTCAGCTGTTTTCTGGTCTGGAGGCAGTTGCTGTCTTCTGAAGTTCTTCCCTGCCCTGGTCTTGTTGCTGTCTGAAGCCCTATCAGCAACTATCACAAGGTCAGCACGGAGGTCTGCTGATGTCTGCATGCTGGAAACAGCAGCTGCCCCCAAACCAAACCATCTCCTCCCACCTGCCTTCATCTTGCTGTTGTTCCCCATGACTCGAAGTCTGCCTCTCCACAGGTGCTGCCCCTAGCTGCTGATAGCTGTCCAGAGCTTCGAGCATCCCTCTTGCCCTTCTCTAGGTGCTTTCCACTTCTGCAGGCGTGGGGACCACAGCTGCACGCAGGTTGTCTGTGTGTAGTGCCATCACTGCGCCCCTCGTTCCCTTGTCCCACCAGGACAACCCTATCAGCTGGAAGCACATTTCCCCCTTCCAGTCCTCAGCTGGGGAGGGAGAGGCCAGGGGATCAGGGAATGATCTCCTGCATTGCCAGCGAGCCGCAGGAGGTGTCCCCTGCACCTCGGGGAAGGGTTCGGTGGGGTTTTGGACAGCGAGTGCTGGTGAGCACACAGCTCCATCACCCTGCTCTCCCCTGCACCCTGGGGCACCCCTGTGGGCAGGACACAGCAGGGCAGCTCTGCCTGCTGGGGGTCCCTGCTGGTGCGGGGCCAGCGGCACCTCAGCCCCAGATGGGACAGGGGAGCAGGTCTCGAGCTGCATGGAGCGAGGGCAGCCCGCCAGCGCCGTGCTGCGCATCCCCCCGGGAGCCCGCTCTGTTTGTTTGCACGGGACGGGAAAAATCAACAGGGATGGCTCGGCGGCTCTTCTGAAGAGGGAAGCCACACGCCCGCAGCACAGCACGGCATGTTTACTCATGGGCTGCAGGGCTCTGGGGCACGCTCCTCGCGGGCCAGACCTTCAAGGTCAACGCGTGGGCAGCCCCAAGGCAGGGTCGGTGCTGGATCGCTGCGTGGCGGATGAGGCAGCACGCGCCCTCCCCGGGGACCGGCGGGCTTGGCTGTTTATTTCATGCAGCGAAAGAGCCAGGCGAGGCGAGGGGTGTAATTGTAAAACCACCACAGGCTGCAGGGGATGGCACGGTCCAGCCTGGTGCAGAGAGCCTGGCTCGAAAGCCTGGCTTGGTCAGGAGAGACGGGAGGAGTTGGTGACAGCAGGACTGTGGCAGGGCAGACGTGTTACCCTGGCCACAAAGGTCTTGCTCCGGCTGGAGTACACAAATTCATGTTTATTTTTTGCATAGTTCTGCCTGTTGGATTTATTCATCCGTCTCTTCATTCCTCAGTCACAGAGGGTGTCCTCTGCTCCCACAGGCACCAGAGCTCAGCCTACAGCAGCAGCTGGTGGCCCTGCTCCTGGAGAAGTGCCGTGCACCATCAGGCAGGACAAAACTGGAAGATGTGCCCTGGCACCCTGCATGACAGCCACATAGCTCCCCGTGCTGATCCTTGGGGTAACTTCAGGGCTGTGCCGGTCCCTACAGGAGGGACAGGCATGTCTCTGGGTGCTGCCATGCTGTAGCAATGCCAGGCAGAGGGGAAACAAGGGTGAAGCTCAGAAAGCACTCTGGTGAGGGTTCCCCAGGTCTCCATCAAGGAAACTGGGGCTTAGAGCCCATCTGTCCTGTTAAGTACCTCAGAAGACTCCGAGGGCACAGCAGCTCTTTCATTTATGAACGATATTGAGGAATTTATCATTTTCCACCCAGCTGGAAAGAGGCTGGAGTGGAGTAAACACTCGCAGCACCATCTCTGCGGTGCCCCGTGGCACTGTTTTGCTGAGTCAAGAGCGATTTATCAGACCTCAGCAGGCTCTGGAGCAGCTGCGTGCTTCTCCCCAACAGGAGGTGCGAGGGGTGAGAGGCTGAGCTCAGACACAGCCCGAGCAGGTGGAGCTGCTCGGCCGTGGTGCCGAAGCTCGTAGGTGTGAGCTCCTCAGCACCATGCCCATCCCCATGTGTGCCGCAGCCCCTTGGTGCTCGCTGGGCAGCTGGTGCTGGTGGACCTGCAACAGCCACATGTCACATCACCTGCAAGCAGCCCGGGGATCCCAGGGTATTCCCAGCTCACACGGGGGCAGCATCCCATGAGAGAGGGGTTCTGGGATGTGTGTGTGAGGCAGGGTGTCCCCGGGGCCACGCAGCGCCAGGCAGAGCTCAGCACGCCGAGTGGGGAGCACACCTTGCCTCCGCTGGTGACCGAGACCCAGGGAACTCCCCAAAAGTGACTTGGAAGCTCCACATCTCTGCGTGCCAGTCATGCTCCTCACCCACCCTCCCGTATCAGAGCCTCCCCACATCTGCCTGGCTGCCACCACCCTGCCGCTTCCCTCAGGCCTCCGCAGCCCGCCCTGCCCCATGTGAGGCACGGAGTAATCTGCAGTGGACACCGGGGAGGAGCCCTGGGGAGAAGCAATAACTTGGGGGGGGGTAGGCAGAAAGGCAGTGGAGATGACCAGGGCCCACCAGGTTACACCCCAGGAAACCCACCCGCATCCAGCCTGGAGCTTGCTCTGGAGGTTTTCAGGATCCTCACCTCATCTGATGTGCAGGGAGCCAGGGCACAGTGCCCTGGGGTCCCAGCCGCACGGACCCTGCTGACCAGCCCATCCTGCCCCTCAGGGAGCAGGGTTTCGGGGCTGAAGCCAAAATAAGCATCAGAAACTTCCCCCTGGCAGCCACACGATGGTCCTGCAGAGCCTGAGTGGGCCTTCAGGCTGGGCAGGTGTGGGGCTGCAGTGGGACCGGGGCAGATAGGAGCAGCCACCAAAGGAGAGCCTCTGGTGGGAGCAAGAGCCTGGCTGGGTCTTCCCAGTGGCTTTTTTGGGGACTGCCCTCCACCATCCTGCTTCACAAGGGACATGCTTTGCTCATAGGTGTCCCACTGGGTGCGGGACATCAGGAGCTCCTCATCTCATCCAGCCCCTGGGGGGTCCCTCTGTGGACTCCTTATTTTATCTGGGTTCCCCAGGAAGGTGTTGCAGCCCTTACACAGGTCACCCGAATTTGGCAGTCTCCAAATAATGCCATAAGACATCCTTATGGCCCTCCAAAACGTACGGTGCCACTCTCCCGTGCTCCACCCCGGCTGCAGGAGCTGGAGGTCCCTTCCCACCACCACTCGGACCCTCTTGCGAGCAGCTTCCCAGCAGCTCATGTCCCGGCTGGGGTCTCACGAGAGCGATGGAGAGTCCCCCAACACCTCCCTGCCTCTCAGGCGGGGAGGCCGTGGGGCATCCTGCCCTGCCAGGCAGCTTCTCCCCGCTCTGAAGGAAAGCATCGGAGCCGCGGCTTGGCAGCGGCGAGCGCTTGCTTCCTATCTGAAGCGGAACTGCTGTTTAGAAACACTGGCGCGTTCTGTAGACCACACAGTAGGTCCTGAGCAGGCTCTCACACACCTTTGCACTGTGATAAGGGGAGTATTATTACTCTAGTAGTGGCCTGTAAAGATAAGCTCTTTGGGGCGGGCAGTCTGCTTTTTTTTTTTCCAAGCTCTCATTCTGCCGCACCAGTAGCTCCAGATTCTTTTCCCGGGGAAATAAGCTGCTTTTTACTTAAACCTGTGGAGACTGATGGAAAGTTTAGGTAAGACCTTGCTCTATACAGCCCCTTCCCTGCTACCCTCTACAGCTCCTGAGGAGCATGCTGTGCCAGGTAATGCTGACCCTACTAACTTTTTTTTTTTTTGGAGGGAGGAGAGAATGATCTTTGTCACTAGCGGTTTCCAAAAAAGAAGTTAATAATTAACCGGTGTATGGCTGGGCGATGGAGGATGCGCAATTAACTGCAAGTGCATATGGCTTTTTCTGTGTCGTGTTGCAGGTCACGAAGACAGAAGCACCTATAAAGGCTCTACAGCTCAGAAAAAGTTGCTGAGGCAGTGCCAATACAGTGCCTGCCTGCAGGCTGAGAGTACTCTCCCACCATTCTTCTAACCTGATGGTTTTTTTTTCAGCTCATCTCTGTATCTTTACATCCTCTGCTAAATAACTTTTCATTGGGGTGCAGGTGTTTTAGTTGGTTTTTTTTTTTGTTTTTTTTTTTTTTGTTTTTTTTTTTTTTGTTGTTGTTGTTGGTTTTTTTTTTTTTTTTTTTTTTTTCCCTGCCTGGTGCTAGTGGGTGGCTCACAGCTTTGGAGCAGCTCTGGGAGTGCTGTGTGGGACCATCTGGAAATGAATGAGGGGTGTTCTCTGGCTGTGCAGAGCAATTTGCTTTGGGTGGGTTGGGAAGGAGACCGACTGCATGCAGCTAGAAGTGCTCATGTGGCTCACAAGGTGTTTTGAAAGAAAGTTACACTGAGTGCTGCAAGGGGATGTGCAAGGTGGGTAGTTAAACCCGAGCACTGTGCAGATCTGCTGCTTGTAACCTCACCTTCCTGCCTTTTCCCCTGTGGATGGCAAAACCTCCTGCCGGCTGTGCTATCTGTGATGCTGCTTCACCTCGGGAGACAGCCTCCCAGCTGGAGAATGCCCGCGCATTCCCCTGCACAGCTGCACGCTGCGCAGTCCAAGTGCAGCGCTCTCTGTCTCGGAGGCTCTGGTCGAGCCGAGATACCTTTGCCATCACTGAGAAACTTGGGCACTGCGTGTGTATCTGGTGGCTTTCACATCTAAATTGCACCCTGTTGCTCCCCTTCCCGGCAGCCCGGATAGGCTGCAGGGCTTGTGGGAGAGGGTTTGCCTCCTCTTCTCGTCTCTGCTGTGCTCGGAGCAACAGGGGCTCCTGGAACGAGAAAGTAGCTGTTAGAAGAACAGAAAAGCAAAGAGTCAACAACAGAAAGTAGGGTTATATTTGTTTTTTTTGTGGTTGTGACAGTGGCTGCTGTCGTTGTTAGACAGCACGTGGAGTACCATGCCCAGATTTGGGCAGTTCAGCAGAAAAAAAGACAAAGCCACGCTGGCATGAGTGCAGTGCACAGCCACCAAAGCTGCTGAAGGCTGCAGCAACTGGCATGCGAGGACAGAGGGAGCTGGGGTTGTTTAGACAAGGAAAGAAGCGGTTGAGAGGGAGATGTTGCAGCCTCTCTATCTAGTAGGAGTCACAGAGGAGAGACTTTTTGAAAAGGTGCACCGGGAAAGGACGGAAGGCACCAGATCCATGCTGCAAACGTGGCTGGGTAGAAAGGAGAAGCTTTCACAGGGAGAGTGGTGGAGGGAGCAGGAAGGTGGCCTGTGAGGTTTTCCCAGCATCTCTGGGTAAGGCTCTGAATAACCTGATGAGGTTTTAAAACTGGTCCTGCTTTGAACAGGTCACTGGGACAGAGGCCCTCAGGGAATCCAGAGACTCTTTCTAAGCTAAATTTCTCCACAATAGTTATTAGTTATCAGAGGTGTCCTGTGTACAGACCTATTTTGAGCAGAGGTTGGCTTTTATTTTTTTTTTTATTTTTATTATTATTATTATTTTTGGTTGGTTGGTTGTTGTTTCAGTTGATTGTGTGTGCGTTTGTCCTGTCCTGGGCTGTGACTTTTCTCACATTTAACTCAGACATCTGGGATACAAGAGCTGTGGGAGGGAAGTCCCTTCCACCTTGCCAATTGTCCCAGCTAGGCTAAAGAATGACAAAATGACAATTTCTCACTCATTTGACCTTTTATGTTAATGTGAGCAGAGCCTGTTCCATGGAAGAAGCTGGCTCTGATTACACCTGCAAGGAGCAGGACATCGTTTGGTTGTTCTTTCGATGTGCGGGATTTGTTGAAACTATGAAAAGCAGTGCTTTTGTGATCTGCTCAGTGTACGTGTGGGAAGACTCTCCTCTCCCTGCAGGCTCCAAGGAAGTGGTACTCCTGCTGGTATTGCTACTGCCCCTTTTCCTCAAGGAAATGGTCTCTTGTTATTTGACCTCAGCCAGGTCTTAATAAAGACTCCACGAGCCAGAGTCCAAGCTAGAAAATCTGGGGCTGACCAGATCAGAAACCATCACACCTACTGCTACGTGACCAGGGGTGCTTTTGGTTAGGATCAGGGCACGGAGGGAAGCTCAGTGAGGCTGGGGGATTCGTTCGCCAAGGTGTAGGTGGCTGAGATATCCCTGTCTTGGGAAGCTATATGGAGCCCTTCTAGCCTTGGTCTGGAAGCACAGCACCCCACGTAGTTTTTTATCGAGACCTGCTTCGTGGCAAAAAGAGCCAGGTCACTTGCACCCATGCTCTGTGAGCACACGGGGCTCGCCTCACCCCATGGCTGGGCCGTCGTGCTCACCCTCCTCTTGTCTTTGTAGGTGCCACCACCCGACGCGGCTTGAGAGACCGGGAGATGCTGCGGAAGAGAAAAGAAGAAGCCCAGGAGAAGGATTCGGTTCAGTGGGCTTTAGGGTAAAAGTTGCTTATGCTGTCAGGTGTTTTCCTGAGCCCAGGCACGGTCTTCACATGAGGACAGAGCCTGGCAGGGCCCCCTGTGTCCTCTGCAAGGAGAGGCCCTGGCTGGCACAGGTGTCCCATGGCCAGTGGGACCAGCTAAAGGTCTGGGCTGGCACAAGGGGGCTGAGAGAGACGGAGGTGGTCACACAGGCGGTGGGTTTGGTGGCAAGCAATCCTCAGCCACGGCACGGGGCGGGCTGAAAAATGGTGTCCAAACCCCCACAGCCTGATTCAGCCACACGCAGTCCCCACGCAGAGCACCCCAGTCTCCACTGGGGTGTACTGGTTGGGCACACACACCCCCTGCGTGTGCCCAACCCTTTGCCCATGTGAAATCCCCCCAACAGGGAGCAGGAGAAGATCAAGCGGCCAAGAAGAGGAGCTGGAAGAGGACGGCGCCGCCGGTCCGAGGTGAAGCCAGAACCAGAAGCCGTGCTGAAGTCAGAACTAGAGCCGGACCGTGAGCCCCTGGCGCACAAGGAGGCTGTGCTGATGCCCACCGTGCCAGCACACCAAGACCAGCCACCCATGGTGGGCACCATACAGCAGGAGACGCCCGATGAGGTGCAGATGGGAGCACTGGAGGGAAACGTGGCATGTGGGAGCCAGGCTGCTCTGAGTGATCTGCCATCTGGGAGCCAGATCCCTCTGGGCAATCTGCCATCTGGGAGCCAGATCCCTCCAAGTGATCTGCCATCCGGGAGCAAGTGTCCTCCAGGTGATCTGCCATCTGGGAGCAAGAGTCCTCCAGGTGATCTGCCATCTGAGAACCAGAGCCCTCTGCTTGATCTGCCATCTGGGAGCCAGAGCCCTCTGCTTTACCTGCCGTCTGGGAGCCAGAGTCCTCTGGGTGAGCTGCCGTCCCCACGGGGGTGTGCGGGCCCATGGGTTGGGGCTGTGGGGGCAGATACTGCTCCCCGAGTCATGGGGAGGGACAAAAAGCCCTCTGCAGTCAGCAGGGTGATTGGCTCGGGGTCTGTGGTTGCTGGTCCTAAACAGCTCGTGTGCTAAGGACGTCTCTGTGGGCTTTCTCACACGGGGAAGAAGTGTTTGTGTCCTGATGCACCTCCCTGGGACAACAGGTCAGGCAAAGAGACTTTGCAACAGCAACGCTGCTTGTTCACAGAGCCCAGCAGTGCCTGCCCCCAGCCCTCTGCTGCCCGAAACGAAAGCAGCCAGGGGGTCAGACGTGACCAACGTGACAGTGGGTCACCGTGCCCCACAGCTCCCTGCCAAGAGCCAGGCCAGAGCAGACGTGCTGCGAAGAGGAGGGGCAATCTCCTGAGACCAGAGCAGGTCGGGGAGTGCCAGACACCTCCTGGCCCGGGGCTGGAGAGGGGTGCTGAGGAGAGGAAGGGGCAGCCAGAGCTTGGGGTGTACACGTCCGCAGGGGACACGCCGTGGTGGGCTCCGAGCTGGTTGCCAGCTGGGCTCGGGAGGCCTTTCTACAGCTGTGCAAGCGTCAGGCCTGCGTGTGGTGGCCATCAGCCCCCTCAGAGCCCCTCCAGCTCCCCGGGCACCCCCGTGTCCCTTGGTGGCGATGTGAAGGTGACCTGTCTCTGACATGCCTTGCAGGTGAAGAAGAAATGCTGAAACTTGCGGAAATGATACCAGAAGATGTGAACACCCCCGTGGAAGACGACAAAGCGGGCAGCTTCCCCTCAGTCCTGTATTAGCTTTCTCTCTCCAGTCTTAATGTTCTCACTTACAATTTTCTGTCTGAGAGAAACTCTCATGAGTGTTGTAAAGAGATTTAGAGCCCCTCCTTCCCAGTGAATAACAAAGCCAGTGTGCTCCCAGTGCTGTTTTTGGTCTGCAGAGCGGGGCTGTGCCCCCTGCCCCTCGCTGCAGGGCGCTGTCCCCACGGGCACCTGTCCCCATTTCTGAAAGGTGCCTCCAACCCACCCCAGGGAAATGCCAGCCCCACGGTAAAGCTGAACCCCCCTGTGACATCCAGCAGGCCAGAGAGCTGCGGCTTGGGCTTTTTTTTTTTTTCCACTTCTGACAAACCCGGCCATCCCTGTGCTGTTATCTGCGGCCCAAAGGCCTTTCTCACTGTCTGCTGTCCTGATAAACAGCTCACTTTCCTCAGGTCTGAGGAGAGCGTTGTTTTTCCTGCAAGCCAATTAACTCTCACCTTGCTGAGCCGCACTAGACAAAGGCAAGCAGATCCCCATCGCAGAACGAGGACCAGCTGAACCATACGTGTTGGTCAGGAAAGTGCCATTTTGGGGCAAAAACATGAGGCCCCTCTGCACAGGTGTTGTGTCTGCAGCTCCCCTGACAACTTTCAGGCCGAGACTCCAAAGAAACACGTGCCTGTGCCATGTACCCAGAATTTCTGTGAAATCAGTGAAGAACAGGGCTTCCTCTCCTCCCACATTTCACTTCTTGGCCTTCTGGCTAAGATCGAGTGTAGTGTGTAGATTTCAGGACTTGTGCTCTTCTCCTCTGTGCATGTGGGGGTGGCTTTTTTTTTTCATTTCTGTGCACCCTGACCTAGAAGGTCTTTCTCCTGGAGAACAACAACAACAACAACAACAAAAATAATTAAATAAACTTATGGCTGAGCATCAACATGAAAGCTGTGCTGGGGTACTCTTGCCAGTCCACACCACATTGCAAGGAGGCTGGGCTGCAGGATCTGCCATGGGTGGGCAGGGCAGGAGACCCTCCTGACCCCACGCTGTGCTGGGGCTCAGCAGGAGCTGGTGGCTGTCCCCAGCTCCCCAACCCTCTGCAGTGCTCCTAGGGAAGGGACCCCAGCCCTGGTGCCCATCTCCATGCCTGAGGAGATGGGACCTTGTTCCCACAGGTTTTCAGACCCGGGAGAAGCAGCTTCTGGGAGGCTTTGAAGCAGCCCGCTCCCCAAGGCAAATGCCTGTGGTGGCCTTGAGGTGCTGGAGCCACCCCAGCCGCTGCACGGCCCACGTTAGGGCTCTGTCTCTATCTGGTTTCTTTGGCAGCCTGTGAGAAAGGTGTGTCCGCAGGTAACAGGAGTTATTGCAGAATAACCAAGACAAAGATAAAGCCTTCCTTATCAGTACTTTCACTTGCAAACTACAGTTCCTTTTTCTGGAATGGGGGCAAGTAACAGAGCTCCTTCCTTGTATTGATTTGCCCAGGATTCATGTGAAAACGTGTCCACATAGGGATCCAAGTGCACCGCTGGCATGGGTCCTGCTGCTAGGAGGGAGCTGAGGGTGGGCTGGTGGGGGCTGCTGGAGCTAAAGGAGAGAGGGTGACTTTTTGCAGATGCAATGCAGCATCCTCCTCCTCCTCTCCCTCGCCTTCACTCCTTCCTGAGACCCACAGAGGCTTTTAATAGGGGCCAGAAGGGGATATTTCCACCCTCTGGGATGAAAAGTAGGGTCTGAGTTTGACACAAAGGGGAGGTCAGAGACCTTTGGCTGAGCGTAGCCTTCTTGGTGATACGGGGCGGGTGATGGGTGCAGGGAGCAGGGCCAGTGCCCGACACGATGCTCTCCTCCTCGCTGTGCTCTGCTGGCGAGAGGGCAGGGCAAGGCTCCCCCAGGACACCCCGTGCTGCTGAGTGCTGTGTTTTGCTTATCACTGGCCCCGTTATACTGCCTCCCCTCCTCTGCCCAACCCGCAGCCTGTTCCTGCTGCTCCCCTTGCCCCGTGTGCTGCAGATGGGTGTGCAGCCCTCCACCTGGCTCACGGCCTTACCAGCTGCAGCAACCAAATTGATCTTCCTGGCACCGTGCTTGTTATCAAGTCGGTCAGGGCTGTGACCCTGTTTTCTCCTTTATGGCTTCCCGTCTTACTCATACTGCTGGATAAAGACTTCGACCAGATGCCCTCAGAGGAGCGGACACCTTCCTTCTGCCCACACACCCTTACAAGTAACAGGTAAGGACCTGGTGCATCCTGCCTGCAAGTCCCTGAGCTGGTGTCCTGAGCAATGTAAGTACGGGACAGAACAGAAGGTGCAGGTCCCTTTAGGGCCACCCTTGCCTGCCAGCAGTGTCTCTTCTGCTGGAGTCTGCCTGGCACTGAGGGTGGATTATTTTATGACCTGGGAGTTTACAGCTAGCTGTGACCTGGCTGTGTGTGACTAGAAAAAGAAGACTGCTTCCTGCTGGGAAGGAAGAAGGATTTGCTACAGAGTGTGGCCATAAAACGTGCCCATAAACTTTTGGGAAAAGCTATCTCTTGTCAAGCCTCCTGATTACAGCAGGACTGTTGCCAGCACAAGGTCAGCTGCATCTTGCAATCCCCCCTGTGCACCATGCATGTCCAAGGACTGAATGAGACAGGCACAGCTTTTAAAGGACTGATTTCTTTTTTTTCTTTTTTTTTTTTAATTTATGGGGAGCTCCAGAAAACACTCCTGCCTGCCACATATTTGTCTGCAAGAGTTAGTGGCTAGAGAAGAAAGGCTGGTGATGCTGAGGATGCCTTCACACAGCCACAACACAGGCCACATCGCAGTGACAGCAGTCTGCCCTGGTGAGTAGTCTTTCCTGTGGTCTCTTAAAGGTGCAAGAGATTAAAGAGGAATAAAATTCCCTTGGTTTGAAGAGATCCTCTCCTGACACTGCAGAAAGTGAGGTCACAGCACACGGTCACACACACCCTCCCTGCGTGGTCTGCGAGCATCCAAGGGGACATGACACAGCCGTGCAGGCGGCCACCACGGCCTGCCAGACACTCAGAGCAGGCACGGCCAGCTTCCAGCAGCACGGGAGGAGAGATGCTGTTTGGTTTGTGTTTCTTGGATTTCTCTTCTTGGATTTCTCGTGAGGAATGGGGTCTCCCGCATGTGCAGGATGTCAGGGGTGAGTGGTGGCAGGCTGTTGCTCGTGGGTGGTGTTTTAAGCAGGAGGGCTTTTTTTCTGGTCCGTAGCAGAAGTGAGGTCAAAGCCAGGTCTGAGCAGAAAGAACCAGGCCGGCAGCTGGCAGCTGGAGGCCAGCAGAGGCCGATGTGAAGTCATTCCACCCTGCCAGAACCTGGTCTTGCAGAGCTGGGAAAAAAAAAAACACCTTTCTTGTTGTTTTACCAATATTGACTTGAGGTAATAAATACTGGTGACTGCAAACACTCACTGCCTCCTTGGCCACTATTTCCTGCCAAGAAATCATTAGCTCTGATCCTTCTGTTTAAATAAATATATCTCTAATTGATCCAGGGCTGCCAAGGACTATGGCTGTGTGCACGGCAGGGCTCAGCAGCAGTCCACAGGCTGGCCTGGCTCTCCTGTGTCATCAGGAAATCACAAAACCATAGAAAAAGCGAAGTGGGAAGAGACTTCTGGAGATCCTGAGTCCAACCCCTGCTGAAAGCTGACTCTTTGTCAGGGAGTGGAGCCATAGAATAAAGAGAGATGGCTTTAAACTAAAAAAAAAAAAAAAAAAAAAAAAAAAAGATTAGATTAGACATCAGGAAGAAGTAGTTCAAGTAGTTCTTTACTCAGAGGGAGGTGAGGCCCTGGCACAGGCTGCCCAGAGGAGCTGTGGGTGCCCCATCCCTGAAGGTGTTTAAGGCCAGGCTGGATGGGGCTTTGGGCAGCCTGGGCTGGTGGGAGGTGTCCCTGCACATGGCAGGGGGCTGGAACCGGGTGGGCTTTAAGCTCCCTTCCAGCCCAAACCACTCTGTGTCTCTGTGATGCTATGACTGCAGTTTAGACTTGCTGTCTTTCCCCTTTCCAGGTGAACACACCTGATTCCCTCAGCCTGCCCACTGCTGTGGCCCCCAACTCGATGGCCTCAGCTGGGCTCCGGTGTATCAATGTCTTTCTTGTCTTGGGTTTTCCTAAATGGATCCATTTCTAGGCTTATCCACACCAAACAGGGGAAAGCACATTACAACAACATTTAGAAATAAACTCCAATGAACCTCAAGACCGAGAAGGAAGAAATCATCACCACCAACACCTGCTGATGAAAAGGAAGAAACCTTTGCCAGGAGCTTCGTGATCTGCCTGCTGAAGACACCAGGGGGTGTCTTTTTCGTCTCAGAGGGCTTCATGCAGAACAGCCCAGGATACAGCCTCCTCTTCCTTGCGGACCAAGTGGCCTGGGGAAAGTACTTCATCCGCTACAAACATTTTTGGGCCCTGCACATCCTCAGGACCACCAGCTGCACCCTGTGTTCAGTTTCTGACAGAGCTGGTGGAAGCTCAGGGTTTGGCAGCTGGGGCTGGGGCTCCCCACCGAGACCCTTTCCCTCCCTCTCCCTCTGCCCATGCAAGGAGGGGCTGTGGTGGCTGCTCCAGACCCCAAAGTAACCCCAACTCCCAGGGGTAGCTGATGGCTCCGTCTCCCCCCCCTGTGACTTCTTGATCTCAGGCAAGAGGCCGAGCAGGTGGCACAAGCTGCGAAATCAGCTCTGCTGTGGGGATGCAATAGGATTCGTGGCCCTGAGGCGTGGATTTCCCCCGATTGCCCCTCAGGCCGGTGCTGGAGGAGCACCATTTGCTCCAGTCTGGTCACAAGCGACCCTGGCTCTGCCAGAGGCTTGCTCCCACAGCCTGGCGTAAGCCTCCTAGACGCTGGTGCCAAACGACACGGTATTATTATTATTATTATTATTATTATTATTATTAATTTATTTTTTAGTTGTAAAAAGGGCTGTGGGGAAAATCACTGCTGAGGGAACCACACAGAAGGGCTCTCCTGGCAACAGCCCTGATTCAGGGGCAGGGAGACGCTTTCTGAAGGTCTCTGGAGGGGGAGGTGAGCACAGGCTCCTCTGCCCGTGCCAGCAGCAAGGCAGGCAGCAAAGAAGCCTCGTGGTGGAGCCATCACCTCCTTGCAGCAGGGACACCCCTGTCAGGGCTCACGCCTGGGTCTCCAGCAATCCTGGCAGACTGAGCAAGAAGAAGCCAAGGGAAGGCAGAGGGAGCGAAAGGCGAGGAGCAGCACAGCACCTCCGAGCAATCTGCTGCTGCTCCGTCGGCCTCGGGGGGACGTGTGGAAGGCTTGAAGAAACCAGCAACGCCGCGTTACAAACAACAGGACAGAGATTTATTTCCATTACAGGTGGAGTAGAAGAGTAAATACAAAAAAAAAAAAAAAATAAAAATATCTCTAATGCATAGTACAGATTTTCCCCTAACCTGTAATAATCTGCTTTCTCGAAGGCAAGGCAAGGAGTGGCTGTGCCCGAGGCTGGGCAGCACCGAGGTGCTCTGCCCCTCTTCTCCTCAGGGCTCACACCCAGTTTCTTACCCAAACCGATCGGACTCATCTCCCAGAAATCAAAAAAGGCTACTTGGGAACTTGGGCTAACTCTGCTAAACAGAAGGAAGGATATTTACAGCGAAGTTTCCAGAAACCAGGAGTTTCCCTGTTCCGGACGGTGGCTGAGAGTCACCAGCCCGGCTGCCTGATGTGGCGTATCCCCAATTTCTCGCAGACGTGGCATATCCCCAATTCCTCACAGACACAGCAGATCCCCATCCCCTCACCCACAGGCCTGCCTGCACAAGAGCCCAGAGGTCACAGTAGCCACAAAACCACAGCAGTGCTGGTGGGAAGGGACCTGTGGAGTCCTCTGGGCCGGCTGCAAGCAGGGCAGGTAGGGCTCTGTCTGTTTTTGGCATAAAATCCTCAGAGGACAGAGGCCCTCAGAGGGTCCGTGTGGCTTTTCAGTGAGCACACAGACCCTGGCTCCTGCCCAGGGTTTCTCGCTGAACTTGGGCAGTCCGTGGCCAGGTGTCCCAGGTCCTTGGTGCAACAGGCACACATCCACTGCACCCACTGCAGTAAGTACACCCTAGGTGCCTGGTGTCCCTATCTGGAGGATAGAATTGATTTGGAGAGAAATAAGAACCAGCATCTAGATCCTGTCAGCAAACAATACACGACTGCACCTACACAACTGGTACCTTGTGAGTCACCACAGTCCATCGTGCATTCTCCAGACACCAGGTTTTGCTCCTGAGCTTATGTTACACACTATCCAAGCTCAGGAGTGGCTTGCACAAGGCAAACAAAATACTCTCAGGTTTAGTCCTCAGCACCTGAGGAGAGGCGAAGCAGCAGAGAGCCCCATGGGACCCATCTGGCTCCCGCTTTGCTTCCTGCTGGTTCCCAAAAACAGCTTCCCCATCACCCGGCGCCAGGAGGAGCTGCTCAAAGTCCCGGGCTGTGCAGGGAGGCAGGCGGGCAGCCCAGCCTGCAGAGCTGGGGCAGAGGCAGCGGGAGGCTCCGAAGCAGAGGCACAGGTTGGTTAGCACCCGGCGGCCGCAGGGCTTGAGGTCAGCTGTTGCCGAAGGAAGACTGATGAGACAGTTTCTCTCTGTTTTTTTTTTTTGTTTTTTTTTTTTTTTTTTCACAAACAAACAAACGGGAAAAAAAAAAAAGAAAAAAAAAAAAAAAGTTCCTGCACCTTTGGTTAGACCAGGGTTAGTTAGGTGGCTGATGAGGATCATCGAGCCTGGATCCTTGAGCTGACCAGCGCAAAGCACTGGTGCTAGAAAGGCACTTATTTGTACACAAAATTAACCCATGTGTGTGCACATGGAGATGCTGGTGCAGCAGGCTCGCCTCCTTGAACCGAGACTTGCACAAAGCCCAGGCAATCCAGAAGGAAATAAAGGCTACCTGTAGCTGCCTGCAGCAAGGTCTCCCTCCCCCTGCCCAGCCCTGTCTGTGTCCCCCAGGAGCTGCTGCAGCAGCAGCGGTGAGCGAAGGGAGCGCCTGCAGACGGCTGCCAAACCGGAGAGCTGCCACAGCCAGGGCTACAGCTCCTCCTGCAGCTGGTAAAAGGGAAGGCGAGAGAGGGCTGGCCGAGCCGAGCCGCTGCGGGCAGCATCTCCTGGACCTGCCGGGGCCAGGAAGGGCAGGGAAAGGGACAAGGCTGCTCTGCAGGGGGGGCAGCAAGCGAGGGAGAGACCCCACGCGTGTCTCGGCACACCGAAGGTTTGAGGTAGGCTTGTGGTCCTGCCCCGGGGCAGCAGTTTCCTCGGGGCACAGCTGAAGAGGTGCTGAGGGACATCAGAGAGCTCCTGGGCAGGGGCAGCAGCTCCGGGACGAGCCCCAGCTGCCATGGGGGTGCCTCACCCTGCCGTGTGCCCTCCTGACCGCCCGGGGAGGGAAGGGTGGTCTTCTGCCTCGGGGACACACGGGGGGCTGCCCCACAGCTTCTGCCGTCCACCTCTCACGGGGGACTGGCCAAATGGTCACCAGCAGATATCATCTGAAAAAGCCCCCACAGGATCCGAGCTGTTGGCAGCTGCCTGCAGCTGTAGGACAAGAGACAGGCACCAAGTGAGATTAGCAGGGTGCTGAGTGTGTGCCACAAGGAACTCCTGCGCTGCCTCCATCCTTGGAGATTGTCTAGACTCTACAGGATAGCCCCCCAAAAACTGGTCTGGCTCATTGCCGAGCATAAGGTTGGAGCAGAAACTTCCTGGGTTCTAGCCTCCAACCCCGGTTACCCTGTGGTCCTACCCATCTGTAGGTGTAGGTGCACCCTCTCCCTCCTCTTCCAAA
This sequence comes from Anas acuta, assembly GCF_963932015.1. Taxonomy (NCBI): domain Eukaryota; kingdom Metazoa; phylum Chordata; class Aves; order Anseriformes; family Anatidae; genus Anas; species Anas acuta. The sequence continues at coordinate 63,377,142 of NC_089017.1, read as the reverse complement.
CTTCCCGCTGCTTTTCCCACCTCCCTCTCCCCACCCAAAGCCCCACCAGTTTGCAGGAGCCTCTCACCAACCTTCTCCTGGCCCTGGTCGTGCAGTCTCACACCTTAATGGGGAAAGGGAGCTGGATGAGGAGATGCCAGCTGCGGAAGGGCTGCATCTGCTCCCTCCCTGCTGACAACTCCAGAGCCCCGGGCACCTCTCAGGTCCCCAGTCCCCTTCCCGAGGTGGCGAGATCTGTCTGGAGAGATCTGCTTGCGTTTCTCCAGATACCTACTCAGAAGCCTTTGCCCATCATTTGTCCCCTCTTCCCCTCTCCATGGTCTCCTTTTGCCTTTTCTCCGTCCTAGGAGAGCTTGAAAGAAAAGGAGAGCAAGCAGAGATCGAAAAACTCCATGCCCTGCCTCTCTCACTTGTTTCAGGAGGAGAGAGGAACTTCAGCTCCAAAACAGACCAGGCTGCCTGGGCTTTGTGCAACCATCCCGGGAAGACCTCTACGGGCAGAGATCCCCCGGCCTCGCTGGGTCTGGAAGGGACTCCAGAGGCTGAGCACACTTCTAGGAAAAGTCTCTACGCACCAAGCCCCGCTGCTCCCCCGAGCCCCTGCAGCACAAAGCACGAACCCCTGGCGGGATGCGACTTGCAGAGCCTGCCTGCACCCCAAACCTTCCCCAGCCCCTATAAACGCACTGGCGAGCCCCAGCGCTAGCGTGGCACATCCCTGCACCACAGCAGGGACCTGCCAGCATGCTGGTGCTTTTGTGGCCATGGTGCATGAAGCTGGGGAAGGCGTCCTCCCACCTCCCTCCTCCCCGAGGTCCGGTTGTGCGAGCAGAGCTGTGAGCGGCGGGGAGGTTTTTGGGAGGGAGATCTTCGGGAGGGAGATCTCTGGGAGGGAGATCTTTGGGAGGGAGATCTTTGGGAGGGAGATCTTTGGGAGGGAGATCTTTGGGAGGGAGATCTTCAAGCACGAGGTCCTCAAGAGCGAGATCTTCGAGTGTGAGGTCTTCCGAGGAGCTCCCGGGCCGCCTGCGGGGGGTCAGAGCGCCGGGACGAACCTGTCGGAGGCTGCGGGGAAGGCTCCGTGCCTCGGGCCGTGCTCGGCGGCCCCCATCTGCCCGCCGGGGCCGTAGGAGTGGGGCAGGGGCGCGTAGAGCCCGGCGGGGGCCGGCGGCGATGCGGGCAGCACGAAGCGCCCCGGGGGCGCGTACAGGGGGCCGGGGCCGGCCGGGGCGTACGGGCCGGGGGCGGAGGGCAGCGGCCCGTAGCCGTGGGGCAGGGCGGCGGCGGTGCAGCCCTGAGCGGGGCAGGAGGCGGCGGAGAAGGCGCAGGAGGCGGCGGCGGCGGGGTCCGGGGGCAGCTCGGCGGGGGGGAAGAGGCGGCAGGGGGCGGCGGGGCGCTCGGCGAGGAAAGCCGGGTAGGTGGAGAGGTCGCTGCGCTTGAAGCGCTTCCTGCGGCGGAGGAAGCTGCCGCTCTCGAACATGTCCCGGGCGTGGGGGTCCAGCGTCCAGTAGTTGCCCTTGCCGGGGCGGCCGGGCTCCCGGGGCACCTTGACGAAGCAGTCGTTGAGGGTGAGGTTGTGTCGGATGCTGTTCTGCCACTTGCGGGGGCTGTCGCGGTAGAAGGGGAAGCGCTCGGTGATGAAGCGGTAGATGCCGCCCAGCGTCAGCCGCCGCTCGGGCGCCTGCCCGATGGCCATGGCGATCAGGGCGATGTAGCTGTAGGGCGGCTTGCCCCGCTCCGCCGCCCGCTTGCGACGGCGGCGGCCGCCCCTCGCTGTCCCCCCCGTCCCCGCCGCCGCCGCCGCCTCCTCCTCGTCCCCCGGCGGCGCCGGGTCCCCTTTCAGCGGCGGCGGGGGGCCCGGGGGACCCGGGGGCAGGCGGCTCTCGGCGGTCATGCGGCCGTCGGGGCGGCCCCGCCGAGCCCAGGAGGCGCAGCCCGGCCCCTTCGCCGCCGCCGCCGCCGCTTTTATGGGGCCGTGTCCGGCGGCTCCGCGCCCCGGCGGCGGCCGGCACTCCCCCTGCTACGCCCCGCGCACCGGGACGGGCTGGGGCAGGGGCTGGGGCTGGGGCTGGGGCAGGGCAGCGCCCCGATGCCGCCCCCCCGGCCCCCAGCAGCGAGCCCCAAGCGGGTCCCTGCTTGCCCGGGGTGCCCGTGCCGCGGGATGTCAGCTGCCAGCCTGGAAGGGGATGGGATGGGGATGGGGATGGGATGGGGATGGCCCTGACGGCTCCCTGCTGCTGGCTCAGGTGCTGGGGGCTTGGCCAGCACCAAGTGAGCGCCGTGGGTGTGTGCTGTGCGTGCCGTGCTGGCACGGGGACCCTCCTCAGGCAGTGTGTAAGGGGCTGCAGGAGGTCCCCGGGAGGTGGGAGAGAAGGGAGCGGCACGAGCAGGAACGTGCGTGCATGGAGGGAGAGCACACGCAGGTACACACAGGTGTGCAAGGGCACTGGGGCAGGACTGAGGGTGTGTATGGGGTTCCTGGGCATGCAGCGGGATGCACGCGTGTGCACACGCACGTGGCACAAGGCATGAGCGTCCCTGTGCGTGTGAACGTGTGCGGGAGTGGATGGGGTGGGAGTGTGGTGGGGCTGACACGCAGGACGGGGTGCAGTGAGTGCAGGTGCTGGCCTGCTGGAAGCACTCCTGCCTTGGTGCCCCCTGCCAGTGCTCACAGAGCTCATGTCAGCGGGGTGCGGGGTCTGCAGCTGTGGGAAGGGCACTCCCAAACCCCAGGGACCCTTGCACAAAGGAGATGTGCATCCCGGTGAAACAGTGGTCACTTGGAGGTTTCCCACAACGTCATTTCTCCACGCAGAGAAAAACCAGCATGTGTGAGAAGCCACTGGCATGTGGAAAACCAGCCCAAGCCCTGGCTCCTTGCTAAATAAGGGGACGCTGAGTCTCAGGCCACGTACATATTTCTACAGCTTCTAGCAGAAAAAAAAAAAAATACAGGGTGGCACCAGCTGAGGACCCAAGCGCACTGTCCCAGCTGCTGGCATCATTTGTGTGGCAGCATTTCACCTTGCGTGCTGCAGCGCTTGACCCAAGAGCCTCCTCCTCCCTCAGTGATACCCGCGGTGTTGGAGCAGGCAGAACGCACGGGGAGGGTTACTAAGAAGCAGCCTCCCTCAGCACGGCTGCCTCTCCTGCAGTGCTCTGCCCCCTTGGCTCTCAGAAAGCCTCATCTGGGCACGAATCTCCCCTGCCTGGCCTTGCAAAGAGCAGCTCTGGGGCTGCGCCTCGCTGCGCCATGCCAACGCCGTGCCTCCAGAGGGCAAAGTCAGATCGTGCTTCAGTCTGCGGTGGCAGGCGGTGGGGAACAAAAGAGGCGTGCGCTGAGGTGGGGTGGCGTGCTGAAACGCTGCTTTTGCCCTTCCTGCTGCTGGTGAAAATCCCTGCAAGAAATCCCTTCCAAGAAAGCCCTCTCCTTGGCAGATCCCAGCATGTCAGCGGTGTGAGCTGGGTACCGAAATAGCGCATGCTGGCTGCTGCTCCTGCGCCTCTCCTCACCACACACGCGGAGCTGTAACGCCAGCTGTTGTGAGTGAAGCGGTGTTTGTGCGACGTGCTGGCTGTCCCCAGCCTGATACTGTCACCAGGCTGCTTGAAAAACACTTCCAGCCCTCCAGTCCGGGCACGGGAATGCATCCCATCTTAACAACTGGTGTCACACACATGGGTCCTGGGCTGCAGCTCTCCTACCCTGGTCAGTCACAGAGTTGCTGGAGCAAGAGCCTTGGTGCTCTTCGCGTCCCCAGGCACTTTTTTGGTTCAGCTATGCTGGAGGAGAGACAACATTTTTATAGAGGAAAGAAAGAATCCAGTGCTTTCACATAGTCTTGTCCCCAGCATTGATTTACCAAATCCAGTTGGAAATGCCCCTCTGGTTAAACACTCGCAGTGCAATTGGAAGCGTGTGGTACCTACAGCACTGTTAGCCATACGAAAGCGATAGCTCGGCCTTTTTCTCGGTACCAGGGACAGAGTTTCAGAGAGCACCAGCAGAGCCAGCATTTTTTTCCATCTGAATTCCCCAGCTCAGATCCTGCCTGTGCTGAAATCTGCCTTTGGCTGAGGAAAGCGCTCCCTGATTTTGAGACCAGGCACTACAGAACGTGCCCGACACGAGAGCTTTATGCCATGGCCTCTCGAGACGGGGGTTTGTTGGTACCACTAGCTGCCAAAAGAGTTATTCCAGCCAAAATCCCATCTGCTTGGATCTCTCAGAGCAATTTCAAACCGTGGAAGAAATCCAGTCCTCTAGGCTTCATTCCCCTTAGCACCTCCTGGGCTACAAACCACACCCTTGCGATCCCTCAGGAGTAAAGTGCTGGAAGCCCTGCTCTCCGTGAGCCCTGCGACCTGAGGGGCTTCTCCCACCTCCTCCAGGCCCGAGGGGAGCAGGCACCAAGCGTGGGGACTGCCCCTCAGGGGCAGCAGGCTCACAGTTTTGGCTCCAGCACCAGCACGCCTCCCGTCCTTGAAGGGAGATGGGTTTTGTTTTGCCTCTGTGCCCCAAGAGCAGCAGAGATGCGTTCAAGGTGCCCCGAGCCGTGGGTTCAGCGGTGCCAAATCCCAGATCAGATGGGCTGCAGACAAACGAAATGAAAACATATTTCCCGTGGCGCAGCCTGCATCCCGAGCACAGCTGCCTCTGCAGGCGGGTGACTCCCTTGTTTTTTCTGCTGGTTCTGTGTTTGGCACAAGGTCTCCTCTGCTGGGAGCACGAAGGGCATCCAAGCCAGACAACTTACTGCACTTTAAGATTAAAGGATCCCTGCTAAGATCCAAGGGGGGACCGCAGGGCTGGGTCTCCTGGAGCAGGAGAGGCGATGGGGACATCCTTCATTGGCTTCCAGAGCTTGTGCCCACAAGGGACAGTCCAAAATCACCGAGTTTAAGGTATCTGTTATCTGACTGGAGGCACCAGATACAAAAGCAGAGGGGTGGTTGTGTGGATCTGTGGAAATACTTTGTACCTAGAGCTTGGCGTGCAGACCAGGGTGAGATCTCTGGGGGGGAGAGGAGGTGTAGCTGCCACATGCCTGTGGCCATGTGGCAGAAGAGGGGATGGAAAGCGATAGACTAATGGATACTTTGCTTTAGTGGCCTGGTTGGTTATCATCTGTTGTGCTTTCCCAAATTAATGCCACTTCCCTCCCCCTGGTTATGTTTCTGGACCTGGTTTGCAAGAGGATCAGGCTGCCCATTCTTGCCTTTGTACCCCCAAGAAATCAATGGGAGCTGAGCAGATCTGTCAGATGCCGTGCAAGGAGGAGCTGACTTTTTCTGGGGACGTGCAAAGCAGAGTCAGGCTCTCTTCTGTAAGACGAAAATCACTTGTTATGCCTTTTTTTTTTTTTTTTTGGCAGGTGGTGTGCGGTTTGCATGGCCCTCGCTCCTCTGCAGCTTGTGCATTTCAGCGCCTCATGAAAATCTTCCGGATGGGTATCTTTGAATAGCCATCGGGGCTGTTGGCATGGAAATAAGAGCTTTCTATTTTGCCTTTCAAATGCTCTATTTGGGCCAGTCATTCAACAGTTTCGAGAGGTTTAATCCCCTCTAATAGCGGCCTACGTCTTTGGCATTCGCTCAGCCTGTAGCAGGTCCAAGCGCACAGGGCACAGTGGTGGCTCTTGCAGGACCGACATCTCCTGCTGTCCACCACCTCCTGCCCTCGGGGGTGCCCTGCTGGGACCCGTCTGCTGAGCCTGCCACCTCCGCGGGGCTGGCTGGACCCTGGGCTTGTGCCATGTGAAGCCTGGCACTGCTGGCAGGAGTGCTGCTACATCCCTCTCAGCAGCCGGCGGCGAAACCTGATGCCCGATAGATGATGATGATGGGATGTGGCCATTTGGACAGGGTGGTTTATTGCTTTTGTTATTTTATTTGAGACTAATTATTTAATTACTTTGCCTTAATGTCAGCAAAGAGTCCTCGCAAGTATCTTGCTGTATTTCAGTAAGCCATTTGGAAAGAAATGTTTCCTTTCTTTTTCCTTCGTTGCAGACAGAACCGCACAGCCCTGGACAGCATTGCCCTTTTTCTGACCAGCACTTCAGTGTGGAGTGGAAAGGGAACAGGTAATTTTAGCCATGCTGTAGTGCTGGGAAATTAATAGGCAGGAGAGATTTCTTGGTTGTGTTCTTTGCTGCTAATGGCCTTCTTGTTGTTCCACCCAAAACACAGCCATTTAAAGGTCTTTAGCAAATTGCTGTAGAGTTTTCCTATAATTTAGTAACCAATTTCCTCAGTTGGCTTGTTCTATTCAGTTTATTCTGTGGCACAGAGCTTGCAGGAGGCTGAGCATTGATTTCCTCATGGTCAGAGAGGACAGCCAAGCAGGAAAAGAAGGGAAATAAAAGGTTTGGAGGAAGAGGGGGAGGAGGAGGAGAAGGAGAAGGAGGAGAAAGAGGAGGAGGAAAATAAAGAGGTGGAGGAGAAGGAGAAAAAGGAGGAGGAAGAGGAAGAGGAGGAGGGAGAGGAGGAGGAAGAGCAGAAGGGGGAGGAGAGGAAGGAGAAGAAGAAGGAGGAGGAGGAGAAGGAAAAGGAGGAGGAAGGATGAGGAAGAGGAGAAGGAGGACCACAGAAAGGCAGGGAATGTGGAAAGGAAGGGTAGGGGGCTGGAGCTGGAAGAAGATGAGGAGCCTTTGCTGGAGGTGGAGTTGTTTGTTTTGTGGAACAGATCTTGAAGGGACAGACAAAAAAAGCGGTGCCCACCAGGGCGTTTTCTCCTCCAGGTCTTGGCCTGGAATCCAAGACTTTCAGTCTCAGCATCCCCTTGGTTTGAGCAAAAAAATGTGAAAACTAATGTCACAGATTTCTAGGACTGGTCTTTATAGGGCATATAAAACTTGCAGTGCTGTGAGCAGCTCTGTTTTTTTTTTTTGTTTGTTTGTTTTTCTCAAGGCCAAGGAAAATCACCGATGAAACAGCATTATAACTGAATATTAATCGCAGAAGGTTAATAATGGGAAGATGGTGGGAAACTTTAATCTCCTCTGTGATTTATAATTTTTACAAACCTTACTTTGGTTCCAAATCACTTTCATTCCCTAGCTTGGTCTAAGCAGAAGGTAGCCCACTCTCTGGATGAATCAGAGCTGTGCAGCAACAGAAGCATTCCTTTGTTCCAGAATTTAGGCAGTGAAAGAGGAACAGTAGGAAGAGCAGGGGCTGTAAGAGCAGATGAGTAAGTAAGTGCTATCCTGCACAGTTGCTTTCCGCTGTTCCTCCATCACAGACTTGTATTGCTTGGTGGACAGCCTACCTAACTGCAGAGTCTTGTAGTCATCAGTCTTGCAGGTGGGCTGAGAGTTTGTCTCAAGGAAGGAAATTGCTTAGCAATACCCAAATCAGATATGAGACTCTTCAATTTGGAAATACCCCAAGAATGAAAAAGAATTGACCTGAATATCTGCTCCCAATCTTCTGGCTTTGAAATGGGGGCGATTGGACATCATCCATGTGGACCTGCAGCATGAGCAGCAGTCTTGCATCTGCCTGCTTCCCCACCCGTTGACACCTCTCTGAGGCACCATGTCCACTCCTCCACAGACATAAACACATCTCCACGTCCAAAGCTTGGTGCTTCCACAAATCCCCTGCTCTGCAAAAGGCTGCACTCTGCTGTTCTCCAGTCTCTTTGAACACATCTGCTGCTTCTGCCAGGAGGATCACACTGAGGCTTGACAGAGGCAAAAGAAAAACAAAACAAAACAAACAAACAAAAAACACAGTGGTTAAATGGCATCTGCATCTGCACTAATGTGCGCACATGTACCTGTGTTAACGCAACACCGAATGGCAAATTACACCTGGCTGTAAGGAAAACTGTGAATACCATCTGCCATCGGTGAATTCAGGCACGTTAGGCACTGACAGTGAATTGGCAGCACCCAGCACTTCAAACTGCTGCTCTAATTCCATGAGTGAGGGATGTAAATAGCCTTTATTTCCAGAACAAAATGTAAAGCAGGGGTAGTTCAGGCTTATTGGCAGTGGTGGGCAAAATCCAAATACTTTTACAAAGGGCTCCTGGTTTTTCCTTTTTTTTTTTTTCTTTTTTTCTTTTTTTCTTTCTTTTTTTTTTTCTTCTTTTTTTCCTGGGCCTCTTTGTTCTCATTAGCACTCTCTGACCCATTACCACTGTGGTAATTGCCAAACAGTGCCCTACTTACAAATACCCACAGAAATTCACTGGAGTTTTTCTTGAGCCCATAGCAAAATATCTACTCTCAGATGAGGAGACAGTTTATTTCTCAAGTTTTTCTCAAACTTTTCTTTGACAAGACTATAAAGGCTGTGGGTCCTACTGCAGTTAACAGACCTGTGTGGATTTATGCTAGATAAGCACCTGCTCTCTCACGTATGACCTCAGCATTTACCTGAGGCTATGTGTATTTCCAAAAGTGTGGAGGTCACACTAATCTGGATAGAAAGATGAGCTTTTAAGCTTTGTGCTTCTGTTAGAAGCATAGACTTTAACTACACAGTGTGCATTTCCAGAGGCAGCATACAGGTTCAGAAATCTACCTACATTTCAGACAGTGCTCTGAACTGTGCAGTTACCAGTCTGTACTTCAAGTGTGCAATCTGTGCCCTGGGACAGGCTTCCCAAAGACACAGTGGGATCCCGGTCCTTTGGACTTGTTAAAGCCTAACTGGTTGTGGCCTGAGGTTGCGAGAAGACCAGCCTCACTTGGTGCATAACCCTGCTTTCCGCAAAAGGCTGGGCCAGACTATTCCTGCAGTTCTCTCTGTTACCGTGAGAGACACTGTGAGGTTGAACCACATTTCCCAGGAGTTTCTGTCAAGTCAGCTCAAATCCTGTCAACGATATAGGAAAATGACTTATGGACACACGCAAAATGGCTTCTCAACCTGCCAGGTGCTCAGATCTTATTTCTCCCAGCTGGCCCTGATGGTTTTGCTTATGCAGTTTAGGTCTTCATATGCAAATCACAGATTTGCCACCATGCTAGACCACTATCAGAAAACAGATCGTCCAGAAATTATTTAAACAATCACTTTCAGGATCATATTTTGGACAGGGAATGGGAAGGAGAACAGCATCTTTGAGGCCTTCAAGTTTCTCTCCTTTTTGTTGTGTTAAATAAAAGTCAATGCAATCTTGCTATTTGAAAGTGTTTCTATGACTTTCAGAAATAAAGACCAACGGAAGGATGGAAAATGGAATGTCAAAATACAAATGAATAAATAAATACATACATAAATAAATAAATGAAAGTATGTTTTCTGTGGCAAATGTTTGTTTATATGTGAACACAAGGAAAGGTATATGGTACAGGGGCAGGGTAAGACCTGCTCTCAGAAGGTAAGCCCCATAGCAGAAGCCTCTCCCTCCTGAGCCACACAGTCAGTGAAGGAGGCACAGGATTGAACTCAGCTGTCACCGGAGAGAGGGGGCCTCCAAAAGACGCCTGATGACATCCACCCCCAAGGCAGGAGGAGCAGAGGGAGCCAGCAAGCACCGCTCCTTGGTGCTCAGGCAGCAAGAACATCCCATGAGCAGCACAGCGTCCCCCCTCCTTCTCTGGAGGTCTCACAGGAGCTCCTCAGGTGGGAAGCACTGGTGTATGCCCTTGCCTGGGGAGATCACTACATTGGGTTTATATGGCAAGTTTTTGGTAGCAGGGGGCTGCAGGGGTGGCCTCTGTGAGCAGAGCCCAGCAGCTGCCCCATGTCAGAGCAGAGCCAGCTCCAGCTGCTCTCAAAGGGACCCGCCAGTGGCCAGAGCTGAGCCAGGGAGTGATGTCTGTTGTGCCTCTGGGAGAGCAGAGTTAAGAAAGGAAAAATAACTGCTGTGGAACAGCAGATTAGAGAGAAAGAGAACTGAAACACAGATCTGCAAATGCTCAGGTCAGTGAAGAAGGAGGGGGAGAGGTGTTCCAGGTGCCAGGGCTGAAGTTCCCCTGCAGCCTGTGAAGAGGCCCCTGGTGGAGCAGGCTGTCCCCCTGCAGCCCATGGGTCCCACACGTAGCAGATCTGCAGCCCCCCCATGGGTGGAGGAGCCCCCAGTGGAGCAGGTGGATGTGGCCTGGAGGAGGCTGCGGCCCATGGAGAGCCCCCGCAGGAGCAGGGGGTCTGGGGGAAGCTGCCACCCACCCGTGGGGGACCCGTGCTGGAGCAGTTTGCTCCTGGGGGATGGATGGATGGACCCCGTGGGACGGAGCCGTGTGGGAGCAGTGCTTGGAGAGCTGCTGCCTGTGGGCAGCCCCCACATGCTCAGTTCAGGAAGGACGGCATCCCTGGGAGGGACCCCATGTAGAGCAGGGGCAGAGAGGGACCGAGAATGAGTGGTGGAGACAGATTGTTACGGAATGACTGCAGCCCCAATTTCCCATTCCTCTGTGCCATTCAGAGGGAGGAGGTGGAAGAAGGTGGATGGGGGAAAGGTGTTTGTAGTTTGCTTTTAATTTCTCACTGCTCTAGTCTGCTAGTGATAGGCAATACATTACATTAATCTCCCTATGCTGAGTCTGTTTTGCCCATGATAATAAAAGGTGGGTGATCCCCCTGCCCTTATCTCAACCCCTGAGTCCTTTCCATCACATTTTCTCCCCCTTTTCCTCTGAGAAGTGAGAGAGCAGCTATGTTGGAGTTCAGCTGCCCAGCAGGGTAAAACTACCATAAGCGCTCGTGCTGGAGGCCACTGGCCTGTCAGCTGCACTGTGCCGTGCAGATGGGGTGTTCCTTGCTGGTGCAGTGTAAATAGCTGAGCACTGGAGGTAATTTCTTTCAGTCACTTGTTATACGGCTCTATTGAATGGGGAGTGTCATTTTTTTCTCCTCTGAACTAGTCTGGGCAACACTGACAGAAGAGCAGAAAAATAAGAGCTAGTCCTGCAGGAATGACTCATTCTGGCATAGGATTTGCAGAGCGGGATGAGAAGTTCAGGTAAAACAAAGGGAAATGGAGGCTGTAGTAAAACTCTGTGGTTTGGAGCATGACAGTTTAACTGCTACAGAGACAAAGTTGGAAACCCCCTCCCAACAAATTGCTGTACTCAACACCTTGGCAATGTCTAGAGCAAGTCAATATTCGAGCACACTTGTTCCAGGCTCTTTCCCATGGGAGCTGTAGATTGGATTGCTAATTACCATGGGACTGGAAAACAATTTTTATTATTATTATTTTTAATTAAACACAAATAAAACAATGGCTGTCCTTTTAAAGTTTAACTTTGAAATATTTTCTGCATTTTTTAACAGGGGTTACACCAGCCAAGTCCAAACAGAGCAGCACTGTAGTTTCGACAAAGATTTAAGGTTATTTGCAACCAGATTGCTCTAGCAAGGACAACATATTAGCTGAGGGTGAAAACAGAAGTCCAGCCTAGCTATCTGGGCAGAGTAAAGGGGGGGAGGTTGGATTTCTTGAAGCACTGTTAGACATAGAGATCACTCTCCTCTGCATTGTTCAACAAGTCTTTTAACTACAGCATGCTTTCTCCACCTGAAATCTTTGTAGACATACTTTTCTTGTTGCAGAGTAGTTGCTTGAGAGCCCCTCTCCAGAGCATAGATTAGAGAGGGTCATTTTCCCACTATTTTTTTAAAAACATTTCAACATGTCAGACAAAAATATTGGTGTGATAACAGCAAAAAGCAAAGGCATGATGGGGTCACAGAAGACACTCTTCTGTCCCATTTTTGTTTATAGCAGAGATACAGCACTTGCAGAATGGGTGTCCTCACACGAGGAAGTCATTTAGAAAAGATCACTGAAACACTGAGAAGTGTAAAACACTAAGAGGTTTAAAGAGAGCTTATTTATGGAATGGGCAGAATATTAGTGTTGCGTGCAGCCTCCCCATCGGTGCAGGTCCTCTTCTGCAGACCACAGGCACACAGCAGGCCTGCATGGGCGATCTGACACCCGGTAGGCCCCTTGGTGCCTACATGTGGCACACGCTGGGGTCCCTGTGGCAGGCTCCAGCAGAGAGCTGCGGGGTCTCAAGCTATTCAGACTGCACTGGGCACACACATTGCTGTCAGCAGGGCAGGCTGGGGATGCAAAAGGATCTCCTGACATGGGAGATGTCAGAGCACCCAAGACCTGACGTGGACCTTCTCCGGTCTCCTGCAGGGCTGAGGCCATGCGAGAGGCTGGTGTATGAGCACAGCAAGGCTGTGACTGCCTTCTGCAGCCCGCCAGCCCCAGGGTGGCCCCACCTCGCAGGCAGGCACATTCCCCTGCGGATTAGCCCTGCAGGGAGTGTAGCTCCAGAGGAATGTCCTCCCAGCGCAACCTGAAACCCGCAACGTGTTCGCAGCCTGAAAAACTGGATGGGTTGTACCCCTCGTGCTGGGTAGGGGTGCCTCTGGGGATGCTCTCAGGATACCCAGACCCTCCATGAGCTGGGCTGGAGCAGTGGTCGCTGCCTGTCTCATCCTAAATGCTGCCTGGCTGCTCTGGTACGTGTCCCCCAGGAGCAGGGGACACCGGGCGAAGGCACTGCCAGCAGACTTGCATTCACCTCCTGATACTTTCTGCCCATGCCTGTGGCACCGAGGCCCACCACTGCTACAGAACTGGAAAATGGGTTTTTATTTCAACGCTTCAGGGCTCAGGCTCTCCCTCATACACCCAGCTGCCCATGCAGATGCTGATCTGGCTCGGGAGCCACCCGTGTCCGTAACAGCGTGTGGCCAAGAGGTGTGTGCTTCCAGACACAACCCCAGGGGAATGAGGGTGTTCGCTCTGGTCAGAAAAGCAGTGTCAGCTCCTGTCAGCGTTTTAGGCCTGGCCCCAGCTAGGAGATGTTCACCCCAACCTCTCCTTCCCCCACAGGGCTCAGCCTTGCCTCGCACACTGTTCTGCCCACCGAAAGCCCTCCCCACAGCGGCTGGCCCCTGGTCCAAAGCCTGCCCCTTCCCCAGGCTGTGCAGGGCCCCCACCATCCCTGCCCACCCTCCTGCCAGCATCTTGGCTTGGCTGCATCCACCCGGGCTCCCCTCCCATGCTGGGGCCGGCGCTGGGTGTGGAGAGAAGTGTTATCTCGCAGGGCTGCCATGCACGAAGCTGCTTTCCAGTGAGCTCACGGTGGGGTCAGCGCCAGAACGAGTGCAAACAGAGCATAAAGAGGGTTTGCACCCACATGCCAGCCTGATGCAACCCGTCTTTGGTAACCGGGACGGAGCTCCCGATCAAATTCCTGCCTGACAATTGCTCAACCTCGCTGCGGCTGCCACAGGAGGTGGGTGAAGGCACGAGGTCTGGGCCGCCTCCCAGGCTGGGTCTTCTGGGGGAGCAGCTGCTGAGGGGTTTGCTCCAGTTCCCTGCCTCAGGGGGCTCAAAGCCCCTCTTTTCCTCGAAGGAAAGAAGGAAAGAAGGACAGGAGGAATATCCCACTGCTCTTTTGCTCTGCCCTGTCTCCTTCACAGCTAGGAAGCGGTTCTGTATAAGCATGGAGTCACTCTCTCTTCTTCCCCCCCCCTTTCCTTCGCCAGGTAACCAACAGAACAGCAGCAGCTATGGGACCGGGATGGGCACTTTTCCATCTATGTCCCAGGGAGACTGAAACCCATGTATTTTCGTCCCAGACCCGCAGCCAATTCCCAGTTTCATCCTAGGAAAGTATTCCCTCTGCTCAGCTCCCATTTCCTGTCTGTGCACCGGGGATAATGTTATTCCGTGTCCTTCCTCATCGAGGTCTGGTGCATTTGGCAGGTGCTAAGTAGGAAACATGAGTCCAAACCTCAGCACTGACTCATTACCACTCAGGCCTTAAAACATTCCTGCACAGCGGTCTTTGCTCCCCAGAACCTTTCCCAGCCTTCCAGGCATCGAGCATGGGTGGCACAGTGCCAGAGCAAGACACTGCGCCTTTCCTAAATGATGCCTGAGGTCCTTCTCCAATTTTTGGTTCTCATCATACTCCATTTCTTTGATTTTATTATTTTTTTTTTTCGGTTTGTTTTGGAAGCCTAAAGGGCTTTTAGGTGCACGGTATATGGAGGGGTCACTTGGGGAGAGAGGCAGCAGAAAGAGAAATACTTCTTTCTGGTTTTACTCTGAGTCAGAGTAGAAGTTTTGCTGTATGGAAGAAATTGGGATCAGTCTGCTGCCCAAACACCTCTCCTGACCCAGTGATGGAGGCGCTTAGAGCTCATGGGCCCGACAGTTCTCCTGGGCTGTGTCTGTCCTACCATGCAGGGCAGCTCTTGGGCAGACAGAGAGCAATTTACCCCTGCTGCCAGGGCTGGGGTTGAGCTGGAATGACCTTCTGCTCCCAGTGCTCAGGGCAGGAGCACTGGGGATGTCTGTTAGCCTCCAGCCCTCCCACCTGAGCCTGCAGGGATGAGGACGGGCTCCCAGGACTCCTGGTCCCCCAGGGATGCCAGGGGGCATTCACTGACCACACCAGCACCGGTGGCGGGTGCCAAGTCTCATGAGGGGCTTCTCCTGGATCTCCATGCTATTTTGGCTGGAAACTGGGGCTCATGAGGGGGCCACCTGGCAGTCACAGCTGGCCCTGCCAGGAGGGGTCCATTGTGCCTGTCCTGCTCCAGGGATTTCTGGAGTGCTGCTGCGTGAAGCAGGCATCACGTGGGATGTGTAAGCACTTCTCTGAGCAGGAGCACAAGTGATGCTGACCCCGGGCCCCCCTTTCCAGCCGAATGATCTTTAAATAGCCATTCCCCTGAGAGGGAGATGTGATGGGCTTGGAAAGGAGGGTGCTGAGCACTAAGGAAACAGAGCAAAAGTGTCCCCAGGAAAGGGGCCACGGTGTCCCCATGGTGTGGGATGTAGGTGTCCACTGCAGAGGTGCTCACAGCACTCCCATGGCTCCACAGAGCCTGGGCCCACGCACACACTCACTCCAAGGTCCAGCAGACACCTGAAGCACAAGGTGACCTAGCAGCTGAAGGAATAAACAGGCTTCTTTTGGGGGTGGGCTGGACTCTGACAGCCGATTGTATTTGCCAGTCAATACCTGCATGTCCTCGCTGTGTTCATGCTCCACGGCCAGCAGGCTGCCAAGTAGCTTCTGGGTAACAAGGAACAATATTCCCCAAATGCAGCCCTTTGGTGATTCATCAGAGGAACCCTTGCCTTCATCTTTCAAAAGCTTTAGTCATTTTGACGAAGAAACGATTTCCTGTTGGTCGAACGGGCGGCTACCCAACACAAACTGCAGATACTCAAAGACAAGGGCTTGTGATCCATCCCTTGGCCAAGGGTTTTTCTTCAGCCCTAGAGCCGGGATAATCCTAGGTGGGAACATCCGCAAGAGGGTCGGCTGTTAGGGGCATTCCAGTGCCTTTACGTTGGTGTCTAGAGACCTGAGGGGAAGCTCAACCCTACCTAAGACCTCCGGTGAACTCTTTCACAAGTCTTGGGGTTAGGTTTCTAAACCACTGAGGCACGTCTGAAGGCTTCACTCTCTGTTCTCTTCACCACCGAGCTTCCAAACAATTGCATCCTTGTTACATACTTGTCAAAAAGAAAGGGGGAGACGAAGAAAGAGATTTCAATAGTCTCAGGATTTTGCTTAGAGCTGCCTTAATGCTGAATAGCACGCAGAGGTAGAAGGGATATCCTGAACAATGTTTGGTCTCCAGGCAGAATCCGTTTCCCATGACAGTGCCTTTCTGAAGCAGGAATTCCAGCATGAAATAAAACTTGTTAAAGTAGTAAAAGAGGAGGTCTCTATTGTATCCTGCATGACAGAATAATCCTTCCTCAAGAACAGACTGCTGTCATTTTTCCTCCCATCTGTGAATTTTGGCTTCAGTCAACATCGTGATTTTCACAAAGTATAAAAGTAAAGTCCTAACCCTTAAAAGCAACCCATCCAACCCTGCAGGAACTTCCTGCAGACATGTTCGCTGCTGCAGATGCAGTTTCCCTGTACGAAATCTAAAATGTCTGACTGCATGGAGCTGAAGTAGGTCTCCTTGTTAGGAGAGACACTTGACAAAAAGAAGCAAATACTTCCCACTCTTCCACAGTTCCTTCTGTTCCACTGGCCCCACACCATTCTGCTTTTTTCAATGCTTCATCCGCATGTTATCATTCTCCCGATTTCTATTTAAAGCTCTCCTTCCTGAAGCATGTGTAAAACCTGCAGAACATAATTTTGACTTATCAGGCATGTTGTGCTGCTGTCTCCCCTTCCCCAAGCTACTTATGTCCTGTGCTTGTTCCACATTTCTCTTCCGTGTTGGTACCCTGGATAGAGGTGTCTCTGCTCATGGTGTAACCTCTAAGGCATTGTATTAATAACCAATCACAAGCATCATCAGCATTGCCAACATTTCCTGCATAAAGGAGATTGATACATCAAGTAAATAGGACTTAGCAGGGAGACAGGGCTGCTCCTTTCCCCCATTTTCATTCAAAAACCTACTGACTGTCATGCCTGTTCCTCTTGTCTTCTTTTTAAGGCATGCAATTCCAGTAATACTCATTGACAACTGTGTGTCCCCAGAAATAGCCCTTCCAGGCAGTGCTGATCATGGATACCAGCACCCTGGTAAATTAGGAGAGCAGCTGCAGCCTCGGGCAATAGTGCCCGTGCTGGTGAGACCTTTGCTTTCTTTGCTGGCAAATCCCACCCAGATTTGGCTTCAGTGCTGGAGGCTGAAGTGACTTGTTACAGCTTTTGCACACCAACAAAAGAATTCCTCATAACTTGCAAAGCTCTGCATCTCCAGATCTGATGACAGCTCCACACTTTTTACTCAGGGATTTCTCGCATTTTTGAGACAGAAGCCTGTCAGTGAGGAATCAGACCATGGATGACTCGATTACTGGTTCATCAGCAATTTAATTGTGTGGCCTTAAGATTCAGCATGTCTCTTTTAAAAGATCTGCTCTCGCTGAAGCAGATGGCTGTGGTAAAGGCAATACTGTACAGCAGTCAAAGACGGTTGGTGTAGAGACATACGGCTGTATATCGCTGAAATGTCGCCTACGGTGAAAACGCTGTGGAACTGCCTTGTGGCACACCAGAGCTCTCCAGCTGTAGATGCGGAGGGTCAGTTGGCAGTTTTGCTCTGGTTCACGTGAAAAGGAGGGAATGGTATGGATCACCTGCTGCCATGTGTTGTCAGGAACTGGTCCTCTCACAGGCATTTGCTCACAAGCAAGCCTTCTCCTGGCAGGGAGGGCTGAGCTGAGAGGCAGGGAGATGCCTGCACCATCTCTCTCTGCTGACCTCAGAGGCCAAAGCAGAGTGTGACGGATCCATTCTGCCTTGTCAGGCAGGTAGAAAACTTTCATTAAAAAAAAAATAAATATTGCCAGTTTCCTTCAAGCGTGGAGGGAGGCAGCTGCTCTCGTGGTCATCGTGCTGTTGTTGCAAGTGGGCTCACCCCTGGTTGCTGAAGAGGCAAAGCAGGATCCTCTGTAACTCCATCTGTGCAGAGAGGAGCTCCCACTCTGCGCTGCCTGTGCCCCATTAACCTTCACAGCATCCTCCCTGTGTCCTCATTGAGTCCCCACTCCCTGAATATTGCTGGCAGTCGGGCTTCCCACACGCGTAGGGGCGTGGGACAACCCGGTGCCTCTGCCAGCTGTGGATTCACCACCAGCAGCACCTTCCTTCTCCTCAATCTTCAGCTAGTTTACCTCAGGGTGGTGTGCTAAGAGCAGATGCCTGCTGGATCTGTTTCAGGAACAGTCAGAAATAGGACTTTGCACTGATGGCTAGTTTTTATCAGTAGCTTGCTTTTTAATCCATGTGACAGGCACATCGTAGATCTTCAAGGGATCCTAATTAGTCACATAAATGAAATTAAATTGAAGATGCTGGCAAGGCCATTTGACTGCTATAATTACCATCCTCCTGTTTACTCAGCGCCTTTAGCTGCAGTTTGGGCAGGACTGGTGAAAATCCAGGATCACTCACGGGTATAAGTGAGTGTGAGTCACATTTCCCTGGTTTCCTGCATGGCCTCTGCAGATTTCAGATGGAAGCAAGGCGGAAAAGGGAGAAAGCCTAAAACTGCTTCCTCCGACACAAAATCTTCTATACAGTTGAGATGTTTCAGATTTATCGGTGTGGCTCTTACTACATTGGGGCTGTTATTTTAGGTCACCAGATCTGATCTGCTGGCCACCTTTGTTGCAGTAT
This sequence comes from Anas acuta, assembly GCF_963932015.1. NCBI lineage: Eukaryota > Metazoa > Chordata > Aves > Anseriformes > Anatidae > Anas > Anas acuta. The sequence continues at coordinate 63,359,032 of NC_089017.1, read as the reverse complement.
GAAATCTGCAGGCTCTGCAATTTCTTTTCAAAGGGTGGGAAGGTGAAAGCACGTGATGCCAAGTGCCATAAAATGCAGAAAACAAAATGCAGGGAACTCATACTGCCTGTGCAATGGGAGCATGCTGCATGCACAACCTCAAGTAGCACTCTGCAGTCTGCAGTCAGCAGAAGTAAAATGCCATGCATCACAGCATCAGAAACATAAAATGCAATTTTCTTAATGATTACTTTGCTCTGACAAAGATGTCAGGTGAGTTGGCAGGGGGATAAGACGGAAAACGGGGTACTGAGACTTAGCTGGAACTATCCATTTCTTTCGTGCTAAGGCACAGGTCAGTTTAAAAGGAGGCCAGGTCACGGTGCATGGATGTACTCCTGGTACAACAACCCCAAGGGTGTTGTGTGGGTGCACAGCAGTTGGATATAGTCTGAGAAGCAGTTTCTAAAACTTAGACTTACAGCCCTCTTGGGAGGAGCAGTAACCAAACACCACCAAACACCACCAGGCCCTTGTCATGCCTCGATCTAACAGGCAGGTATATGAAGTCCTCAACGTTTGTCCAGTAGTTTGTGGCTGAAAGGAGAGGCCTTGAGTGGAAAATATGAGATTTCTGACAGCCTTTTTGAGAGAGCGAGAGTATGTGAGCAAGCAGAAGGGATGACTGCACATGCATGGGTGTGTGTGCATAAATTTTCCATTTACATAAGGACTGTTGGCAAGGACTCTCTGGGCTTTAAAAGGAGAGAAGCCCGAAAGCTTGGATGACGTATGCTGGAGAGAAAAGAAAGGAGCTGGTGGGCAGGCCTCAAACACATGCAGTGCATTTAGCTTGTCACTGTCATATCTGGGGCATTTCTGTTAAGAGGTGAGAAATATTGAGAGGTGGAAGGGAGCTTGTGCTTGTGATAACATGTAAAAGCGCAAGCCAGCTGGATGCTCTGAAGTACTTCTAGGTGCATTGCCACCCTAATCTTTGCCTTGGGTGCAGAAATATTAAATTAAAAAAAAAAAAAAAAAAAAAAAAAAAAGGTAAGCAATCTCTTCAATAAATGCTTTATAAGAGCACGGAATACCGTGCCTGAGAAAAGAAACGGGCAGCAAACCTGCGAGGAACAGCCAGAGCAGCAACCCGGGGTACAGCAGCCCTGCAGTGTGAGCACCCTGCTTCGAGGACAGTGGGGAGGCAGGCAGGGAGAACCTGCACTCATGAAACCTCAGGGGAAGGCTTGTTACTAACTGCACGCTGCCCCTCCGTTGTCTTCTTCCTTTGCCTCTCCTGACATGCAAGCAGAGGCCCAGCTCTGCTCTGAAGCAGGCTGTGGGCCCGAGGCCTTCTCCGGAGAGTAGAGGAACACAAGAGGAACAAGTCTGTGGGCACTTCCAAAAACTGTACTGCTGCCTTTCCTGCCTTGCAGAGCCCTGCCTGGTAGTCCTGTGTCCTTCACACCCCTTCCCACCTGCTGCAGAGCATGGGGAAATCGCCACAGAATGACAGCCCACCCAAAGGCTGTTTCAGCCATGAGCTGGCTGTCCGTCCACAGAAGCTTTTTGAAGAATCACACAAAGGTTTGCACCTTATGGTCTTCAGCCCAACCTCCTGCTCAAAGCAAAGCTCACCAAGGCCAAGTCAGCTTGCCCAGGGCCTTGTCCTGTCAGTCTGGAGCATTCCCAAGGATGGAGATCCCATCACCTCTCCAGTGGCTGTCCTAGAGCAGTACCACTCTTGTGGGAAGGAATTTATTTTTTTTTCTGTATATCCAACCTGAACTTTCTCTGTCGTAACCTGTGCCCATTGCTTCCCGTCCTTTGCCTGTGGACTTGTGAGAAGAGTCTGCCTTTTTTCTCCATAACTGCTTTTGGCAGTGGATGGCAGCAGCTGGGTAGCCCCTTGGCCTTCTTTTCTCCAGCCTGAACAAGCCCAGGTCCCTTCTCTTCCACTTCTCACCATTTACAAAATTGGGCACACCCTATGTGGCATCAAAGTTGTTTTTGTTTATTTGTTTTGCCACCATTTCTTTGTATAGCTTTCTCCTAAACATTTCCCTTCAGTAAGACTTTTCCATAAAGGGCCACTCATAACTTGGTAACCCAAAAGGACTGTGTCTGGCCACGGTCAACAACAAAGTGAATCACCCTACAGAAGCAGCCCAGAGAGCCAGCCAGCACCCCTCCATCAGGAACAACGGAGCCCTGCTCTAGAGAAATGTTAAAGCAAGAGAAAGCCTCCTAAAATCTGATTTTCTTGTTAGATCTCCTCTCTGCCTTCCCATTTTTGCCCTCCCCGTGCTCCTCTTGCCGGTGCTTGGCTCTGAAGGGCACGCTGCTCTCAGGGCAGCAGACCGCATCACCTCCCCGGGGACACTTCGTCCCCAGCGGCTCCTCTTCCCCCTCTCCCCTTGGACGAGCCGCTGAGTGGCTAAGTGTGGGCTCAAGCCTCCTTGTCAGAGCATGGCTGGGCAGGCATTCCTGCGGTGACACAGCGTGCATCGTGCCCGAGAGGAGAAGGCCCTCGAGCTTGCTGCAGCAGCGGAGCGTGCAGATCTCCGGGACCTCTCCTTCCTGCTGCACTCGACTACCTGACGTGCTCTGGCCTCAAGCGCACACTGCTCACCTCTCTGTCATCTCAGGAGGAAATGGAAGACACAGCTCTCTCTGAGGCAGGGAGGTTAGTCACAGAGCAAGCATTAAGGGTCTTTGTCTGAAGCCACTTCTGGAGGACAAACCAGAAAAATTATCCGTGTTACTGAAAGGGAAAATTTAGCTGGTTGTGACACTCATCCTCTTGAGAGTAGCTCTGGTTCCCACTGAAATCACTGGAAAACCTGCCATCACTTGGACCAGGCCTCCAAAGCCTATGGTTCTGCATGCTGAGACATTACAGCACACCATCCCCATGCGTCCCAGCAGCTCGGATACCCAGCTACTACACAGGTTGCATGCCAGATATCCCGGTGCCACTCCTAAATCCAAAACGTGCCAGGCTGGAAAGGTGGAAAAAACTGAGAAAGGCATTTTCACTTAAAAAAAAAAAAAAAAAAAAAAAAAACTACCCTTTTTCATCACTTCTGGATTTCCAAGCAGGTCACTTTTTGTGTTGTTTGATTTTCCCAGGGAAGAAAACACCGAACATTCAGTGATTGGATTTAATGTGACTAATGGGACATGGTGAGTGGTAGAATAAACTGAGCAGGGAAACAGAAATGCTCTGCAGCATGTTGCAGAGAGCTGCCTCTTGCATGTTCTGTGGAGAAGGAGATGCTGGACCACAGCATGCTGCAGGGGCACATGGCTTTTCTGATTGCCCTGTGTCTCCTAGTCTCCTTCCTCCTTTTTGTGCTTCTCTGCTTTTTGTTCTGTGACTGCAGGAAAGACTTTTTCTTTTCTTTTTAATTTTTTTTTTTAAAAAAGGCCTTGAAAACTCAGAAGCACAGATCTTTCTAAAATTTCCAGTTAAATATTTACTGTCCCAGACAGAAAACTCTTCATTCATCAGTTGTCTGAATGCCCCCACCTGGAAAAGAAGCATTGAGCCCCAGAAATCCTTCAGCAAACAAATTCCTTCTCATTACTGACTCCGTGGGCATGACTGCTCTCAGGAAACTTGAAAGTCAAGCTACTCAGAAGTGCTGCCCATACATGTTTACCTTGGACTCCAGCTTCCCTCTTCAGACTAAATCAGGTACTTTTTGTCTGGTTTGTCTAAACAAGTACAGCTGAGAAACAAATGCTGGAGAATTCCACAAGTTTCAGTCTTGCTAAACATGGGTTTCTGACACCCATTTCTGTGAGGTTCTTGCAAACTCAGGCTAACCAGCCACATCTACTCACTCCACAGCAACACACACAGGTATCAGAAATGCTGGCATAGTTTTTACATTTACTTCACCTTATTTTTACACTCTCCTTTGGGCTTCTCCTTTTACATAAAGCAGAGCTGACACCTGCAAAAAGCTGCTTTAGACCCAAGATCAGCACACGGTCTTCCCGCGATGAGCAGTGTCCATGGAATAAGGCATATAAGGCCTTTGAGCTTCATCGTTCATGGGGGTCCTTTGGGTTAAGCAGGAAGTCACAAGCATTGGTGTGATGTCCAAGCCATTCATGGCATGTGAGAGCTGAAATCAGCACGTTGGGTTATAACCACCCATACTCTGGTTAGTGAGCCTGTGAGCTGTGAACGTGCCGTGATAAGCACGAAGGGCTCCACAAACAGGTATCCAGTAAAATGCCAAAGACTGACACTGCCAGAGTTACCACCTTGCCCCGTGGCTGTACAGACCTTGCTGCACCCCCAGAAATGAGCCTGTGCTGTCCAGCCCCTGATCACTCACCCCACCTCGATCAGCTCTGCCCACAGTTGCTATCTTTTAGCAACTCTGTGCATTTAAATTCTCGGGTACTAAGTAATTCTGATGAAATAGTAATGTGGATTTGTACCTGATATGCCCATGCTGTTGGCGTGGCTAAAGTAGTGCTTGGGAGAGATCTGGCCCATAGATTTTGCAGCATTGCTCATCAGTCATTGTCTGGAGCTTGCTTCTATACTGGGAAGCACCAGACACATGGTGATACCAGAAGCAAATAGCCTTATCTCTGAGCCAGATGGATTTCTGTGTGGCTGGGCAGTACTTGGAGCCAAATCGCTCATTCAAGAAAGAAAGTTAGATGTGCAAGACTGTTTCAAGAGAAAGAAAGAAAGAAAAAACAAGAAAGCAAGAGAAGGAAGGAAGGAAGGAAGGAAGGAAGGAAGGAAGGAAGGAAGGAAGGAAGGAAGGAAGGAAGGAAGGAAGGAAGGAAGGAAGGAAGGAAGGAAGGAAGGAAGGAAGGAAGGAAGGAAGGAAGGAAGGAAGAAAAAATAAAAAAATAATAATAATAAAATAATAATAAAAAATAATAATAAAAAATAAAATAAAAATAATAAAAATAGAAGAAGAGCATTTCTGTTTGACAGAAATGCTTTCTGTTAAGACATTAGCATGCTTTATTTACCCATTTGTTCAGTACTGACATGGGAAGAGCCCACACTCCCAGGCAAAGCTGTTGCCCAAATCCCAGGATGAAGTCCTGCCTCTAACCAAACTCTGACTTGGTCAGAGTCCAAGCCTCACTCAGTGGCTGACCACAAGGTCCTACATTGCCCACGCTTTCTCTCTCATGAGGAACAGCACCTCCTTCTTTGCAGACTTATGGCCTTCCCTCTATTAATCTCTCATGGGAGAGGACACATGTCACAGCATCATCTCAGGGAACAGCTCTTGCAAGTCCTGAAGGCATGGTGGAGCCATGTTAGCATTAACACATCACCAGAAGAGCATTGGTCCTCTAGGGCAGCTGCAATTCATCAGGTAAGGACTGGAGACAAACGTCCTTGTTGGCAAACTGGAGTGAGCTCAGTGCGAGACCATGGAGATGGTCGGTGGGTCTGGAGCACTATGTATTGAGGGAGACAGAGGGAACCAGGCTCCTTCAGCCTGGAGGAGAGATGTCTCAGGTAAGACCTAACTGCAGATGTCCACCACCTTACAGGAGGTTACCAATGTTGTTTCAGAAGTGCAAAGGTAAAAGACAAGAGAAGAAAAAGACATTTTGCAATGCAGGAAATTCTGGGTGCACATAGAGAAACAAAATCCTTCCCACGAGTCCTCTGACAGGTCCAAGAGAGTTGATGGGATCTCCACTTCTGGACATCTTCAAACCTTGACTGGGCAAGGCTGTGAACCAACACAATCTTGCTCTGAAGTTAGTCAAGCTTGGAACAGGCGCTTTGAGTGGAGATCCCCGGACAAGCCTCCTCACCTGAGTGTTTCTACCATTCTGCAAGCAAAGCCTGCGATTCCCAGTCATGTGTCAATCATCTCTCATAAATGAATTGCTAAGTAATCTTGAGGATTATTAATTTGACCCTTGAGTTTACTCACATGAATACCAAGTAGGACTTGCTCCCAGTTGAAGAACTAAGCATAGCTCAAGGGTCCAACATTTGTTATTCATCTGCAATAGTGTCTGCGAGGTGGGCATGTAAGATTTCCACTCATTCTTTTCTCAGGTGATGTTCTGATATAGCATTTTCTCCAACATCATTTGACTGTTTAGGAGTATGATTCAAATAGGCATTCCATGCTTATCCATTCAGAATAGGCGTAACCATGCATTCCTGTTTGGAAGAAAGACCATTTGCCAAACCAAATTGCCTGTCTTTAGGTGTAACTGCAGTGTGTTTCCATTTTGTTCCACATTTGTCATGCTAGACGAGTGCTAGAAATGAGGTTTTACATCCTTGACCTCCTGTTGGTACCTGCATGGAGGCAGCCACAGGAGTCACTAGTTCCTGTTTCGCAAGGACTCTGGGCTTGGTAGTTTCCTGGGAGTGGGTCTGCTCAGCAGCTCTGAAACTGTGTGACCTGTCTTAGTTTTTATGGAGCAGGAAAGCCACTTACACTTCCATTTGAAGCCAAGCTATTTCCTCTCACTCTTACTTTTTCACAGGTTTCCTCCACTCCCTCACACTTCACACAGAATTTCTAGGTTGGAAGAGACCTCAAGATCATCGAGTCCAACCTCTAACCTAACACTAACAGTACCCACTAAACCATATCCCTAAGCTCTACATCTAAACATCTTTTGAAGACTTCCAGGGATGGTGACTCCACCACCTCCCTGGGCAGCCCGTTCCAGTGCCTAACAACCCTTTCAGTAAAGAAATTCTTCCTAACATCTAACCTAAAACTCCCCTGGCGATACTTCATATCCACAGGCATGGAGAAGGGCATACACTAGAGCAGTGTGGCCAGAGACACAGTGGACAAGGGATGCCAGGTACCAAGATCTCATCAGGCCTCCTGGTTCCCTGTTGACTGGTGATGGAGAACTGTTTTTTGGACAGGTTTCTTCTTGTTTAGGTTTCCTAAGGTATCAGAAAGAGGAAAGACACAAGCATGTTCTCCTGTTGGTAAATCTGCACCTAACCTGAGCGCAGGCCTTCTGAACGTGGTGTAAGATGCTGCATTTCTTAGTGCTTGTCACTGTTAGTAGTTCTCTTGACTATCAGTAATGATGATTTTTAACCTTTTTCTGCTTTCTTTCATGTTTTCACATACATGCATTTCCATTCATACTTAATTCAGACAAATCTTAAAATTTCTGTTATGACTTCTACAATGCCAGAACATTACCAGCTCTTAAACAGAAATAGAGCAGGCTCTTAAAATACATGTAAAATGTATTATTATTATCTTTATGAATATTATCATTATTATTATTTTAAAAATGACAAAAAGTCCAAAGGAAAATAAAAAGCTGGAAGGAAACAGTTTAAGACCACTCAAAACAAATTCTCTTTTTCAGCTTCAGTCATTCTACAAGAGTTCTGTGAAAAGCAACCAAATGAATTCAGAAAAATTTAGACCAGAAGGCACCACTGCAGAAACCTAGTCCAATCTCCTGCTCCTACAAGGCCCACCACAAAGATAGACGAAGCTGCTCTGGTCCAGCTGAGTAATTAATACCTCCAAAGATGGAGATCCTACCCCCTCTCTGGGCCCTGTCCCAGGTCTGCACCTTGCATGTGGGGAATATTTGTCTTTATTTTTTAAAAACATCTCTTGGACTACAGGTCCCAAAAATTGACTCAATTCTAGATGCAGCCTGATGAGTGTCATCCAGCAATGAAGAAGCATTTCCCTCTAACAGCTTGTAAGGACCACCCAGACCCTGGTCAGCCACTGAGGCCACATAGTCCCTCGATTACTCATGAGCCCCTAGTTGTCCACCAGGACCACATCACTGTACTTCAGGCTGTGGGTCTAATCCTGCATCACTGATGGACTCCTTCCAGCCAGGGACAGGACACAGTATAAGCCTGGGCTGTGTTCCACAAGGCTGCCAGGAGCCCATTTCTGCAATCTGCTGAGAAATCCCCTTGCAGCGTATACAATACTCCCCCAGATTGATACTATCCCCAGTGACCTCCATCCCCCTCTTTTAAATTGTTGGTGAAGATGCTGAAAAATGTTGGCCTGGTATTGACTCCTGACAAATGGTGCTTGTAGCTGATTGCCAGCCAGACTTTGAATGATGGAGCACCGTCTTGGAGTTGAGGGACCGTCTAATTTTCCAGCCACTTTGCAGTTCACCTCTGAAGTCCATATTTCATCAGCTTAGCTACAAAAGTAATGCTTGAAAACCACAAACATAACTCATGCAAAAAGATTTCTCTTCCTAAAACACCAACGTTTTCAGACAGAAGCTTTCCTTTTGTGGCACATTTTTATCAATTCAATGCTTTGGTGTTGATTCAACCTGGGAATAAGCAGGTTGTTATTGTGCCTGCTGTTCTGAATGCCCTCTCATTGTAAAAAAGAACACCCACTCTTAATTTTATACTGGCACCAGAAACAAGGTTTTGTCATATATGAAAACTAACAGGGAAATCCATCTTTTGTAAACCCACAGAGTTAGAAAGTTCATGTATTGTTCACTGGACAATAAAATAGATAACATGAAGGAAATGGACTGACAGTGCCTTGTAAACATAGCTTCACTAATTAGCAAAAAAAAGGAGCATTGATGCTTTTATTATCTTGGGACAAAATGTGAACTACTGGAGTGAGTTACATGGTGCAAAGAAACCTGGATTTATCCAGAGGTAGGGCGTGCTTTAATCCGACATCCTGACAAAGGTGTATGGTGAGTAATACCTTGAGTATGCCTGCAAAAGCTCTGCAGCCAAAGTATTACTCTGCCTGTCACTCTGCAAAGACCCAAATGAATAGCAGGACACTAATCCTTAAGGCACTGCATAGCCTGCAGCATCTGGCTGCTGCAGGAGGGAGCTTTCTTTCAGATTACTACAGGTGTGGAGCTCTCACACACACAGTCAAACACACGATTGCTCTTTCTTTGGTTTAGCTACATATCTAGCATGGAAACGAACATGCTCAAACTCCCAGGACACTTGCAGATCACTGCACACTGTAGAGTTTCAGTGCAAAAACTGACTCATCTTCCACAGGATGACCCCATCCTTCCATGCATTTTAAAGTTCATTTTGCCATGACAAAGATTTGGGTGGGGAATTTAAGCAGTTTCTCTGCATGTTTCTCTAAAAAATTAGGTCTTGGTGCTTTGCTGTTTTCTCAGCGAAAAGCATGCTAAGAAATCCATGAATAGCTCATATAATAGTGAATGCTCTAAGTTATTTATTTGACCCTAACCAAGATTTTTTTTAAAATGTCTTTTCCAAGTGAGATATATACTTAAGCAAACTGGACCTTCATAAGTCCTTGGGCCCTGATGGGATGCACCCACTAGTGCTGAGAGAGCTGTCAGATGTGATTGCAAGGAGACTCTCAATAATCTGTGGTCCAACGTGGCAGCTGGGAGAACTGCCAAAGGACTGGAGGAGCACAAATGGCACTCCTGTCTTCAAGAACAAGAAGGAGGACCTGGCGAAGAACAGGCCAGTCAGACTCAGCTCTATCCCTTCAAAGGTGATGGAGCGTCTAATTCTGGAAACCACTTGCAGGCACATGAATGACTGGAAAATCATGAGAAATAGTCAGCATGAATTCACCAAGTGGAAGTCATGCTTCTCCAACCTGGTAAGTTTCTATATTGATGTAAGAGCTATAATAAATGAGGTTACATCAGGCTGGCGACCGGTCACTAGGGGTCCCCCAGGGTTCAGTTTTAAGGCCATTTCTTTCTATCAGTGAGCTGGACACAAGAGTTGAGTGCACAATGATTTTGTGGACAATACTAAATTGGGAGGAACTGTTGACTCCCTCAAGGGCAGAGAGAACTTGCAGAGAGACCTTGCCAAACTAGAGGACTGGGCAATCATCAACCACATGAAATTTAACAAGAGCAAGTGCTGGGTATGAGGAGCAGCTGAGGTCCCTTGGTTTGCTCAGCCCCGAGCAGAGCAGGCTGAGGGGAGGCCTGATGGCAGCCTGCAGCTCCCTCACAGGGGAGCGGAGGGGCAGGCGCTGAGCTCTGCTCTCTGGGGACAGTGACAGGAGCCAAGGGGACGGCATGGAGCTGGGACAGGGGAGGGTCAGGCTGGGGGTTAGGGAAAGGGTCTGCACCCAGAGGGGGTCGAGCACTGGGACAGGCTCCACAGGGCAGTGGTCACGGTGCTGCTAGAAGTCTTCACTGATGTTTGGGACAATAGGGTAGAGTGCACCCTCAGTATGTTCACATGAAACTGTGGGGAGCGGCTGCGTGACCAGAGGGCCATGCTGCCACCCAGAGGGACCCCAACAAGCTGGTGAGGTGGGCTGACAAGAACTTCATCGAGTTCAACACGGAAAAGTCCCAAGTGCTGTACTGGGAAGGAACAGCCCCAGACAGCAGTAAGTGCTGGGGGGGGCATCCAGCTGGAAAACAGCTCGGCAGAAAAGGATCTAGGAGTCCCGGCAGGCACAAAGTTGAACATGAGTCTGCAATGTGCCCTTGATACTAAGGAGACAAATGGTATTCTTGGCTGCATTAGGCAAAGTATTGCCTGCAGGTCAAAGGAGGTGGTCGTTCCGCTTTACTCAGCACTGGTAAGGCTGCACCTGGAGTACTGTGACCAGTGCTAGGCCTGCCAGTACAAGCGGGTCATGGGCACATTGGAAAGGGTCCAACACAGGGCTACAAAGATGCTGAAGGGGTTGGAGAGCCTCTCCTCTGAGGAAAGGCTGAGGAAGCTGGGGCTTTCTAGCCTAGAGAAGAGGAGGATCAGGGTGTGTCTCATCAATGTTACAAATACCTGAAGAGAGGATGCAATGGAGAAGGATCCAGGTTCTTTCCTGTGGTGCACAGCGGCAGGGTAAGAGGCAATGGGCACAAACACAAGAGGTTTCATCTAAACTCCAGGAAGCATTTATTTAATGTGAGGGTGCCTGAGCACTGGCACAGGCTGCTCAGAGGTGTTGTGGAGTCTCAGTCCTTGGAGATCTTCAGAAGCCATTTGGACCCTGTCCTGGGCAACCATCTCCAGGTGTCCCTGCTTGAGCAGGGAAGTTGGACCAGATGACCTCCAGTGGTCCCTTCCAAACTCAACCATTCTGTGATTCTGTGATATGAAAAGTTTCATTGTACTTTACAGGAAACCTACCAGGAATTGCTCTTATAGTACAAGATACATCGAAAGAGGAGGTTACCTCTTTACCTGGTTCTTCCTGTATATCATCATCAACTTCACAGCAGTGCTTGCTGGGCAGGGCACCCTCTCAATCAGCATTTCAGAGAATCTTTCACAGAAGATCCTGAAGACACCCAGCACTACCCTTCCTCCTGGAGGGGTCCTTCAACTGGGCTTTATCTGTAAGTCTCCAATTTTTCTGACTTTCACTTCCACTGACGGTTAGCAATGTGTGAGCTATGTGAATAGCTATGAAGGTCTGCTAGTAGCTAAAGGCTGTAGATTTCACCTATTTTAAAAGACAAACACATTTAATCATACCTAGAATGACTCCACTACAAGCTAAACAACAAACATAAGCTCTTGCCCTTGGGAACTTTTCTGAATTATGTCACCATAGATACAATACTTTCATACCATCCTCACAGCTGAGAAAAAGCATGCTTTACGTTTGAAAAAGTGTTCACAGACTGATAAAATGAAGCAATTGGCTCAGTCGTGGCATGGCTGTGGTAGATTTCAAATCCGTGGGATAGGGACAGCTGCTGGGAGCTGGCTGCAATGGCAGGACCTGGATTTGTTTGGATTGTTTACTTACAGTCAAGTAGAAGATAGAAGAGAAAAGGTGTTTTTCCAGCATACTCCAGCTCATATTTTAGATGGAGCCCCTATCACTACCAAATCAGTAATAAATGTATATGCTAACAAAGTGCAAAACATTGCAATGTAAAGGATGAGGGAGGAACACTGCACCTGCCATCAGGACTAACCTCCCTGGCTTGCTTTCCTCCCCATCCAAGCACATATCTCAGGTGAACAAGAATTTTCCACCATGCTTTTGGGGTCACAGATTTGAGCTCTGCTGTTTCAAACCCAGGAAGCGAAGTTAATGGAAGTGAATTGTGAAGGTAAGGGTCTGCTACAGGAGAGAGACTTTGAGCAGCTTACCCCTACTCAGCCACAGGACCTCCCTTGTGAACACTTAGCACCTCTGAGATGTCAGGATACAAAGGCTTTACTGAGCAGAAGGTACATTTTGAACTCCACCCTGAAACCAGAAGCATGCAATGGTGTCATGGGCATGCAGTAAAATACCCAGCTTAGCAAGGAGCTGCCATATCCTGCCCTAACTTTAACTTTCAGGTTGATTTAAGGTGGAGCGCCTGTGGAATGACTGTGATGTTCAATCTCCAGGTGATAACTGCACTGCTGATGAAAAGCAGCGTCAGCATCTGAAAGCTGTAGCTGTGGTCTGCAGGCCAGAAGGACGCAGAAGAAAGTCCCACTGGGCCACTACTACTTGGTGCTCTGGGAACAAGAAGGAACCCAGCTCCTTCACCTGGAGAGAGGTCCAGCTGCAAGAACAGGTATGCCTCGACTACAAAGCAGACATGCTTTCTCCCCACCTTCCAGGAACCTGGTAGCACCTATTCCATCCCAGTGGGATTATACTTCAACTTCTCTCTCTCCCCTCAGCCCCAAGCCCATCCCAGTGCAGGACAGAGCACTGAACTGCCCTGCTTGCTTTTGGCAGCTGTGTCAGGAGCTGGTGCTGCTAGCAGACAGGAGATAGCACAATGTGAGTAAAGACGGAAGGCAAGGGGCAGAGGGGTGGCAGCCTTGTGCAGCCTAGCAGTGGCCCTCCATGCTGGTAAATTCCTTCTTCCAGGGACCCCACAGGCTCTTCCGACAAAGAAGGGACATGGCATCTTTCAATTTCTGTCTCCTCACAGATGCAGAGGCTCCTGGCTGCTCCTGCTGCTTGCAACCCATCCTCTTCAGCAGGCACTTGGAAGGCCCGTGTTTCAGGCTCACACCTATTAGAACACAGAGTAGCAGGATGTGTCCTATGATGTCCTAGACACCCTAAGCCAAAAATGAGAGAGCTGCACCCTTTTCCCCTTATTCAGATTCTGTCTTTTATATGCACTTCAAACATGCACATAAAGCTTTATCACGCCCAAAACATTTCCGAGGCAATGAGCAGTCACATTAACTATTACAGATTTGAAGGACTGTAATTCCAGGGCAATTTTACCACTCCCTATGACAGTCTTTTGTATTTGTGATACTATATATGTCTCATAAACAAGACAGCCCAGAACATATCAATCAAATTATCAGCACAGAGAGAATTACTTAGACAGGCACCGAGTTTGGTCTGCACTCCTGGCGAGTCCAGAAGAGCAGGTAGCCCATCCTACCCTGTAATAGGATTAATACTGATAATATAAACTCCACAGTTCAGGATGAATTGCTGCCTTCCCATTACCAGTCTTCAGGATAGTAAGCCAATATGGTTACAAGCCCAGTAGTTGTACTCCTCCATGCTTTTTTTTTTTTTTCTTATCAGAGAGCTGTTTGATTCCTGTGCATCGCAGACCATTCCTTAAACAGCAAGAGCTTTGAGGCTCAGCACTTCTGGAAAGGCAGTTTTCTGCGTACACACACTAAGGAGCTCAAACGCTTAGACAGATTGTCCTTCCTGAATTTTGCAACCACTGTGCAAAAGAGCCAGGTGAGCAACTCCAGGAGCTAAATGGCTTTAACCTAATAGGTAGAATTTAGCTTTTACCTGCCTATCTATCTCCCCAGGCATGTAGATGTGAGCACTTTCACAACAATGAGATTAAGCTGAGACAATAAAGTCACAAAGACCCAATAATTATTAAATAATTATAGGCATGAGCCAGGCACCACCTTCCTCTCCATCCCTAGGCAAAATTCAATACAAAATCTGGCATGAATATTTTCCTAGAACATGGCTCCAGTGTTGCTAGACACAGGTGTCAGACCCTGAAGACAGAGGTGTGCTCTTGGATGGAGGATTAATTCTCTCCTGCTTTTATCAGGATCTGAAGAACCCACAAGGTTCTATTTTGTTCCATCTAACACTGTTATTAGAGCAATACCACCAGACCATTACCATGGTATAAAGACATGAAAGAAGAATTTTCTTGACCCTGTAGCCAAAATCATCTTTGGGCTAAGTCTTAAGTCTAAATTCTTATGGTTCTTTGACAGCGATCTGGGAAGTCCAGTCCAAACAATGTCAATGTTTCTCCTGATGTGTAGAATCCAGAATGCAAAACTCAAAGCAAAATGTATCAAAGAGCAGTTCATGCCTCCCCTCTCCCTTTTACACTCACTTTCCTCAGCAAGAGGTCAGAGTTGTAGATCAGCCTCTTTCCAGCTGAGCACCTGAGGGCTTTATGCACCAGGTCACCAGCAGGTGACCCAAGGGGGACTTCTGCACACAGGGAAGTACAGGGGTGACTTTGGTGGTGGCAGCCTGAGCCTGACTGCAGGTGGGACCACTTGCAAGTGCCATCTTCTCCTATGTCTCCTTGTGCACTGGTGCACATCTCATGAGCTGTGTGTGTCTCAGTGTGGCTAACTTCATTTTAGCACCTAAGCACCAAAATGTGCTGCACTGTAGTGGTAACCATCACGTGCGGGAGGTGTGTGCTGCCCCAAGTTCTCTTGAATTTCTCAGTCCTACATTGCTCTCTGTGCTTTTCTCAAAACCCTACTCCTGCAAACACAGGCTTGTATAAGGATCTCAGCTTGCCATTGGAATAGCAGCAATAGTCCTCTTGGTGTCAGGGAAAACACGCAACACCTGAACACAAAGATTTGGGGGAAAAAGAACTTTCATTATTTATTGAAAATTCACTACTTGCCTTTCAATTTTGTAGTATTTCATGGAAGGCAATCCTAGACATAGTGCCACAATGTTTTAATTACATTAAAAATTGAAGACATATACATGAAATTCAACGCAAGCAATTACGCTGTGTATAAGTTGCCACTCTGTTGGGAAGATGCGTGGATCTGGAATTTACTCCCAATGCCTTTACTGCTTATTTCTGGACCCTACCTATACAATAATGATCTGCTCCAAACACCCAAACATAATTTGACATGACTGTCTTCTGGGCATCTGTTCCATTTCTGACACTTTAAAAACATGCAGAGATGCAATGCAGTTTTAAAACTCAATGTAGCAAAAGCATCAACTTGTTTATATTCTCTGTACATGAGTTCCTGGGATTTCAGCCATTCCTGAATTCTGTTTAATGAGAACAGATGAGTAATGTGCCGTTCTGGCTACTGAAAAGCTTGAAAATAAACCAGAGGTCATTCATTTCCAAAAGGTGAAATAAAGTTGTTCATAAAATCTGCCTGCAAATCCTGAAAAAAAAAAAAAAAAGAAAGAAAAGAAAAGAAAAAAAAAAAAAAAAAAAACTTGGATGGAAAGAAATCTACAAAGAAAATAGAGGGGAAAAAGAAGAAAACTTTAATGCTGGAGAGCTTGCAAGATCTCTTCCAACCACCTCTGGGGAAATGGAAACTTGACTCGCAGCAGTCTACAGAACTTAGCCAGCTAGTGGCTTTCATGAACAACTTGCAGTTCCAGAGGATCACCAGTGATCAGTTAAATTTCTCAGCCATTAGAAAATAAATAATTTTCTGCATTAAAATATATATATATATATGTGACAGAAGGCAAGGTCCCTGTCCAAGGGCACTTTTAATCTCTCCCATCAACCTGATTGTCACCACGAAGTGAAGCAAGAACGTGGTCTTTCCTAGAGGTAGGTGAAAGGGGCAACTACATCCATATAAGACCTGCGCTGCAGTGAATGCAGACAGAATCCCTGACGCTGGTGCAGCAGCCGGTGCTTTGGCAGAGTTGGCCACACAAGTGCTGGGGGTGCTCTGCAGACCCACGTTGTTTCCCAGGGAGGGCAACCAGTTCAACGGGCAGCTGGGAGCCGGCTCCAGAAGCCTTACCACTGTGCTTGTACAGGGTCAGTCTGACTTTGCTTTGCACACAGAAAAGTGTATCCCACACTGCAGCAGCTAAAAGCAGTGGGAAACAGAAAAAAAAAAAAAAAAGTAGGTGCAGCTGTTTCTTCCCCACAACTCTTCCTAATTAAGTCTAAAAATGTCTGTAAGGTGAGCCCTGCCCCATCTTTCTGAAACCAGTCACTACATGTGTTTGTCAAAAGTACTCCTTGCACGCTGTTCTGTAAATAAATGTCAGCTGGAAATTGCAGGAACATAAATACAGAGAGAAATGATGTAAATAATCAAATAATATGAAAGTGTGTAAGAAATGCTCCCAAACACGGAGGAAATATGTCACAAGCACTGTACCTCCAGAGAGGATTGCTAAAATCAGTAGGTGTCTGTCAGACATTCTTCCAGGTGCACGTGGCCATGGCCATGCATTGGAGAAGAGGTGGACGTAAGGAAAAAAATCCTTCCCAGGAGAGTGGTGAGGACAAGACCCAAAAAGGTGGTGGGACTCTGTCCTTGGAGATGCTTCACACTTGACAGGACAAGGCCTGGGCAGCCTGGCCTCGCTTTGGTGAGTCCTGCTTCAGGTAGGGCATTGGACTGGGGCCCTCCATGTGTTCTTTTTCCAATATATATTATTCCAGGATTTTATTTTATTTTATTTTATTTTATTTTATTTTATTTTATTTTATTTTATTTTATTTTATTTTATTTTATTTTATTTTATTTTATTTTATTTTATTTTTGACCCTTAGGTGTGGATTTAAATCTCGTTTGATTTAGGAATAAGGGAGGCTTTCAGCATTTCTGAGTGCTGAAGTGGCCATGGCTGAGTGGCCATGCTGTCCTTTGGAGT
The DNA here is from genome assembly GCF_963932015.1 of Anas acuta. Taxonomy (NCBI): domain Eukaryota; kingdom Metazoa; phylum Chordata; class Aves; order Anseriformes; family Anatidae; genus Anas; species Anas acuta. Next base: position 63,342,239 of record NC_089017.1, on the reverse strand, counting down.
GACTGAGGTAGGGCTTGTTTTACATGCACCCGTGAGCTCAGCCAGGGGTCTGAGGGTGCCTCGTGAGCCCCCTCTTGCCCACCTGGCATCGCTGTCTGCAAGGGAGCTTTCAGAGCCAGGATGTGGAGAGCAATTCTCAAGATGAGATGCAAATTTGGAGAACCTCAGCTTGCTCTTTCCACTAACTGCACCATGAAAGCAAGATTGCCCTCCTCTAATCTTCCCTTAGCTCTGGTCTAAGCCAGGACAGGGGGCGCGGATGCTCGCCTTGCCTCTCTCCCCAGTGCACCCATCTCACACACTCAGTGGTGGGGCAGGACGGAGGAGATCCAGCACTCCCAGCCCCTCAGCAGTCCCCTCGCTGCCGAGCAGGCACCAGCACACAGCCCGCACAATCAGACCACGTCTCTCTTATCCTTGTGGTCCATGCTTTCACCCGTCCTTTCCCTTTCCCAAACCACGTTCGTGCATTGCAGTGCCCCGCTGCAGCAGATGGTTCTGAGCAGGGCATCCCTCCCGGCGCCGTTTTCAAAACAAACAGATAGATAAATAAATAAAAAGCAACCATTCCTTAGGCTCTTTAAGCTCGGTAGCATGCTTTGCAGCAGAGCTGGAAGTGAAGCTCTGGAAGGGAAATATCTCCTCCAAATAATTTGTCACTGAAGTTTTTTTTCAGCTCGAACGTCGGGCACGTGCTGGCCTCACTTCTCCTTGTTCGACACAAAGCAAGGAGCTGCAACAAGCTGGCAGGACGCGCAGTGGGAGGCTCGGGGGCACAGTCCCTGGCCACAGGGGTTTGGTTTCATAGGTGTGTTTCTCTGCCTTGAAACGTTATTATTATTCTGGATGGGTTAACAAAGCAAACAAGCCCAATTGCTTGGTAGGCAGTCGGTGCGGATGCTGAAAGCAGAGTCCCCTCTGCCCATCCCTTCCCCGGACAGCCCTAGCGCCTTCCCGCAGTGTTCCCAGCGCCAAGCTCGTCTAACACGTTATTTTGTATGAAGAGTTCAGCCAAATGAACCGTGAAGCAACGAGACAGGCAGAAATGGAGCAAGTACAAACCATGCCCACAGCAGCAATCAGGCAGGTTGAGAACTGCCTGCCTCTCTCTTCGTGGATGCAGTGACGAAGTCATGGGTGCACCAGCACCGCAGAAGGGCTCTTCTGGGTGTTTTTCTCACCAGGAGAAGAGAGCAGAGTATCAGAGGAACAGGTATCCTCCTCGGCCCTCCTGCTCCCTTGCTGGCCCTGAGCTCCCTCTCGCTTTGGCTCCCAGCTCCATCCTCCTTGCTGGCAGAGCTGAGGAGCATCTCTCCTGCCTGAGCAGTCAGATGGCTCCTGCCCAGGGCTGTCCCTGCCGTCTGGAGGGCTGCTGGGGCTCCCCAGCAGGACCAGTGATACAGACAAGCCTGTTCACATTGCCTCAGCCTTAAGTTGTCACTGTATTCCCAAGAGCTGGGACAGGTGGCAGCAGTGCCAAGGAGCGGCTGCCGTTTCCCTCTGTGTGCAAGCTTTCCATTTTGGTTTGCTCAGATTTTCCTGGGAGAAGCTAGGGAGAATAAAAACCACCTCTCCGACTGCTTGGGCAGTGCTGTGCGCCTGGGAATGTGACCTGCTTGGATCAGAGCTTGACCTGCTTGGATGAGAGAGGCTCAGTGAGAACAGCCCCCATCCCCGCAGCCCTGGCAGGAACGTGTGGTAGCGCCTGTGCCATGCTGCCTGCAGGCAGCCCTCCAAGCAACGAGTCCCCTAAATAAGCACAGAAACACACGCCATCTGCTCAGCCCGTACGGCTGCTGAGGAGCTTGCAGAAAGGAGGGTGAAGGGAAAGGGGTGCCCAGGGGTCAGGGGTGCAGGCGGTCTGTGCCATCGGGACCTTACCTGTGTTTGTTCATGACCTGACCCTGTCGGGGTGTGGGTGATGAGAGTTAAAGGAGTTTCCCAAAGGATCACCAGGGCCATTGCATGGCCTGGGGGCCAGCTGGCACAGCTCTGCCCATGTCTACCTGGTTAAATCTCCTCAGGGGTCTAAGGGGAAGTGACCGTGGTGGTGCAGCCTGGTTTCACCGACCATTGCAGACACACCTTGGTGGTCCTGGGCACAGCCGGTGCCTCCTCACACCCTTCTTTCCCAGCAGTGCTGTATGCCACCCTACAAAATGCCCGTACCGTAGACCTCTGCTATGAAGAGTGGGGCTCCTTCTCCCTTAGCCCCAGCAATATCCAAAAATGCACACAGAAAAAAAAAAAAAAAAAAAAAAAAGGCAGAGCTGCTGAAACACATGTTCAGATACCCATGCAGACACACGGGTTGTGTGAATGACAATGCCCTGCATCAGCTGTTCCTCCTCCTCCCCATGAGCCTGGACGCCACCAATCCCAGCGTTTCCTCTCGTGGCATGAGTTTTAATTGCTGCCAGCAGGAGTGGCTTCATCCTGCCAGGGCTTTGAGAGGACGCTCATATACAGGAATCCCTCAAACGAGAAAACCTGATTCCCCCAGTGGGCAAATGTTTGCTGCGAGGAGTCAGAGGTCAGCACAAAATTTCTGTCCAGCTTCTAGGTTTGTAAAAACTCTTCATTGGGTATGCAGCCAGAGGAAGGAGCGCTCATACATCCAAGATCCCCCACAGAATTGGGTGGGAGTTAAAGGAAAGCACAGAGATGGTGTTTAGGTGAAAACTGGGTTTTGAAGCAGCACTGGGGGACAGGGAGGGACAGTTGCCAGGGGATTTAAGGCCAAAGCAGCATACACGTCATGTCTTCTCTTATCACAAGTGATGTAGATCTCATTACTGAGCAGCACGGTGTTGTACATTTATCCAAAACACCTCCATAACCACTGTGCCTTGAACTGTGGGGATGGCTTGTGGGTAAGAAGACCAGGGATGACAGCTGGAAAAAATGGTTTGCAATAATCTGTTGTTCACTGCTCTCTTAAAGAAGTGTTTGTGCTTTTCAACTGTATTTTATGACTTGGAAGGAGAAAGTATTTCAACAGCATGAGAGGATAATTCTGTAAAAACCATAGCACATCTCACTAGCACCTCGTTCCTAGTAGTAAATTACAGACTACTGCTTCCTCTGTTCTTCTGCTGAGCGCATCTCGCCTCCCTTAGGACAGCTCTTGCTCTGGCACTGGGCTGCCACCACCCTGCACAATGAGCTTCTGAGTCTGGGCTGTGAGAGAAAAAATGGGGGCTGACTCCTAGGCCAAATACAGACCCAGGTATTTACAAATATCTAAAAAACGCTGACAGCAAATGGAAAATCCTGCCTGCCTTCCCTCCGTCTGCAGTCCTGGGTGCTTTTCTGCCTCACACACACGTGCACACCATGGTTCTTCCCTCCACGGAGGAGCTGTCTGTGCTTCTTCAGGCACATCTGAGAAGCCACCTTCAAGTAGTAAAGCTATGGGATTCAGGTACTTTAATAACTCTGGTATTAGTTCAGCCTGAATCGCTTGCAGGGCTTGCAAGCAATTGGGTGCTGAAACCAGCCCCAGGAATGGATACAGAAAACACCTTCAGGTTACATCGCTAGGGTGGTCCTGTTACCACTGTGCCAACCTCCCCGTGACAAGTGAGTGAGTTTTTTTTTCAGATGCCACCTTGAAACAGTACCTTTTGACCACTGCGGAGAGGAGAGAAACGAGGGGAATGAAATAAAAGCAGCAGTCTTTCTTTAAAAGTGCTCTGTTAATAACACAGCTCTCATCCTCAGGGCAGGGGAAGGGACTGCTTTCAAAACACGTCTTGGCAGGCAGTAAGTTAGGCAAGATGGAAAAGGTTACAACACCACTGGGACCTTTACTGAAGCTGCCAGGAGGACCAGGACCTGGACGGAGGAGCAGCTGGCAGTGATGCAGGGAAGACCTTGTCCGGGTTGTCATTTTTGCCTACATCACTGAGAAGCCTTCAGCCAGCCAGAGACAATGTGAGATAAACAACTAACAACCAGCTAATTATTAAGCATATCCAAACAGTCCCATTTAAGTCTCCTCCTTCACACGCCTCTTTCAGTGCCACTGAGCAACGTTTAACCTCTATGCCTCCAGCTCAGAAAGGAGGTGGAAGAACTGGGAAAGGACGGAAACGTACTGGGGGCATGACTGGGAGCAAGGGAAAGTTTCCTCATCAGCCAGCTACACCAAGAGACACCGATGCGAAGAACGAAACGACGAGCGTGAAAGCAGATCTTATCGGCGGTGAGAGGCAAAGCGAGGGTCAGGAGCCAGTAACTGCTCGTGTGTCTGGGTACAAGAGCAAAGAGGCAGCACGCGAAACTAGCAGATGGCAGGTTCACTTTCAGCTGGAGGAGGCATTTCTTCCTCCCATCCACAGGTCGGCCTTGTGACCCGTTACCACCAGACGTTGCATATCCACCCATTTTGCCTAGCTCAGAAAACCCACAAGACCAATTCACATAGTCACGACAGAAGAGAAGAGCCTCCGAAGCCTGTAAGGGAAACACTGTTGTAGTCAGGAGGAGCATGCCCACCTCGGCGAGCCATGGTGCTGAGCGGGGAGGTGTGTGGGCCATGGTGGCACAGGGAATGTGTCCTGCCAGGCCTCACCTTCGTGCAGCAGCGCCTGAAAGAGGGACTGATATCTGGTGGTGAGAGCCCACCTTTTTGTTCCTTCACAGAGGTGTGTTTAGTTGGTGTCATACAGACTGCTTTCATGTGACCATTAAAAACTGTCTGCAGCTACTTCCAGTCAGCAGGCTGCCTTCTAAAGCACATCTAGAGATGTGCCTGGCTGCCATGCAGTGGGCTGGAGATTGACACGTCCTTGACCACTGTAAAGATAAGTTATCAGCTGAAGCCATTCTGCAAAACACAGATCATGCTTTGTAGGAAAGCAAGTCTCTCTCTTTAGTTTGGAAAAGAGACTGCTGCGGGTGATCTGATTACAGTCTTCTACTGCCTAAAGGACATTTCAGAGAAGACAGAGCCAGGCTCTTCTTGGGTGTGCCCAGTGAAAGGGAGGAAGCCCTGGGCACATGTTGCACGAGTTGGATGTGAGGAAAAAACTAGGAGCATGGTGCTGGACTGGAAACTTCCAGAGATGCCTTCTGACATGACTCCATCAGATTCTTGGAATCCCATCCAGTGTGACCAGCCTTGCAAGCCAGGACTGATCGTCCACGTTCAACCAAGCAGATAAACGCTTTTGACAGGAGAACATCCTCCATGTGCGATTGAGACACCAGCCCGCAGACTTCTTGGGTGGTTCAGTGCTCAGCCTTCAGCTCAGTGACTCACGCCGCACCTCTGCTCTGCTGCCTGCCCTGCAGTCCTGGAAAGGCTTTGCACGAGGGAGGTGCTACATCTGCTACACACGCCGAAGCACCCTCAGACACTCTTCTGACTACCGGGCTGAAGGATTTTCTGCTCTAGATTTTCTGCAATTCCCGCAGATCTCGCAGGTGTTGCCTCCCACAAACCTCACAGATCTGTGCTGAGGAGCTACTGTCCTTACAGAAAAGGTGGGAACAGGCAATCACACTGCCTGCTGGTCTGCCGTAGGGCCAGATTCAGTCCCTTGTAAAACATGGGGGCCAAATCGTCCACAGCGCTTCCCACTGCCCCCCACCCCATTAATGCCGCATGCAATGTAAAGGAGCTTAGATGAGAAACCTAAATTTTTGCCAGGCTGCAAGGGGTGAGCAAAATCATCGCTCGGAGAGACGCTTGTTGGGGCTAACAGGAGAGTTAGAGCAGGCAGGCAGAACTCGGGCCTACACCTTCAGCTGAATCCCTTCACCGAAATCCCCTCCACCTGCTCAGTAACAACAACCTCATTTTTCTCTTTCTCTCTTCTGTCATTTGCTCCTTCTGGCAGAAGTGAAAGGAAGCATAAATCATTGCAACGCTGACGGTACCTGCAGAGCATCTCCTGTCACTAACAGAAAACTTCAGGGGACAGAGCATGTCTGACAGGGCTGTGCAGAAGTTGGAGACACCTGTTCATGTATTTCTTTGCTGACCAAAAAGATAAGCATGAAAGCCACTCAAAGCATATACTGCTTTTTGGTCTCACTCATTTCCCCAGTTTCTGGGCTGTCTGAGGTGTTTACTAAGCAAATTCAGAATTGTTTAAAGCTGAACGCACTGAGCTGGGCCAGATCTAGAATAGTCAACCAAGGAGCTCTACTCATTTGCCTTTTTTTTGTGCAGCTGGAGGTCTCGGGAGCGACAGAAACTGGCCCAGCAATGCATATTAATCTTTCGATGGTGGTTGAATGCTGTTATCTTGTGGGAGATTCTTTACACATTGTGGCTGGAGCCAAACTGCCTCAAGCACAAACTTGACAGAGGACTTTTCATCCAAGATCGGACTCTCGGTTGGGGTAGTGACATAATAATCAGTAACCTTTTTGTATAAGGCTCCCATATCTAATCCCAGATTATGTTTCAGATAAAAGCACGCATGTGGTGCCGCAGTTGCAGGCTGATCGCTGTGTACACACGTTGTGCTTACTGGGCACACAGATTTTACAGGCGTGCCCAGAACACCCAGGTCTGGCTGAGCACATGAAGGCTGACCGCAGAAGTTGTGAAGCTTTCAGGACTTTTGAATCCATTGGAGGTATGAAAAAAAGAAAAGTGCATCTATACACGTCTTGGTCTCCACTCAGGATTCCTGGATACTGACAGTGCATTCTGAGATACTGAGATATTTATGCTGGGTTACACACTCTTTGAATAGACTACCAGACATCCACAAATGCTGGAAGAAAAATATATTTTTGTTTTGTTTTGTTTTGTTTTGTTTTTTGTTTGTTTGTTTGTTTTTGGATTGGACAAAATTTCCGTCTGGGAAAAAGGAGACTTGTTAAGGAATCCTGGTTCTAGAGCCACTTTCTAGATCCTGAGGTCTCCACAATTTATAAAATGGTATGCTTATTTAGCTTATCTCCAGCTCCTCTTCTCATCTCTGAACAGGACTGAACTACACACTGCTAGTCAGCAGGGCTAGTGTATGAAGAGAGACAAATGCTGCAAAATGACATGCTTTGTCTACAAGGTGATTTTAGTGCATGGACTCCACCTGCTTTGAGATCTTGTAAACCAGCAGCAGGAAAACTGGAGCTGGCTTGCTCGGTTTAAAATTTATTTAAAATGAATTAAACTCTGTTTAATTAACCTGCTCCTCATTTCTGATGCGTGTCTAGATATTTTTACTGACTCTGATGTGCTCCTCATCATTTATGTGTTCTTGCTGTTGGCCAGCAGCTGTCATCACCAGCGATGCTACATATTCACAACAGAGTGCTCGCTGAGAGGGGATCAGTGGGGTCTTGAGGAGATTGGAATATGTCCCCATGACTTACACATGACTTGTGTGCTGGCTGAAAGTCACGTTAAATACAGAGAAATATGTTTGTGCTACAGAGTGCACAGAAAGGATGCGCTTTCTGTCGCTGTTTGCCTTGCACACCTGCATTTTTAACCAAAATACATCAGCAAGAAAGTCTCGGAAATATCCTTCAACAAATAGGATTAGAATTGGTGTGGAGAAACAGTACCAGCTGCAGTGAATGGACATTTGGGAGCAGCGTCAGGTCTGCCAGGGTAGCTCTAACACTGGAGCAACTTGGCACTCGGAGAAACACGAATGGTCCTGGCAGAGGCACCCCAGAGCTGCTGGAGGACCCTCGTAAAGACAGGTCTGCCTTCACTGCCCTGTGGTGCCAGACAGCAGCTCTGCTGTGGAGAGAAGCACCTGGGTTGTAATTCCTGGGTTTCTAACTCCAGAGTGACAGAGCTGTGGTTTCGGCTAGTTCAGGAGCACCTACCTCAGCTTTTGCTTCGGTTGTTGTGCCTCTCAGGGCTGCCTCCTTTCAGTTTCAGGGAAAGGGAGAAAAGAAATCGGCCAGAAGCTGGCTGCTTCATTCAGAACTGCACAGTGTGAATTGCAGCAGGAGTAATCTCATCCGACTGAAACAAAACTCCCTTCCCTAATCTTGATGGTCTCTTGTCAGCAAGTGCGAACACATAGAAAAACTGAACATTGCTACCATTATTTGCACCTATTGTTCTATAAATGACAGATTCGGAGGAACGTGACTTTAAAAAAAATAAAATAAAAAAGAAGGAAACAACCTAAAGGTCTCTCAATTGTATAAAAAGCATTCCTGCACCGTAGGGTGGGTGGTCCACTTGGGAGTTGTTATGGTTTCAGCATAAATCGGCACAAAAGACTAGTGATGTGTGTGCAAACACAGCAGTCTCGTAGCATCACACTTAAAACCAGGTTAGCCAAGTGGCTTACCTGTACATTGAGTCATGTTTAACATTAGTATTTACCTAGATGGCTGTCAAGTGACTACCTTGGCTACCAGAGACTAGCAGCCAGTGCCTACCGTGGTGCTCCAACATTACACTCACCCTCTGTTACAAATCTCAGGGGCGTTTTAAAACCAAGATGGATACGCTCCAATTTTACACAGACGGTAAGAGGACCATAAAACTCAGCGAAAAGGACAATTTCACACCATCTCAGGGTGTCAGGGCTGTGTGTCAGATTGAATTCCCGGCTTGAAGCACCCAGAAGCCATTTTGTGAAGTCACTGAGTCCCTGCACCTCTTGCTGCTTTCGGCAGAGACCAGCACTTACAGAAAAGGCCCTGATCTGCTGGCAATGTGCATGCTAGAGAACAACCCATCACAGCTGTGAGTGCCCTGGGACATGGAAAATTAGGTGTTTTTAAACATGGAGTAGCAACCCTTGACCAGCTTCCCCGAAAAATCACTAACAAGACCCAAAGCAAAATCAAAGTCCTTTTGCAGAAGGCTGTCTGCTTGCAAAACTCTGACTGCAGCGTTTGCAGTATCAAACATGAAAAATCTTTTCCTTTTTGGAAGAGATAATTAAATTTCACATCGAATACAAAACATTTTAATATGTACTTTTTAACTGTGACACTTGCAACTGAGCTAGATGGAAATCTTTGCTATTGTTATGGCAATGTTAATTTAAAACAACGACAACAACCACAACATTTTAAAGCGAAGCTGCACTGCGGATGAATTGCCTGGTTTAGACATTATCCAGTCAGAGGAAGACTGTTTGGGTGGGCAATATGCAGCCAAGCTTTATGCATGATTTCAGATAACTCATCAAGATTCCACCCATTATGAATTCACCTAAATTTGTGTAGTTTTGGTTATCCCATGAGCTATGAGGATGAAAGTGCAAAGGCACTCACAGGACAGAAATAAGAGCACCCTCTAGTGGTTGTCGTCACTGATATTAGCTAAATCTTTTTAAATCAGCGGTTAATATATCTGCTTTCTCAAGCAAACAGCCTACCCAAAAAGCCTATTAAAATACTCCTGTGAATATTCTGTATGCTGTTCATGCTTTCTCAATTCAGCTGATACAACTGCGAGGTTTTATTTCGTTTATTCGCCAAAAATGCTACAGATCAATAAAGAATGTTTTAATGCTTTCTGTAATTTAAGGTAAAATAAATCTTTTAAGTCTTTCAGGTTTTCTTTTTTTTTTTTTCAAGGAATTCCTCAGGAGGGACAGAGAAAATGACACAGCAGAATATTTGGTCTCCATATCAGAGACCTTGTTAGAACCTATAACAGAAGTTAATGGATGCTTGCATAAAGATGAGAAGAAAGTAATGTGGCTTCTGTAAAAGGGAGTCACGTTTTCCATATCTCTGCAGATCCTGCTGGTGTTCTCTGAAGGAATTATGGAACGTGTAGACTTCCTATTTAATCCTAACTTTTTTAAGGAGCCTAAGTATAGCGCTTACTATAAGATGATACAGAAGTTATTATCTGACGATCATCAGACATAAAAAGAGAATTAGAAAACAAGCACTCTGCTGGGATGTGTAAGTAACGTACAGGCAGCTGTGGTCAAGTTAGCTTCAGTTAGCTTTGGCTGAGCAGGGGTTACAGAAACTGCCCAAGGAAAGAGACATGGATTGAGTTTTCCCCAAATCAAAAGTTTAGGAAGAATGGTTTCAATGCCAAGTAGCCAGCAAATATGCTTTGTCTGACTTTCATTTCCAAGCACATTCTAGACAGGTGCTCCTGCACACGAGTTTGCAGCATCATATCAATATCACTTTTTACTTAACTTTATTTATTTATTGTACTCCGTGATTAAATTGGCAAGTAACATTCTTGTTATCTCTTGCCACCAAAGTCTACTATTTACTGAGTGGGTCCTCTGGGATTTCCCAGGTAAACACAAGAGTTAACACAACTGCTGTCCAGCGTGAGGAACTTTACAACCAGGATTCTGCCCAAACAAAGATGGTTTTATGTTGTATACATACCTTATTTATTTACATATTTTACATATTTACGCGTATGTTGTATATCTGTTGCATACATGTTTTTGTAAACTCATTTTATACATGCATATTTTATGTTTGATGCAGTGTTCAGTTCTGAGCAATCACTCTGGGAATGGTAAGAAGAGGTAAGACAGCAAGTTTCATGGTACCACATGAATTAATAAAATGAGTGAAAGAAAAGAAAAAAGAAAAAAAAAAAAAAAGTATGTAAGTTACCAGAGCATTAGGGCAGAAACTGAGGTTGTAACTCCCTGCACTAAGATGCTCCAGAAGATGGCTCCCATTGACAAGAGGAGGGGCAGACCTAGGAGAAGTAAAACAGAGATAAAGCATTGCATGCTGCTTAATATACGATCAGAAATAGCAGTGCTCAGAGAATAGATGGAGTGGGTAATACAGATAATGCGTCCAAGTCCACGGATGTTTGAGGCAATTTGTACAGGCACTTTCAGACTCTGGTTGACACCAAGGAAGAGGCTAATTAATCCATGGGATGTTGCCAGGACTTCACTATCTCGTAAAAGCTGTAAAAAAAAAAAAAAAAAAAAAAAAAAAAAGGAGTAGGAACTCATAAATATTTCAAATGCAAGCTAGAAAAAAAAAATGCAAAGTTCACAACCTCTTGAAAATCTCAAAAACAAACAAAACAAACAGAATCGGGGGAAAAAAAAATAAATTTAAAAAGTGATTTTTTTTTTTTTTTAAACTAGATACAAACTTTGGCAGACCAAACTCCAAGCTGATTGAGTGCTACAGAAAGGCTTATCCGCAGCCATGTGAGAGAGGCAGAGCACACCCAGGCTCACGAAAAGCATCACATTCCTCCCAGCATGGGTCTGCAGTGGTGGTGAATCGGCTACAATGGTGGGCAGCGGCGTGTGACGGGTCTTCACCAGGGCACGGCCAGATGTGGAGGGAAGTGTGAATGCCTCCGCTCGGAGGCGAATCATTCCATTGCCTCCGCATTCAAAAGACCGCTGAAAACAGGGAGCCTTTGACCCCTGATGTAATTAAAACTCCGGCTGAGGCAAAAAACCAAGGAACTGTAGTCCCCTGCAACAAAAGTGCAGCGTGCTTTCACTAGACCCCAAATCTGGCCGGGAAGAGACAAAGATTCCACCCCCACCCCCTCTCCCCACCCCCACTCCAAATTACTCCCCAGGCTCCAGGCAAAAATTGGACATACCACAATCCCCAGGAAAAGGGCTCTGGCAAATTGCAGAGCTCGGTGTACCTCTTCAGCAAAGAAAACCAATTCTGAGAATAAACCGGCTGGAGATAAAAATGGAAGGACCTGCTGCTCTGCAAGGCTTTGATTTGAGCACATTAGCAAGAAATATTTGAATGAAGGGGAAGTAACACAGGAATGCAGTGCATTTCTCAAACATGTAAGAAACGAGCTGAGAGCATCAAGAACTCTTTCAATTTTCCTTCTCTCATGAATGGTTTCAGTTTAACCCGGGGCTTTTAAGGGGGATTGAAGCCCTTGGAATCCACTTTTCTGTTCCAAGAGATAAATCTATTCATGCTGCATGCAAAATTGCTGTGGTCACTGTTATTCTTTCTGGACAAGCAAACCCAAATTTTCCCCTAAGGAAACACAACAGAGCTAAGAAAACACAATCAACTAATTCAAGAAATCCAAGTAGCATGTTAAGACCCTGGTCAGGAGTTATTTTCTGGTCATGCTCGGAGCTTACTTTCAGATTACACTCAAGATTGTGAATGATGTAGTATCTCCGAAGCACCTCCTGCTAGATAGCCCCGCATTCCTGGGAGGCTTAAGCCATATGTTGGCTCCATATTTCTCTCACAACTAGGTTGTTGTGAGCCCAGGACACATGTTACATGTAACATGTTACCTAAAATACATGGGCCAGTTACTAAGATCAGCCCCAGACCCTCCTTTTCCTCCTGTCCTCCAGCACGCTGAAGCAGCCTCAGTTCCCGGTAGCGTCCATCCTGAAGAGCAGAACAGGGGCCTGGGGGCGCATGTGGGAAGAAGTCATCCCATTTGTTGCTAATAGCCGGAAACCAAATTTTAGGGAATGTTATCTGATCAAACCCATGGTTGACAGCACCAAAACGTTTTGCAGAGATCTGCAAGTGCTGGAAGAGTTGCATCTTGCTTGAATCCTGGAAACTGGGACGTGATTTTCTTGCTACAGCAGATTTCATCAGCTGTTTCATCATTTTCTCTTCCAGCTACTCTGCAGACAGGAACAACTGAAGCTGACTTGGAAGCAGTCACAGAAAGATTCTCTTTATAGTATCATTTTTAAAAAGAGTGTGGTACTTTGAATTATATGCAGCAGAAACCTGAAGTTTCTTTATAAATGCTTACATTGTGAATCTCCTTAAATGCTTCAGGAAGGCCAGAAGTCTACACTTTTCCCCAGAATGTGCAGCCTTTCATCATCAATACAGCTAGATCTCATGTCCCTGAGATTAGTATAATTGATGATGTATTGATTTTCTGTCTCAGAAATGCCTGAGCTGCTCTTAATAGAAAGAAAGAAGTAATTAAAGCATTAGGCAAAGTTTCTATGTTGCTATGGAAAAGCTTCTTTGAATGCATTAAATAACTGACAAAAAAAAAAAAAAAAAGGAATATTGAGAGAGAAATAAATCTACCAGCTCACACATCCCTTTTACGTGGTTTGTGAGTGTCCCTACCCACTGCAAGCCCTGTGCATTTGGGGAAGGGGGGGGTGGAGGCCGGTGACGAGTGGTGTCCCTCAGGGGTCTGCCTTGGGACCATGCTGCAGCTGGGTCAGGGTAATCCCAGGCATGAGGACAGGCAGAGTGGGAGAAGGACTCGCTGAGAGCAGCTCTGAGAGAGAGAACTGTGGGTTCTGGTGGAGGAAAAGCTCGGCATGAGCCAGCAGGGTGCGCTTGCAGCCCAGAAGACCAACTGCAGTCTGGGCTGCACCAAGGGAAGAGTGACCAGCAGGGCGAGGAGATGAGTGCCCCGCTCTGCTCTGCCCTTGTGAGGGCCCACGTGGAGTGCTGCTCCCAGACTGGGGCCCAGAAAAAACCTCCCAGTGCCCTGGTTTCATAAATATATATATATATCTTTCTACTGCTTTGTTACTCTTTGCACTGAAGTTATTACCAAATCATCAGGGGCTGCTGTGCTGCAGTTGCAGAGCACGTCTGCTGTGTTGCCACGTTTTCCCATTCTTTGTATGGGTGGGAGATGGGCTTTCCTGGTAAAGCAGTGGAAGAGGATTTCTCTTTCTGGACTGCCAGCCAGCAACAGAAGTGTGTAGTCAGCTTTGTGGTGATCTCTGGAACTATAAAAAGCAAGCAACATTTTTTCATCACGCCTTGACACTTGCCTGCTCATGGATGTGAAACCAGCGTTTTCTGGTTATCTTCTTCGCTATTAAAAGCAAACACATTAAAGTCCTACTCAAGAAAAGTAATAAAACAGAAAAGTCATGAAAAATGCTAGCAAATAAAAGAGATTTAATTTGTAATTTCACATTCTGTCATATTCTGTAACAGGAAAATAATAACAAACTTCCATTAGGCTCTCCTGTCAGGGAAGAATGCCAGTTTTGGCCTGTAAACGTTTGCACTCCAGTTCTTGCCTACCTGTGCTTTTCAGATCTGTTGCTCAAGCATTCAACGCTCTCCGTGCTTCCTCCATTATCTACCTGCTCAGTCAAGATTATATACATCAGTTGGGAGATGATAAATGGAGCATGAAGACAGGTCACATTACTATGAAAATCCCCTCCTACAGCTCGTGAACAAATGAGGAGATCTCACAGAGGGATGACAAACTTAATTTACTCTGCATGTCCCATTCTGTCCAAGAGGATGACTCACTGCCTATCTCTGAGCTATGGCATAGGTGAATTCAGAAAGAGAACGTACAAACCCAAGCAGGTGCACTTGTATTTGGCCTTAACAAGCTCCCTTCATTTTTCCTACGTCACACTCTCCTCTTTCACCAAGACACAAGGAATGCTTTGCCTTCTATTTATTTAAGGTAATGTAAGATAAAGGTGTAGCAAATTAGAAACCTGATGGAAATATAATCTCAGAGGGCACGGTATTTTTTGCCTTGCATCCCCAAGGAGGCAAGAAGTTCTCTCCCATAAAGACACTTGAAATCATTGGGCAAAATCCAATCCCTTAGTCATGCTAGGAGGCAGCAGCCAACCATTTAATCAGAGTGTGTGTATTGGCTGGTCAGCTGCTGACTACACAACTCAAATGCGGCTAAAATTCATGCTACCACCTGAACCATCAGAGGGAGAGGGGAGAGAGCTGAAATGTGATTTTTTTTTTTCTGCAGCGCCACTCCCTTTGAAAGACAAACCCATTGGAAATACGATGTTGTTGGATCTGTTTCTCATGGAACAAATATTTTTACTGAAAGAGGACATAAAAAAAAAAAAAAAGTTATGTTGTAGGTATGTGTCTGAATGCAGATTGCTATTACGGACTTTGTGGACACAGAGAAATACGTATATCGTGAGTCTAAATGTAAATATACAGCACAGCAGCTGCTCTGCAGGTAATTCCCAACATAGATGAATGCTGAATCTGGTTTGAAAGACCCCAGCAAACAGGATTATGGCTGCTGTGTGGCCCCAGGTATCTAAATATCTAAATATCAGCTACTGCATGATTCTCAGTGACTATAAGGAAGAGGCTTGCTGTCTTGGATAATGAATCCATCGGCCCCATTTCCACCACTGGGCATGGGCAAACACTGAGGGAAGAGGAGAAATGAGGCAAATACATGATACCTCCTCTGCAACACTCCCACAGCCTCCAACTATTTTCAGCTCAGGGGATTTCCGGAGCCTGAGGGGGTGTTCATTCACTATGATAAGCACAGCCCTCTTCCAAATACTTGGCCCATCTGCCCCAGGCGCCAGAGAAACACCTTCTGTGCAGCGCACAGTCATGCAGAGAGGCACTGCGGGAGGAATGAACAACCTCCTCAGGTTTGTGTAGAGCCTACCACCACAAATCTGATGGTGTGTGCTCCAAAAGTCAATGGCCATCCATCCCCTCATAATCACCTAGGATGTGGTAGGCCTCAGGCTTATCCTTTCCAGGTAATTTCTTGTCTGGGTGAAGAGTACAAGCCTACTCGATTGTTGTTTTTTTTTTGTTTTGTTTTGTTTTCAAGGGAGGCAATGCCAAATAGTTTATCACCCATTTCCAGTTTATCCTTTCTGAAAAGCAGGAAATACAACTGGATACGGCGCTCACGGTGCAAGCTCATCATGGATTTGTGGGGCAGCATAAATATAACTATATATATTGAAAATATATATATATATATATATATATATATATAATTATGGCTGCAACCAATTCAGATATCGCCGTCATTTATGCAAACTTAGGACTAGGCTTCCCCAAACGCATCACGTTACATTCATCTACCCTGAGTTTAATCTTTTCTTGCTGCCTAGCCACCCACAATTCTTTACAGATGACCCTCATTCTTGCTAACTTAAAAAAGCTTTGTATTGTCAGCAGACATTCCTATCTTGCTCCCTACCCTTTTCTCCAAGGGAATGATGAGCTGTCAAGCCACCGGTTTGCTGGCTCCCCACACTCAGCTACTCACTGATGCTATTCACCATGGGTATGAATTAATGCATGTCTGCACTTGCTGATTAATGATGGCTGCTATTGGCTACCAGCGGCCAAGTAATACCAAGAATTGCTTGGCACACAGCACCTGAAAAAACTCTCTAAAACATGGTTATAATTATGATTAAATCCTGTGCACCCATTAGGCTGTGCATGTTTAATATCATGAGTACTAACACATGACTAAAAGAGTGCATACAAGACAGTCTGCAAACCCTTGCGAATGTGTCGCTATCTGTCCTACTGCCTTTTCCCAGCCAGGAAAATTAGAAGCGTTGCATTTGATTCATTCTGGGAGGAAGCAGAGTTGGGGAGAATAGTCTGTTCTGACTGCCTAGCCAGACTGACCCTGAGAAAAAGAAAAGAAGAAATGAAAAACTAAGAAAAAACATGTAGCATATGCTTCTGAAACAGTTCCCCTTAATCAAGCACTAGCTGCATTGCATGAGCCGCTGTGGCCCATGGCTTAGTTTGCTTAAGTGCCTTGCCTCTGAATTTGCTTTTGTTTACATGTTCTAATTTCCTATTAATCCTAATTCTGATTTGGTTGCATAATAACAATATCCTTCTACCCTTGAAGCCCCCCCCCCCCCTTTTTTTTTTGCATGGTCCCACACTTCACATTTTAACGCAGTTTTGATGTGTGGCTCGTATCGAACCATTTGCCAACCCCCAGGCACAACTCAGAAGTTAACTTCTCCCTGAATTTCTCCTCCCACAGAGTGAAGGGGGGGAAAATGAAAGGCACCCAAGCGCACGTGCTTGTTTCCCAAGCAAACAGTTCAACTTCCAAGCCACCCAGTAAACACCGGGCTTCAAGCAACTTTCATGTCAATGCCTTGTGGCGTGTTTGCTGGTCTCTTTGCAGGTCCATCTTTAGGAAAGCCTAAAGGAGTGAGACTGGAGGAGTGTGTGCTCGCCCCACACCGTCCCTCAGGCTCTTTCCCTGCAGGCCAGCCCCGCTCCCTGTGCTTTTCATCGCCCAAAATGCCTCCTGCTAGCCCCGGCTGCCTGGCTGCCAGGCGCATCTGGCCATGTGCACTGCGGCACTTTCCCAACTTTGTCAGAAACCTCGGTGGGAGCGGAGGGCTTGAGGATTAAAACCCTGAAGGTTACCAAAAATGCGTGAGGGCAATTTGTGGCACGGGGAGCACCGATGGGGGGGGGGGGACGGGGGGAACTCCCTGCCGCCGGGGCGAGCAGCTGGGCCGGCTGAAACGCCTCGCTCCGCGTTTAAATATAAATATATAAATATATATATATAAATATATATATATAACGTGTCGTTTCCCAGGAGCAGGGCGTCCTTTTCGCAGCGTTTGCAGCACACTCTGCCGGCTGCCGCCGACACTAGCAGCGGGCCCACGTGAGGGGGCCGCGGGCACCCGGCGCTGGCGGGGCGGCAGGGGCACGGTGCGTGCAGGTAATTACCCAGGAGATGATAATTACCGCGGGGAGACCGGGGCAGGGCAGGCGGGCAGGGGTTGGGGGCGGCTTTTTTGGGGGGGATTTGGGGGCAGCGAGCCCCAAGGGAGCTGTGTGAGGGGGGGGGTGGGGGGGTGGGGAGGAGGGCGCCGCGCTGTAAGGTCACCGCGGCTCGGCCCGCGGCCAAGGGAGCAAAGCTCGGGGCTGGTGGCCCCGCTGCCGGCTCCTGAAGGACGGGGCCGGGCTGCGGGCAGCCCCGGGGCCGCTGCCCCTCGGGGTGGCTGTGTATGGGCGGCATTTGCATGACAAAGCCCTTGGTGCGGGCGCCGCGTCCATAACCGGGGCGGCGGGGCCCCGCCGCGGCTCCTTCGCCTTGGGCTGCTGGGCCGCGCACAGCCGCCGGGGGAAGCGCTAGGAGCCGAAAAAAGAACACAAAAAAGAGGGAAAAAAATGAAAAGAATGAACAAAATGAGGTACCGATCGCCGTGACCGCTGTAGGTCACCCGCGCTGCCGGCGGCCGCGGTAATAAACCATCCTTTTTTTTTTTTTTTTTTTTTTGAGGAAAGTGTGAGGTGGGGGGATATCAGGACAGAAAGCGTGGTGGGCTTTGTGATTTTTTTAATTATTTTTATTTTATTCTTTTTTGGGGGAAGCGTGGTGGGGTGGTGGCTGTAGGAACGTGCTGGGGGAGGAAAATGGAGCGCGGTGGGGGCTATTTTTGGGGGTTTTGTGGGTGTGGGTGGGAGAGAAATGGCATTTTTTAATTTTTGGTGGGGTTTTCGGTCAGTTTTCGGATTTTGAGGCAAGAAAAGGCCGCGGCCAGGGCTGAGGCCCGTCAGGCCTCCCGCCCCGTCACGGCGCGGGCCGGGGCAGCGCCGCCCTCCATCTTGGGAGCGGGGCGAGGCCCCGTGTGGTGCTCTGAGGACAAAAGGGTCATTAGCCGGGCTGCGCGGCGCCTTCCGCCCGGCTCCCATCGTTCCGCTCATTTCATTATTTTATTTTTATTTCATTTTTATTTTGTTAATTTTAAACTCACACCGTATTGCTCAATAATGCCGGGTGGGGGGGGTGGGGGGGTGCTGAAGGGGAGGGGAAGGGAGGGGAGGGGTGGCGTGAGGTGTGTGCTGAGGGGAGGATGGGATGGGGGGGGGGGGTGCAGAAAGCCCTCGAAAAGGCGCGCGCGGGGAAATCGCAGGGTCATGCGCTCCCCTCCCCCACCGCCCGCTTCCCGCCTCTCCCCTCCCCCTCCCCCTTCCCCAGCGGAGCCCCCTTCCCCTCCCCTCCCCCCCCATACCCCCCTGCACCCCCCCATATCCCGGCGCCACGCAGACCCCCCCTCCCCAACCCACCCACCCCTCCCTCCCCTCCCCCTCCCGTTTCCCGGCACCCCCCGCACGGCGGCGGGACGGGGCTGGGGAGGGGAGGGGAGGGGAGGGGGGGGAGGGGGCGCCCGCGTGGGCGGGGCCGCGCGCCGCGCGCCTGCGCAGAAGGCGGGCGGGGGGCTCCCCTCCCTGCCTCCCTCTGTGCGCAGGCGCAGTGCGGCGGCGGCTGGGCGAGGGGAAGGGCGAGCCCGGCGCTGGCGGAGCCGGGGGGGAGCGCGGCGCCCGCAGCACGGCCGCCATGGCCGCGGCAGTGAGAGCAGAGAAGGAGGAGGAGGAGAAAGAGAAGGAGAAGGAGAAGCGGCCGCCCTTGTCGGCGGCGGCGCTGGCCAAGATGGAGCGGAACCGGCAGCGGGCGCTGGCACTGCGGCAGGCGCGGCTGGCGGCACGGCCCTACCCTGCCGCAGGTCGGATGGAGGAGACGGGGCTGGGAGCGGGGCTGGGGCTGGGGAGCGGGGCTGGGGGGGCGCCTCGTGAGGCGAGGCGGGGGGCTGGGGGGGGTCCTGAGGGGATAAGGGGAGGGGGGGGGCCGCCAGCCGTTGGGCGCGAGGCGGCGGGGGCGGTTGGTGAGGTGAGGTGGAGGGGGGGGGAGGGGAGGGGGGGGGGGGGGCAGCGCGCGCGCGGCCGTTAGTGAGGTGGGGGGGGGGAGGGGCGGCGGCGCGCGCGCGCGCCTCTCCCCCCCCCCCCCCCTTCTCCTTCCCTCTCCTTTTTCCCTTCCCCCCCTCTTCGCTACCACGCGTGTGGGGTGAGGGTGGGGGGGGGAGGGGAGGGAAAGGGGGGGGCTCTGTGCGCGCGCGCGCGCTCTCGCCGCGGGCCCCCCGCCTCGCGCCGCGGGGGGAGGGCGCGCGCCCGCGCTCGCCCCCTGTCGGCGGCGGCGGCGGCGCGGGGCCGGCCCCGGTGCGCGGGCGCGTAACGCGGCGCCTCCCTCCCTCCCCTCCCCTTCTCTCCCCTCCCTCCCTTCCCTTCCCTTCCTCCCTTCTTCCCTCCCCCGTTTGTCTTCCGCAGGCGGCGTGCGGGTGCGGGCCCCCGCCAAGGTCGTGGACACGGGAGGGGGCTTCTTCCTGGAGGAGGAGGAGGAGGAGGAGAAGGAGGAGGAAGAGCGCGGCAGCGCCGCCGCCAGGATCGTGCGTCCCCCCGGTAATAATGGCTGGAGGGAGCGGCGCAGGAAAGAGGTGGCCGGGGCGCCGGGAGGAGCAGGCGGCGCCGCGTGCGTGGAGCTGGCGGGGGCGGGCAGGAAGGCGCGGGGGCGACACTGAGCCGGGTCGGGCTGAGCGAGCAGGGCGGGTTCGGCAGCTTTTTTTTTTTTTTTTTTTTTTTTTCTCCCCCATTTTTTTTTTCCTTTCCCTCCATTTCCCACCCTCTTCCCCCCACCCCTTTCCCCTCCCTCCTCCTTTTCTTCCCCCAACGCGTCTCGCTGGATTAGCGCGATTTCTGGCGCGCCTGCATCCATCGGTATTCGGGCGGCTCGCGAGCGAGCGAGACGCGATGAAAAAGGAAGAATTTTAAGCCGCGGAAGTGGGACGCCGCGTGTGCCCTTGGGCTTAGCGGCTTTTTTCCCAGCCCCCGGTAAACGCTATTTCCGTGATTTCTTTCGGGATTTCGGGTTTGTAAGACCTATTTAAGCCTAAATTCGCGCGGTTCCGTCGGTCTGGGGGAATTTCGAGGTTTTTCGCTAGCCTTTATGCCGCGATCTGGGCGCTGCTGCAGTGTCAGCTTTTATCGTTATAAAACGTTGACGCCAAGTTGCTGATCGTTCGGTGGAGGATTTCGACATATTGCCTCGTGATATTCCCTCTCCAAAAAGCAAATGGAGAAGTAGGAATCCAAAAATAGATCCACTTTCTTCTCTGGGAATGTCTTTGTCTTGCTTTGTTCTGCTCTGAATCAACTGCAGGGCCGTTGGTGCAGTGTATCTCTTTGTTAGAAATCACCACCGGATTTCGTTAAGAGTATAAACGGCTAGCAGCCTTTACTGCTTTCGAGAGGCTTATGCTTTTCTATTCTTTTTTTTTTCTTTTTTTTTTTTTAAAAAAAGTAGATCTGGGATGCCTTTGCACTGGGGTCGTTTTTGCTGTATAATTCATAACGTCATTGTCCTAATAAAATGCCTTTATGTTCGGGAGTACTGCTTTAAATTACGAAACGTGATGTAAGAGCATGGCTATGCGAAGTGCTGAAGCGCCCGCCCCACTGTCGCTAGCGAGACTGAATTGGGATAAAATGTCGGCTTTGCTAGATTCAATCGGCTATAAATGCAAACACTATTAAAAATGTATGATGTTGCATGTCAAGAATTAATTTTCTATTTCAGGTATTATTAATGCTCTTCACCGCTACTGCTCTTCAGCTTACAAAACTGTATAAAACCACTAATTTTCTGCTAGGATTTTTTTTTTTAATGTTACTGTTCAAACGAGCGTTCCTTCTAGCTGCGGGTACCTGAATCAGTGTTTCAGGGTGTCACATGGAGCATAAAGCAGATGGCGATGACGCTGGAGGTGATCTCTACCCGGCGAGGATGCGGCCAGGAGTGATGGCCGGCACTGGGATGAGCCTGGGCTTGGAGCAGTGCTGAGAGGGCTTGGGGAGAGGATTGTAGTGGAGCTCCATCCCCATTCCACTCCTAGCAGCTCTCTGGCCATCCACCTCCATTTCTGCCAGCTGGAATGCGCAAGAGCCTTGCCAACTGCCCCAGGCCTCCGTTGAGCTCTTTTTGGGAGAGGCAGGTGTGGCCGAGCTAGGAAGAAAACTGGAGCAGAGCTGAGTTGGATTGTAATGCCAGTGCGGCTCCTGTACTGCTTCCTGCTCGAGCCACCCTCCCCTGCCGCCATCCCCTTCTCTGGTTTCTCCCGTCCCTGCCCGCATGTCTCCTGCATATCAGGACGTGCTTTGAGGGCCGGAAGGGAGGAAGCGGTAGGAGGGGATATAAAGCACCTCATGGGGAAATGCGGGGGAATTTTCTTTCTCGCTTAGCAATTGTTAAGTTGAAACAAATGTGTGCTCTCGACTGTTGAAATCCGATACTAAATGCAGTGAACCTTCCATTAAAAAAAAAAATGAAATCTATCAGCAAAGATGGGATTGCATGATGATGGTTCTGAATTTTTACTGTATCTTTCGGGAAAACTTTAACAGAGGAATTAAACGAGCCTGTAATGAATAGTATAAAACCAAATGTAAATTTTAGTAAAGTTGCTTGTGATACCAATTCCATATGTTTGTGTTCAACCTGGTGGTAGTTCCTTTTAAAAAAAAAATCTTTCTTTCCATTAGCACCTGTGCTAGAATTTGACTATCTCATCTGTGGAGACTGTGGCAAAGAATTCATGGATTCCTACCTTATGCAGCACTTTGATTGGGCAACTTGTGATAATTGCAGGTATTACAGATAATCAGGAGAGGGAAGCTTTATTTTGTGTAAAGATTGCTAGCTGTAATTTGGTTAATTAGCCCTTAATTAAAAAGCCGTCAGCAGAGAGGTTTCTCAGTAACTTTAGACTTACTGAAAAAGTAAGAGGAAGTTGACTGATGTCCTCTGTATTTTCCATTATGAAAGTGAAAAATGGCAGCGTCACCTCATGAGCCTGTGTTGGATGCAGGACCTAAGTAGAGGTTTGTGTAATGTTCTAGAAACAATGTCTGGGAGTGGCTAGCGAGCCTGTCGGCATGCAAATTCATGCCTGGTGGAGGGCACTGTTTAAATAACTAACTCGGATGCATAACGCAGTGTCTGCTTTATAACACGGGGCAGGTCCTGGGAGAGAATTCCCTGTCGCAGTGAAGCAACTTTGGGTAGCCAGAAGTTAGAGGTCGGCCTGCAAATGGCAGCCCGAGAGCAGAGCCCGCGGGGTGTGCAGGGAGGCGGCCCCCTGCTCTGCCTTGAGGCAGGGGGCATGCTCGGGAGGCCGCCGGCATGGCCGGGCAGTGCCGGGCGATGAGGCAGCCCACCCCTCTGAGCGTAGGGACGGGTGGGAGAGGGGATGGAGCAGGAGAAAAGATGGCTGCGAGTGCGTTCGGGGAGCTTCCCAGGTAACCACGTGGAGTGGCAGAGTGCCTGCGTAAGCCACAGGCAGCTCATCGCCTCCAGGGACCAAGTGCTGCCTCTTCGGGGGTGGAAAAAGGCACGGGAGGAGAGGGCCTGGGGACTTGAAGGCAGTTACCCTTTGGACTAGTGGCTCTCGCAGCCGAATGTTGAAGGAGTCGGTGGTGCAATAGCCTTTACTATGAACTTTGAGATTTGGTAAAGCTGTATTTACAGCACTACTTCCTTGATGACGGTTGCTGGCACTTCCTGCTTGGCAAACTGTTCCAGATGAAGCAGTTTTAAGTTGTCCTTAAGTCAGGATTTTGTAAATTTTTTTTCCATTAATTGGTGAGTGCCGCTGCGGTTAAGACAGTTTTTCATCTGTCTGGCTGAAACTGCAGCATTTTAAGGTCTTTATTTGACTCTTTCCCGATGCTTGCTGAATTGCATTTAGAAACGAGTTCTGTGTGCTAATCTCTTTCTGGGATCTAGCAGCATATGGAGTGTGTATATTCTGTCTCAGGTGATCTGACCTGTCTCACATTACACATTCTTTTTCTCTTGACCATGTGTCAGGCTTGTACTTTTGTCCTCTGAGTTACATCTGGGTTAGGTGAATAGCCTAAAGCTACTCATAATCTCCCAAGTTTCAGTTATTCCTAGTGTAAGAAAATAAATAAAAAACAAAAAAGCCCTTCCAGAGAAACAAAGAAACAGTTTATATTCGCTCAAATTGGAGGGTTTTCTAACATAATTCCAGTAAACCTGTATCAGAGTTTAGCTAGAGTGTTCGAATTCAAAATTAATTGCATACATTAAAAATTGAGAGGATGAAGGCTGCTGGTATTTCAGGAATGCTTGGGGATGGGATGGGGACTTAGAGACTGATAAGTAGTTTTCAAGAAACTGATAAGTAGTTTTTACGTGTAGCTTTTTCATGATTGTTTTACGTCTTCCAGAGATGCTGAAGATAAGCATAAGCTTATAACAAGGACAGAAGCCAAAGAAGAGTATCTTCTCAAAGACTGTGACTTAGACAAGAGGGAGCCAGTGCTCAGATTTATTGTGAAGAAAAACCCTCACAACCCTCGGTGGGGTGACATGAAACTTTATTTAAAGCTGCAGGTATAGAAACCGTTGGAGTATTTCAGACTCTTTCTTTTTTTTTTTTTTTTTTTTTTTTTTTACCTTTGTGTGACTTCGATGACCACAATTTATCACTTCAGTCCTGATTACTGAGTCATTTTGATAAAGCCAGGTATATTAAGTTTGGCTTGTGTAAATTTTCTTTATGGTCGAAGTAGCGAGGTATGGGCCAAATTCATGAAAATGTCCGTGTTTTAAGGCCTTTTAAAGACATTTATGGACCAAGATCTCGGTACCGCTGTTTGCACAAGTACGGGCCGTAAAAGTTAATGGCCTTTCAGTGCTGACCTGAAAGGCATGGGGCAGCTGCTGCTGCCTGTGGCCCTTTGTGGCTCACGGCCCCGGGTCTGCAGCTCTGCCCTGGGAGCGAGAGCAGCAAGTCGATTTTACAAGGCTGTAATTTCCCGTTCCCTCCTTTTCTCAGGAATGCTGCTGCTTTGCTTGAATGTGCACAAATTCAGAGCGGGGGTTTGGTTTAAGGAAGTTAATCTAGCTGGTGCTAAAACAAATCTCCTAAGCTATCTGTCGGTGTGGAAGGAATGCTCACATTTGCAGTTCAAAGGCGAAGAGATAGGAGGCAGAGACAGGATTCTTGGTGGTAGGCTTGACTTAGTTTGCATATGTATAGGGGGAAATTGTGCCTGTGAGTTAGAATAGTTTATTTTTATCGTTTCAGGGGAAAAAAGAAACACATTTGTGTCCATCCTGTAGGTAATCAAGCGTTCTCTTGAAGTCTGGGGTAGTGAAGAATCATTGCAAGAAGCAAAGGAACTCCGCCGTGACAGCCGAGAGAAGATAAAACAGAAGAAGTTTGATAAGAAGGTTAAAGGTAAATGCTTAGACTTGCATAATGCTATACTTAAAGGAACGTCCAATTCCGCGTCAGGTTATTTCTGTATCCGATCAAAGTGGTTAGCATTCGGTGTGACAAAATGGAGGCTCTGCATGACCTGTGTGAGTAAGCCTGGAGCAGTCCGGTCTGACCTCGTGGCTAGCTAACTCTTCGGAGCAGAGGGTGGGACTAGAGATCTGAGGTCCCTTACAAACTGAGTTTGCCTCTTGTCATGTGGAAATGCTGCAAGTGACAGAAATGATGTATAAAAGTCCATTACAGCGTTTTAAAAATTCTTTGGTATGACCTAGATTATGCCTGGGATTGTCTTTGTTACTCTTTCTGACTTGAAGAAAGCAGGTTTTTTTTGTCAGTGGGTTATAATTCAGAAATCATACATGTGCAGTGGGATAACTGTAAATGAAGGCAGAAAACGCCTTTTCCCACTGTTCACAATGTTCCAGCTCAGAGTTTTACTGGTTTTCATCCGTATTTTTCCTAAGAAATTAATATTTAGGAGAGTATTCAGCGGGTAGGTGAAACTACAAAAAAAGGCTTTCAGCTCAGACACGCCGGTCATTTTAAGAGCCTGCGCGTCTGTTTCTTAGCAAGAGCTGAGGCTTGCCATGGCGTCGGCGCGGTGCTGCCTGTGCGGGGCTCACACTCGGAGCCAAAGGGCTCGGGCTGGCCGCGCTGGCATTGTCTGGAGGAGGCAGCACAGAGGGCTGAGCAAACAGGAGGGATTGCAGCAGACTGTGGCAGGGATGATGGAGTTCAGGGCAAGGACAGGCCTTAACATGACGGCGTTTGCAGCCTAAATGACTTGGCTGGAAATGTTACTACCCTCTGCTGCTTAGTATTCCTGCCACCCACTTGCAACATGCAGAAAGTAGTATGTCAGGCTCGACCGCGGGGCGCTGACTTCACTGCAGCTGCTGGATAGGCAACTTGCTACTGGGCGTAGAGCTGGGAGAATGCAGAGTCATTTAGGACGAATACTGTGACCTGAATGAGAAGTGCTTCTTCTTAGTCATGTAAAACAATGAGGTGCTTCATGCTTGCCTCCTCCTTCCAGCCAGCCCTTCTGGATAGCTTTGAAGGGCAGCATGTATGAGGCAATACATGCTTACTCCAGGTGGAAAACCTGCTGGGAAATTTTGTCATTGTATTTCCTGTCCTTTAAAACCCTGTGAACAAGGCGAAGCTGACTGCGAGGCAAATCAAAACTTGTTCCTACAAACGAGTATTGCAAGAACAAATTTATGTCAGACAGGCCGAAAGCAAGTTGTCAAGGGTAGGCCTCAAAAGGTGGGTGGCTTGAGTTTTATTCACTAACGCTTCACCCTCTCAAAAAAATCCTCTCAACTTTCTCCTCAGAGCTCCGCCGTGCAGTGAGGAACAGTTTGTGGAAGAGAGCAGCTAGCATCCACGAGCATGAATACGGACCAGAAGAAAACATTGATGAAGATACATACAAAAAGACATGTACTGTATGTGGCCATGAATTAACTTATGAGAAGATGTAATTTTTTTTTTTCTAATTTAAGTATCTTTTTAATTGTATTTTGTATTAAAGTCAAATAAACTAATTATGACCAAAGCATGGACAACTTGGGTGAAGAATGTTTCTTTGTGAGAAACTACAGAACAGTAAGGGTGGGCTTTCTGGGCATGTCTTGGGGTGGAAGATGCACATTTGTAACAGTTCAAGAAATTGTTCCCTTGCTGGTGAAAGATAAGTTGGCATCATTACGCTATTCTGATGAAATTAAAGGTAGAAAACTTCCCCCAGCTGGTTTCCAGTTACTAAGACCCGTCATGGGCAGCAGGGCACGGGTATCTGTAAGTGAAGGTGGGAGATGCCTTTCCCCACGGGTTACAGTACCCTGGTCCTCGTCCTTGTCCTTTCTAAGCACACTGAGAACTAACATGGCTGGTGCAGTTAGCACAGCAGGAGGCAGCCTCCTCTCCTTCATGGGGAGCTGGAGCCCTCTGCCTGCAGCAAGGGTGTTTTTTGGGGGGAAGGAGCATTCCCCACAGAAAGCAGCCCGCTGTGAGGGGCTGCGAGGGCAGCACCCTTCTGGCAGCGAGCAGCCCTCCTCTGCTGCTGTTCCCTGCTTGGCCCAGGCAGCGCAAGATGGCTCCCTGCGCTCACCTCCATTTTGGAGGGAGGTGTGAGTAATTCCTGGCAACTCCCTCTCCTGGTGCTGAGCGAGGCCGGGAGCAGCGTTCCCCTGCCGCACTGACTGAACGTACCTGCCTGCTCTCGGTGTGCACAGGGGGACAACTCGGTCCCAGCGCGCCCTCCTCCCTTTTCCAACTTTCCTCTGCCCTTCCTGCTGCCGAGGAATGCGCATGGAAATCGCTGCAGACAGGGAGCCACCTCCGGTCAGCCCTGCCCTTTGTCCACCACACTGACACGGGGCAGGCCTCGGGGAAGCTGCTAAGGCAGCGCAGCCCCAGAACATGGCCGGGCAGAGGGCTGGGAGTGCTACCAGCCCCTGGCTGTCTGGTGGCAAGGAGCGGAAGGCGTCTGTGCCAGCGGGCAGCACGCACGCCACCCCTTGGCTGTGCGGACTGGCAGCCGTGGCACAGGGGAAACGGGTCCAAACCTGGCCGCACCTAGCGCAGTACAACCCTCTGATGGCTGCGCTGCTTCAGCGCCACCCCCCAAAAACAGCTCGGACAAACACTCCCCGTAGCAAGCTGCTGTGCCTTCATTTATTTTCATCTTTTAATTGTGGATTTTTTCCAAGCACGCCACAGTTCTACAGCATCTTTATGCTATCTGCCAACCCCTGTACTGCGGCAGCTCCAAGTTCCTGCAGCTAGCTGCCCGTATCGCTTTTAGGTACAAGCGTGTCATTCCTTCTTTCTCCCAGAGATCCAACCGGTTTCCCAGTCCAGTCCACCCAGCCGTGTGCCACCAGACCGACCGGGAGTACAGGGCTTCCCACAGACTGCAGGGATGTAATCAAAGCCCATGCACACATGGGAAGTTCAACCAGTTGTGAAAGACATTGCTATTTGGTTCTAAATCACAGGATTACGCTGTCCGCACACAGGTGTTTGCGACTGGATCCTGAGCACCATTATTTGCCGAGGCTGAGAGGAAGTTACAGGTTTGCAAGTTTTAACCGCATCATCGCTTTTACAGAAATCACATCACAGTCAGTTAGATCCCCACCACTGGTTAATATCAGAATTCCTCACTGATCTGAGACAGTGGAAAAAAAAATCAATTAAACTCTCTACAATGCTAAATGTTTCTTCAAAAAAAGGCTATTTGATTACTCAAGAACATTAACAGAAAGGTCTGAAGCAGAAGTCTGTGCACAACTGACAAAACCCTTGCATAAAGCAAATTTGTAACACTTAACAGTATACTCTAAAAGGGAGGGGTCAGTCAAATCAGAGAGGGGAAGCAGACAAAGCAGAAGTAACAGATTTAATCTATGAGATATATCCAATTGCTACAGGCCACATACAAGCTTAAATCAACACTCAAAGTAAAAAATGTAATTTTTTTTTTTAACCCTCCTCACTTGATTAGGAGGTCAACTCATTAATGTTGGGATGAAATGCATTACTAGGCATAACACTGAAAAAAAATTTGAACAAAACTTCAACAAGGAACAAAATTACCCAAAATTCATCACTTTTGAGCTTGAACTGAGTAGCACTAGGTACAAAATTCTTTAAACATTCACCAGCAAAATAAAGAGACCATAAACGGCTTGGAAGTACGCTGCACAGTACAGACCTGAGCACCTAAGGCAGTGTCTTTGCCATTCGTCACTGCTTACCGTAAAACAGACTGCTGATTTGGCATTTATATAAGTAAATCATTTGCATAACTCAAAACTAAGGCTACTCTATTTTCAGGTTGTGTTTCCCCAGTCTAACTCTCCTATAAGGTATCAGTTTAGCATTAAAACGCTTTCTGAAGACATGGGAGCCACATGCTGTTGCCACGCTTTGAAGCAAGGGAAGGGCAGCAGATACAGCCACCACGAAGCAGTTGTCACTAAGCCAGGTAAGGCGAGGGCACTTGGTTTATCTGCAGCCAGTACCAGAAGGGCTTCTGGGATCCCTGCAGGTGCAGCCCAGCTAGCTACAGGCTGGAGTTAAGGAACAAGCTGGACACTGCCCTTCCCTCTCCACTGTGGGGCTGGAGGCCCCTACACCTCCGTGAGGTGAGCAGTACAGCAGTAGAAAATCCGTCCCACTCCGAGTGTTGCTGACTGTCTCTGCCTACTACCAGTGGAGACGACTGCCAGGAGCAGTTCATGGTTCTTTGACCCTACTGCAAAAAGGATTGCATTTTTCAGAAGACGTACATGAAGTTCCTCTACTGATTGTTTATAGCTACTGGAATAAGACACCAGACAATACATTTAAAAAACATATTTCAATTGTATTACAACCATGTTCTTTCAAACTCTGAAAATCTAGCTGGCTTGATAATAAATCTGTATGCTGTATCCTACTTTGAAAGCTTATCTCAATGTTTCACGTGCCCAAAATTAAGACACTTTTTCCTGTGCCATCCTAGAGAACTTACCACACTGTTCACTGAGAAAGCGCATTCCCCTTCACACTCACAAAACACTACAAATTGTTTCACATTTTTGCAATTCCTTTGATTTAAGGGCCAGGCAGAGGTAACAAATCCTATAGTAGTTTTTGCCTGGTTTTCCTTTTCATATAAACAAAGAGGGGGGGAAAAATGCTAGCATGAAGTCAAGAGTCAAACCAAATTAAAAGACAGATTAAAAGAATTTGTATTTTACTTTATGTCAATCCCCTATGAATCGTATCTAGTAAGGCTTATGATGCTTACACAGTTTGCTGTAGGTTAGAGTACTGTATTGTTTTATGTAGGAGCACATGAAAGCCAGTTTTAGTCAAAAAGTTTTTCATCCCCATGTTTCGCATAAAAAAAAAAATTAATTCATTAAAGTCCTGCAGACAAGACTCTGCCACTCTGCCCACGAATACTCCTCAGGCCTGCAGAGCACAGAACTGCTGAAACACAGCCAGTATGTGGTGGTCCAGTTCAGCTGTAAACAGGAGGTTCTCCAGGGTCACCATGTACTGCTGGATTATCTGGTGATGCTGGCAGATAAAAAAAAAAAAGTTTTGTTTTTTATTTATCTTTATATAAGAACAGGAAGAGAAGTCAATACATTTAAGAATCACAGGTCAAGTATTTTCATCCAAATTGCCGAGCGCATCTCATTTCCATGAGACATTAGCCGCTGATAAGAAAGGCACGATGCAGAACTACCACTGACTGCACAAAGAAAAGAAAGCACACACTGATAACCTGTTTCAAGAAGCACCATGCTCTCTGTGGCTTTCCACTCCCGAACACTGAATTGCATGCAGTATGCCATGTCCAGAGGCAACTGCGGAAATATCTTCAGAGATTCAAGTTATTTGCCGTGCTCTGAAGTCACATCTATGGCCAGGGAAGGGTTCAGCCCGTGGGAGAATTACGCTGACACTCCCTTGCAGTCACCCATCTTTTGATATATGTCCTGCTCACACTGCTACAATTTTTTCATTACTGTAGCCTTCATCATTTCATCTGTGCTTGTTACCTGATTTAATACAGTGCCAAGAATTCCTGTTTGAATTTCTGATATATTTATGCATCTTAGTAAACGGAATTTTGCAGTATTTTCATCCACGTATTTAAGAGACTTCTATTTTAGTATTCTTGTTTGCTCAGAGCTTTGCCCTTACGATAAGCACAGTCAAAAGTAGCTCAGCTAATTTCACAGTCATAGCTCAGAATCTACTTTGCAAGATCCAGTCCTTCCACCAGCATGTGGCAAAGAAGCGGCCAGAACCAGAAAGTTATGGCCAAGCCCTGCAGTAGCCTGCAGAGATATCATGCTGCCACCTACTGCTCTAACGGAGTGCTCCGCTCTCCAGCCACAAAAGCTTTTCAACCCAGCATGCGCCTGCCCACACCCTTCCAAACCGAGAAATGGAACTTACTTGTAGGAAGATCTGCTGCAACCTCTCTATACAGCTCTTGTACCAAGGTGTAAATACATCGATTCCACCGGTTTCACAGCGCACTAAGTGCTCAGTTAACAACATAATGAAACGCTTCAAGAGAGGAAAAAAAGTAATACTTATTTCATCTCATCAAATGAAAGCAGGTTCTAACTTCAACTAAGGGTATCTTAGGGACAGAAACTTTGAGCAGCAACATGAGAGTAATCATTTTGCTTGGGAGACGCTTAATTAGCACACAAAACCAACTTACCTTCTGGTTGTTCAGGAAACTATATACTAGCAGAATTCTGCTCCTGTGCACGTGAAACTAAACAGATTCTGCTCAGCAGCAGTCTTTGCTGTGGGATGATCTGGATCGACTCTAAACCACATTAAGCCCATCAACCTGTTTTCCTATTCCCTTTTCCTCATCCCGACAGTATGTCTAAGATACAAGTGACACCAAAAGCGTATAAATTCAGTAACCTTAGAAGTGGGATGAGACCTTGCCCGTCATTACCTGGAATATAACAAGGAAGAGATTCTTCTGCTCACTCTGAGCTGACTCAACTTTCTCCTGCAAACGCTCTATCTGCTCTTCTAGAGGTCCATCTTCCCGATCACTGCTTCGGTCGTCATCATCGCTGTCTCGCTGTAAGTGACAATAACACACTAACTAGCAACCTGGCTACCTGTGGATACTGTTAATGCCTTCTGGTTTTACCTGTGAAAAGGTCTACAGAGAAACTGAAGAGCAGCAACTGAAGCTGCTTTTTAGCTTGGCAAGAACTGCATACTTTAGGATATTTACTTAGAGTATAATAACAGAAAACCTACTTGGAAGAAAAGACACCAGTGTGGAAAAGGCTTGAAAAAAATCAAAGTATCAGAGCAGCCAGAGAAAGCTTAAAGATTTACTAAGCTTTTACATACTGGAGAAACAATAGAAGGTAATAATGCCTGCTGACTTTATCATTACCAGATAATGAACAGCTTTAAAAAAAAAAAAAAAGGCATAGATGTTTTAAATTGTGGCCATTGCTACAGGACAGGCAATTCATCCAGCGAACAGTTGTGAAATCTCAGGACTACAAAAAAAATAAAGTGCCTTTGTGCTAGAGGTCAGACGAATCTGGCTGCTTAGCACACATGGAAAACCAGCCATTTTATTAGCCCAAGGTGCTGAAGTGGGACCTCCCCTTATTCATGACCAAACAGAGACTACAGCTCCAAGACTACAAAGGGACAGGGTGGAAACCAAACTAGTAACATGCAATTTTCTCACTGCCTGAAGCTAAACCAAACCAAACGAACCACCCCCACTCCCAAAGAAAAACAAACAGGAAACAAATGCCTCACAAAATGCCCACAAGTACATGGTATCAGACTGTGATCTCAGATAACAAAGTTTTACACAAGACTAAAAGGGATACAGGAGGATGGCGAGAACCAAATGGATTAGGATACATTCAGATGTAGATATTGTGTCATACCCCATTGTTTCCATGTAAAAAATGCCCATACAATCAACAGCTAAAAACTTAAAATATTTGTAAAATGAACATGAGCGACTTGTGACAAATGTGGGGACATCTTAACTCACCTACTGCATGACAACTGAAATTCACAATCAGAAGACACTGATAGCTCTGAGTCAGTGTAAAAAAAAAAAAAAAAAAAAAAAAAAAGGCTTTCCAGATCAAATGTGAACCTGAGGACTTTATTTTATTCTTTCTATAGGAACTTACTTTTTCCCCCATCTACAGAGGTTACTTGAACTTAAAATGATGAAAGATCAATGGGACCTAAGAGAAGGCTTGGACTCATTCCATAATAAGGCAATCCATTTCATGCTGGGGACATCAAAATTTGATGGTTTCCTTCCTCTAAAAGGAATGGTCATGCAGCAGAGCACCAGCCTGCAGGACTACTCACTGTTGCATACAAATGCTTCTTCCTGGCACAATACTCATTTAAAGAATTCAGTAATAAAGAGCTGCAGCATTAGACAAGTACAGAAACAAAAACACTGATGTATTCGTTTCAAGATGCCAGAGAAGCTCTTTGTCTCACAGTGAGATCAATGATTGCATCCAAGTCTTCAATAATTACCGGCATTTATTAACTGCTGATCAATGTACATTAAGGATGCAAACAACTATGACAGCTGCTGCTTGGAGTGAACAGAAAAAGACGAAGAGGCTGCGATAAACTTGCACAAGCTAACTGTGAGATGTTGGTGAAATCTTCACAGGTACTCCTGGAATCAAACGATTTGTGCAGGTTTCTTCAAAAACCACAAGCAGCCTCTGTGCCACGTGCCAAATTCTGACTTAGTTTTGGGACTAGCTAGGGGTTTTGTGCAAGTACGCACACTCACAGACTATGCATTAACTAGGAAATTCTTTCATACTCTCTGTGACTCTCAACATGTCTATAAACTGACTTCATACTGTCACGGCCTAGTATTACATTCAGCCAAGGGTCCTGTCCTCAGGACCCTGCCACAGAAGACACGCTCTCACCCCATCTTACTATCCTACTTGGGACAAGAGAACACAACAGCAGATTGTTCATCAGTTTGTTGCATACAGTAACTCGCATCATGCAAAAAGCATTCAGAAAAATAACCTGGAAGAAGGAAATGACAGGTGCCAGTGTCAGAATCCAGCAGCATCCATCAGAAGAACAGTAACAGCCAACTTTTCAATAGCAAATAGCTGTTTCCGTGCACTTCTGCATGGAAGCCACAAGAGTACTCTTTAACAGAAGTTACTGTAAATATGTAAATAGTTTGTAACTGTTCTCAGTGTTACCTAATAAGGTAATTTGGAATCCAGATAAGAAGAGAAATGGAAGACATGCTCATATTGGAAGAGAAACTTGTGAGAGAAAGCTTGGACAGAGTAAATAGACGTGAATGCCCCTAAAGATTTTACTGATTTCTTACGTAATTGCAAACTTCAGAAATGCAGATTGATAACACGCAATCAGTTTTTAATGTTTTTACGTGCTACAAATGACCACGTCTGCATACATACTTCCTGATAAGCATATTTAGTCTGTCCTTCCCCAAAAGCAATTATGCATCAGTCTGGCAGCATGCAGGTTTGTGTAACTTAGCTTAAAATAATTAAGAATTACAAACAAATTACTCACTCTTTTGTGCTGTCTGGCCAATCTTGCCTTAGTCTCCTCCAGTTCCTTATGAATCTTCAGAACATGCTTATTCATCTTACGAATTGTGGAATGTAAGATTTCCCAGATATAAAACCTACATACACAACAGAGTAACAAGCTTTGCCTAAGAATGTTTTCCAGTGTTCTTCCACTTTGGTATGTTTAGAGACTACTTGCAAAATGACATGCTAGCAACATTCTTGCCTCGTCATACAAACACACAATGCCAGCTGTCCTGGTTTCAGTTAGGACAGAGTTAATTTTCCTCCTAGTAGCTGGCATGGTGCTGTGTTTTGGATTTAGGATGAGAATAATGTTGATAACACACCGATGTTTTGGTTGTTGCAGAGCAGTGCTTACACTAAGCTGAGGACGTTTCAGCTCCTGGCTCTGTCCTGCCAGCGGGTAGGCTGGGGGTGCAGCAGGAGCTGGGAAGGGACAGACCCGGGACAGCTGACCCAAAATAGCCAAAGGGGTATTCCATACCATCTGGGGTCATGCTGGACAATATACAGGGGTGGCTAGCCAAGGTTAGGCTGGACATCGGTCAGCAGGTGGAGAACAATTGCACTGTGCATCACTTGTTTCGTACATACTATTGTTATTAGTACCATTATCATTATTGTTATTATTTTCCTTTATTTTCTGTCCTAATAAACTGTCTTTATCTCAACCCACACACTTCATTTTCCCATTTCTCTCATCCCAGAGAGGGAGGGGGAAGGTGAGCAAACGGCTATGTGGTGTGTAGCTGCCGGCCAGGTTAAAGCACAACACCAACTCAGAAAGAAAGATGCTGAAGTAGGTATTTTGTAGACGGAACAATGTTAATTGTACCATTCGCTTACACTACTCAGTTTTCATAGATGTAGTGGCCACTTAAAATAGTAATTCATAGAAAAACAACCTAAGACAAGTTTGTGTTACCTAGTAAAATCATGTGCAAGCTCCGAGGAGAAGATCCAGTTTGCTACTGCAGCACAGTCAACAATTTGTGTCCGAATCATCTTGTCCACAAGCACAGCAATCATCTGTATTTTGTGAAAGACAAGATAGTCATTTCTACCAAAATAAGAAAAGGTCTTGTGGTAACATTCAGCCTACGCAAAGTACTCCAGCCTCAGAGGTAGTTTGATGCAACTCAATATTAGTGGTATTACTGGGTAATTTCAAATACTTAAAAAAGCTACTGCTGTCTAGAGATGACATCTGGTTAGTCTAGCCTAAAGCTACTTACGTTAGAGGATCTGTATCAACTGCATAAAGCAAGCATTCTCATTTTGTTTAATAACCTTTTTTTCTTCTTGTGAAAGTATCGCATCACTCTTCATAAAGTTACGTATTTCCATACACAAGCAAAAAATACAAGCATCAGAGTTGGAAGTGAAACGTCATGGACAACTCCAAGCGTTGTCATCAAAGCACTAAAACCACAGCCTATACAACACCCGTATCACCATAAAGAACAACTGTTGGCCTACTCTCCTCACACTGCAACAGTTTTCAAATGTGACAATAAGCTCTTCCCCACAGGAACTACTCATATTAGGACAGAGCCGGTGCTCTGAAGTCAATGGAAGTGTTTGCCTGCTACAGGCAGTGTCATGATTCCAGAAGCTTTGCAAGTAATCTAGTAGGCAACTGCAGAGAAGAGCTACAGACCAAAGCAGTTAGAAGCTGTTCAAAAAAAAGAAAAAAAAGGCTTATCTTAGTTATTCATGTGCTTGAATACCACAACATCTGAAAACCACAGCCTGCAATGTATTTATCCTCACAACCAGCCATTGTCACATTAGGAAGTGTAACAAAGCTCCTTTTAAGGAAGGAAAATTAAAATAACTGGATGAATCATACAGAAGACTCAGGACTCAACTTTCAAGTCCCAGGATAGCATCCTGTGCTCTATTTGCCTTCCTGTAATGCCAAGGCGAATCTCTGATTACTTAGCCTGATCTTCCAAGAAAGTGGCTTAGAAAACGGCTTAGAATTTGGGGAAAAGATTTCATCTCAGTGTTGGAGTTTCTCTTTATGAAGTCACCAACACGACCTTTCTAAATTGGTCCAGG
Source organism: Anas acuta (assembly GCF_963932015.1). NCBI lineage: Eukaryota > Metazoa > Chordata > Aves > Anseriformes > Anatidae > Anas > Anas acuta. The sequence goes on along the minus strand of NC_089017.1, from coordinate 63,306,217 downwards.
GACTACTGATTCCTGCTGCTAAATCACTATCTGCAACAGAGATCACTCATTACTATTATATGCCTCAGAAATACTACTGTTAGTCTGAACCAAATCAAAAGATGTTCCCATTTATACGGGAGCAGGGTGAGCTGCATAAAACAGACTCCGTACAGTCTATGTGCCAGAGGTTGTGGACTCACAGAAAAGAAAGTGCTTAACAAGAAGCAAAAAAACTGAACTGTGATACATGGAGGAGAGGAAATTTAGGCTCCATGATCAAGGCCTTCATAACTTGTTTTAAAGCAATCTTGATTTATTCATAAAAGTCTAATGTAACCATTAAGTATGGGTTTGAAACCTCCATCTCGGTTTGGTCCTACTGCAGTACAAACGGATGAAGAGGATATGGATATTAGATTGCAGTAACATAATTTCTTCTGATCCAGTTAAAGGACAGTAGTAAGAAGTAGGTCAGATTGCAATCATCACATTTTCAAGGTCAGTGTTTTGCGCAGGAAATTTTATATAAAAAAAAACTATTTATTTCTTTATTTTTTTTTTTTTACTGTACTTAAAAGATACCTAGACAAGATCTTATATCTCTGTTAGGCACTAAGTTTTTACCCTTATAAGCCCTAGAGAACAGACCACAGGTCCAGTAGCAGATGCAGGAATTATCCATTGCTCTCGGTGGAATTGCTTCGGAAAGTCTGGACTATGCAGCTGTGAAATACGGTCCACTTTCAAACACGGTTATGTGTAACACAAACACATCAGTATGGAATACATGAAATAATTAATGCAGGCAAATTCAGCATGAGTTCCTTATCGATTTCTATTTATAGAAGAATGACAGCTGAGGGAGAAAACAACTGCTGTGAGGAAACTGAACGGCTTAAACAAGTGAGGTATTTTTCATAGGTCTTCCAGGGTGTTATTTCCTCTGGCTCGAGATTGAATGTAATCATGGTACTGTCAGACTGATCTGTTCTGAACAGTTATTGACTGCAGCTCTACTCACTTTGCACATGCACAACAGTGACTCCAACATGATCTTTGTGGAATAACTGCATGGCTTTCACTACCAAGTGAAAAAATGCTCTGAAATCAGGTTTTCTCATATCCAAAAATTTTGCCTGCTTTTGTTATGAGATCTACATCACATTTTTCAATTCCACACGTCAACACCAGTTTCCAATTTTTGAGCAGATACAAGTTTTTAGCAAAAGTTACACTCTTATTTGACAAAAAACATAGCATGAAGCTGAGTCAGAATGACAGCCTTTGCTCTCCCGTAATTTACTGAGGAACGAATGGCTTCACAGTATATACTTCACCTTCAACCTTCTTTTTAGGCACTACTAACAGTAAACACAATTTGAACTTTCCTTCAAATAAGTCAATAGTCAAGAATCTTTTAAAGGATATAAAGCAAACTGTACTGCTTTTTATTTAATATGACCTCTGTGAGTCAAAACTCACAACTACATTGGAACCTCTTACCTGTGGGTGATTCTTCCAAACCTCATATACAACCCTCAGAACATGGAGTTTTCCCTCATCACTTTCAGCAAGTGTTTTAAAGACTTCATGAAACCTTTTAACAGATACAGAATAGTCAGTGAAGGGGTTGGGATCAGGTCAAAAGAGCACGAGATATGAGGCAGGTGGTTTAGACTGCCCAAAATGAGAATTCTGGGACTATCTGTTCAAGAATTGCTGCAATTAATCTACAGAAAATATAATCAGTCTGAACCAAAAAAAAAATCTACAGCCCTAAAAGCTGCTTGAATCTCGGTGGTGAACTTTCTCCCTGTCAGTGGACTACATTTCTCATACTCTCACAGAAAGCAGGAGGAACTTTCATGCTTGGTGTACTTAGCTACACAACTGAAGCAAAATTTGCTTGCCTTTTTGAGCCTTAGACCTTCTCAATATGTGTTTCCATAACTTTAGACACTTAACCAATCTGCCTCTTTTTGACAGAAGTGCAGCTAAAGCCTCAATTTTAGCATAGTTATGCTCAATGCCGCACAGTGTTCACAAATCGGCTTATTGTAATGTAACTATAAAGCACTATTTAGACCTTTTTGATCTCATGCCTGCCACTGCTGGTCTGCAGCAGGGAAAATATTATGGCTCTGCGTATTTACATCAGCCGGCCTCTTGTACTACTGATTGCAGGTTACTGCAACAGCTTCTTGTAAACACGGCCTTTACAGAGCTTCCAAGAGCAGGTTTTTGTATTACCTCTTTGTATTTTTACTGGCAAACACAAAAATAATCCATTAAGACGTATTTAGCTACCTTTCCCAGATCACGGCCATTTAATAACACCTGAAAATTACACAGTACTAAAAATGAGCTATTTTATCTCATTTTGCTGAAAAAAAGGTAAAGTAAACTCTCTAAAGAATTTTGTTAAGGGGTGCTCTCCAAAATACTCAGGAATTGATCTTACTTTGTTTTGTTACATACAGACATTTGTAGCAAGCTGCTTTTAAATTTCCTATTTTCTTCTCATTTTCTCCAGGCTTTACTATTTGTTAGTCATACTCATAGTAAAGATAACGTGATGACTGTTACCCAGTCATTCGAACATAAAGAGACATCCCTTTTTCCTCATATGCGCAGCAAATGAGTAATCCTAAAATGGATTTAGGTTCCAAACCTGTCTCACTCATCTGATGTGCATCACACCGCTGTGACATACGTCACACAGCTCAATATACCTTTGTTAACTCCATTCACATATGTGAGCTAGCATTTACACTACCATTCCTTCAGTAAGCAGCATCACTAGTTCTCCAAATCCTACTGCATTGTGAAGCACTGAGAATATGGCTGAAGCCTGGAGATCAGCTTTCTTGTCAGTCATTTTGTTGTCAGAATTAAACAGTTCTGTTAGCCCCAAAAGAACATATGTATTACACTTACTTCGCCAGGGCACTGAAAGAGTGGCTGAAAGACTTTGCAGCTAGATGGAGCAGGGTCTGAACAAAGACTTCTATTTTCAGAGGGTTGAAGGTAAATCCTTCATCTGCAAGTTATTTGAAGTTCAAACCGTAAGTACCTCAAGCAGAGCACGTAAACTACACATAAAACTGGAACAGTAACTTATGGTTTTAACTCATTTCACAAAAAAAAAAATAAAATGGCAAGAGGGTCGTGCAAGGCTGAGCAGGGAGCTGGTAAAGACTTTCCAAGTACTTATTTTACCAAGTATTATATGTATTGCAGATATTCACACCCCCGTTTTGTCACAGGGAAAACACACGGGGTGAATTCCAGGCCACTGAAGAAGGTATCAGAGACATAGTCCCACTACAAGCATGTAACAGCAGCAGAGAGGGAGAGCCAAGGAGGTTTGCATCAAGCTGAAGGCCTGGTAGACCATTAGGAAAGGACAGTGGATGAGCACAGGTGAAGCTAAGGATGATTAGGAAAGGGTGGCTATTTCTAATATGGGAGAAGGTCAAACAAGTGTGCATAGTGAACACGGGTACTAGAGGTGAATGGTGCTAAATCCCTCCTGTAGATCTGCATATGAAGACAAGCAGGACAGGCAACACTGATTACTGGGTGACACCTAAACCACATCAGGAGACATGATAGAGGATCTCAGGACAAGAAACTTATTACTGGTGCTCTCTGCTTGCATGGTAGAGCAATTGCTGTTACTATGGAAATATACTATATACTATGAAACCATCCCCATTGCACAGATCACTTCTCAGAAGACAAGTTCTCCATCTCGTACTCATTCTTACCCCCTAAAATGCATGGGCTTTAGCAATCAATACTGCCTGAGGCTGCAAAGCTCAGCAGAACTTGCATGGAGTCCCATTGTGAGTTTCTATTGTAGGAGGAAGAGAACTACCTTCTATGCAAGATTAACACCAGCATGCGGCTGTCTTGTCTGCCGTGAGACTGCACTGAGAGGAGGGGAGCTTTTAGACAAGGGCAAAAGCACTGAATTGCCAGGGTAAGGCAAACAGCATGAACTGTACTATGAAGGCAAGGGAAATGTTAAATTCCTTCATGATGCCTCTGACGACAATTCCAGGAAAAGCCATCTCGAGCACTGGGTTACCTCTGTTAAGAAAAAGAGGTTTGCTTCTGCATGTAACACGTTTACAACAAACCTTAACAACAGTGCATGATTTTTATTTACTAATACATTAAAAGCCAAATGTAGGAAGGAAGAAACAAACAGTTCAGTTAACCAGCACACACATAGCTCTAGAGGAGTGTAAATCAGTGCATACGTAAGTATTTAGAGCCTTGCAAAGCCTAGCAGGTATCTTACCATCATCATCATCCTGGTTTGGATTAGGCACATCTTTTAAAATGCTGAAGATTTCATCATTACTGGCCTTGTTTTTAATTGCAATTGTTAAACAGAGTGCCACAGTATATCCAGGAAGAGACCCTAAACACAGAGGTCAAAAAAAATCAGTAGACAATTGAGTATTTTTTATCATCAGTTTGCCTCTCAGAGAAGCAAGTACAATTCCCAGATACGCTTAAAACTAGCAGTTTTTGACATTGTCCATACCACTATTCCATAACACTGCTCAGCAGGTTTCCTAGTCTTCATGTTAAATTCAAAACATTCAGTACAACCTTTAGAGCTGAGGTCAACATATCACTCTCCCTTTCTGAGGTTATATTTCAGCTTCCCCCACTTTCCTAAAGACATAATATTGCCTTGTTTTTCCTCACTTCATCTTTGGTGGCGAAACCTTTATGTTTAGGATTGTCTATTAATTTTTTTATTATTGGTTGTAAAAAGTCTCTACGTCAATCTCCACATTATTTGCTGTTTCATTAAACCCAGTTTACTGATAGAATGCTCTACTGTTTTTATGAAGGTAAAAAAAATAAGCCCATATTATCATTTCATGTGCTTACTTCTGTATAGGATTGTGCCTGAACAGGGAAAATAGATGAATTTTCCAACTTTAGTCCTCTGACGAACAATGCAATACTGTACAATACCACAACCACCTCAGCAAAAGTAACTTAATGTATCTGGATTTTCTTTTCTTTTACAAAATTAAAAAAGATAGTAATACAGAGATCCAGACTTTGTAATAATTGCTCATATGGAACATATGTGCCCATAAAAAAAATCACTTATATTTGTTTCACCTGCACTTTGCTTTACGAAGGCAACCGATATGCTCAATCTAGTGTGCTCCCTTGTTCTGAAACACTTGAATTCGACCACTCAGGTAACCTACCACGTAATACTTACTATTGCTTTCATCTCCATATTTGTAAATGCACACTGGATTTGCAGGACTGAGGACAGAAAAGCTTGCAGGAACAATGTCTATTATTCGCTGATGGTAGGAGAGTCTGGAAATAAGTTTCACAGAGCAGAATGAAGATGGGTATATGTCTTGGTATCAGCTACGATAGTTAATTTTCCTCCTAGTAGCTGGCATGGTGCTGTGTTTTGGATTCAGGATGAGAATAATGTTGATAACACACCAATGTTTTGGTTGTTGCAGAGCAGTGCTTACACTAAGCCAAGGACTTCTCAGCTCCTGGCTCTGTCCTGCCAACGGGCAGGCTGGGGGTGCAGCAGGAGCTGGGAGGGGACAGACCCGGGACAGCTGACCCAAACTGGCCAAAGGGGTATTCCATACCATATGGGGTCACACTAAACAATATATAGGGGTGGCTAGTCGGGGTTGGGGAGCCGGCTGCTCAGGGTTAGGCTGGGCATCGGTCAGCGGGTGGTGAGCAATTGCATTGAGCATCAGTTGCTTTGTACACATTATTGTTATTACTACTATTATCATCATTATTGTTATTACTTTCCTTTATTTTCTGTCCTAATAAACTGTCTTTATCTCAACCCATACGCTTCATTTTCCTGTTTCTCTCATTCCAGAGAGGGAGCGAGGAGGGTGAGCGAATGGCTGTGTGGTGTGTAGCTGCTGGCCAGGTTAAACCACAACACTATAACATCAGGGCCAACACCAAAGTCACTGATTTACAATGTTGTTTTTTTTTTTCTGGTCTTTACATTTCACAGATGTTTCTTCAATATAGTGGTAGCTTCTACCTGTTAGTAAAAGTAACTTACCAGAAGATGCTCTCTATTCAAATACTTTGATACTGAGAGTATCATCTTCACAACTTAGCTTGTGAAAAGATTTAGAAGCTGCTTGGTAGGATGCTTTATGCAAAAGCCTAAAATGCTTTCTAGAAAACTAGTAAGACATTGGTAATCCAAGCAGAAAAAAATATTAAATGTCTTCATGTCTACAAATCTCTCGATTTTACTTTCCAACTTATTTGATTACTATAAAGGCTTAAATTTCACTACCAGTTTCCAGTGAAATGGAAGAATGTAACAGAAAAAAATGCATTCATTTTGTAGTACAATACTTTCACCCTTCCTATATTGAATTCACTCTAATATGGATTAATGTTTCCATGTGGGACACTGAACAACATAGGCTTTTTGAACATTTTGCTCTTTCTCCCTTCTATATCCTTCTCTCTCTAGAATCCTAAGTCTAGTCCTGATTGTGTACTCTTATTGTTGGGCTTTGGAGAAACTTGTTTGTGAATTACTACTAACAGGCTCCCCAGGGAAGTGGTCACTGCACCGAGCCTGTCTGAATTTAAGAAGCGATTGGACTGTGCACTTAGGCACATGGTCTAAACTTTTGGGTAGACCTGTGCGGTGCCAGGAGTCGGACTTGATGATCCTTATGGGTCCCTTCCAACTCGGGATATTCTATTGTTATTTTTAAATACAAGCAACATCATAGAGGCCCAGAAGCTATGAATAGTCTTGATTCTTATAGAATAACTTATAATCAGTTCCCTCTATCTCTGCGAATGCCTAATACTTTCCAGAAATAGTGACTGAATTCTGTTTCTTTCCATGCCTACGGTGAAGTACATCTTTTTGTAAACATAGGTGGGCATACCTAGAGATAGCTAGTTCAGTAACATTTGCTCCACCTATTTCTCCCTCTCTCTGATAGAATTAGTGTTCTAAGTGTCCTACAGTATGTAGGCCAGAACAAAATAGTACAGACTCATCTCTTAGCTGAAACTGAATCATTAAGAACAGACATGTGTAAGATAAGAGTCAAGTTAAAATGAATCTGACTATATCCAGAAGAAAAGATCAAACTTTGTTTAAAACTCAACTATCTAAGGGTGTTACTTACCGCATGCATTTTTCCAAAACCTCTCTCACAAATTTGGGTTTGGGCTTTTCAAGGTCCTGAGTAAGACAATCTGACCTATCAAAGGACAGAATGCAATAGCTTTTAGTGAAAGAATTTGTGAGTTAGTCTCTTTTTGGCTTAGCCTAATACGTGCAAAACAATCATGGCCTAAGCATAGCTGGACTGCTTAACACTTTCTGTTTTATGGTGTAGGCATTTTTAAGACAATGAGGTGGTTTATCACTATTTCCTTATTATCAGCAATCTTGAAAGTTCATCTTTTGTGTGCTATGTTTTTAAGTAGCACTCTTTTCCCCACCAGACCAAAAATAGCTTGTGCTGATGGTTAGCCTGCTTTCTCTTTCCTGAGGAAAAGAACCCTGTGTGATTTCATAGTCTGTTCCTCCCTCACAGGAATTTCTGAACTTCTGGCTGATTTCAAATGCATTTCAGTTGAAGAAAAATCTCAAATATAGTTACATTTTCAAGATTTGTGAAAAATGGCAGCTTGTGATAGAAACCCACATAAGCATTCCCATCAAGGAACATCCATGCAAAGAAAAATCAGCTCTTTGAAGAGCACTGACTGGTCAGCCAACATGGATGTATACTAGAGTAACCAGCAAGCACTTAACTCTACAAGGACAACACAAGAAACTTAAGTAATGCCACAGCAACGTATTGCACCCCTCTCCATGAGGCTTGGGCAGATCACCTATGGAGAGTGTGTATGGTAGCAGGCTGCAGAAGTTAGGTCTGTAAAGAGGACTGAACGCCAAAGTGATATTGCTAAAATGGAGAGAGTGAGCAACAAGATGGCAGTAAAGAGCCAGAATGGCGTCTGGAACACAAAACCTGAGAAACCTGTGGTTAAACAGTGATAGAGTCCAGGGATCTCCAGCCAGGAATACAAATTCAAGATTTGGCAAGATAAGAATGGGTAGCTGGTGCAGCTATGCTGGAACTTTGTGTACCAGGATTTGGCAGGAGGGAAACAGACCCCAAGGTCCCAAGGACAAAGGTTAAAATGAAAGGTTAGAGTAGGAGAGAGAGCATCGTCACAGCCTGAACACAGGATACAAAGAGAGGAAGCATCAGAACAAATCATTAAAATAAGGAGCCATTTCAGAGAATTTGCCAACAACTGACCGAGGGCACGGCACAATCTACAGAAATTTCTATTTCTCCTTAGGGCACACTTGCACTTACATGAGATTCTTCACAAAGCTAGTCAGTGACAGACAATACAGTAACTAAAAAGATTATCAAGATAACCTGCCACTGAATGGTGGTGAACAGATTATAAAAAGATCTCTGAAAAGCTAGAGGAAAGCAATTAACAGGGCCACTATACTGTGACATTCCATGACTAAGTTTGAAAGTTTAAGGTTTTTGCAATATGAGGTTCAGATTAAAAGGAGAGAAACTTACCAATCTTCCCAGCTCCAACGGAACTGGAAGTTGCTCAAGTGGTGAGAAAACCAATTAATAAATCTTTATCAAAAAAACAAAACAAACAAACAAACAAACAAAAAAAAAAAAAAAAAAAAAAAAAAACTCCATTAAATACCAGAAGTGCAGGAAAGCTTTCAATTGAGATTTTCCTGTAAACGTATTCTACTTGTCAAAAGCAAGCTTGAACTCTAAAGCCATTATAGCATTACATTTATGTTGACAGATATGAAAGACCAAGTTCAGAGAAACAGAAACTAGCTATTTTGGAAGAACAAGACAGCCTGTCACATTCTGTTGTTCCATACATACAGACAACATACTAAGCTAACAAAACGTAAACTTTGTGTGCATATGCAACTTTCACATTTTTGATGAGTAGTTAGCAGCTCTCCTGCACAACGCAGGCTTTACTCAAACAGCAAAATGACAGCCACTCTCCTCCTCTGGGTGGCACATGTGTTGAGACTCCATTTCCCACTCACTTGCCAGGCCACTAGGGAGCAGGCTTAGTACCAGTCAACTAGAAATGAACTGGAATACCAGGCTGGAACGTGAGAAAGTTCTTACCAACTCACCATGGAGTGTTTATAAGGAGGCCAAGAGTCACCTACTTTCTATTTAGACTGATCAATTCCAGAGCCCCCAAAATCATTTTGAACAGCACCATAAAGTTCTAACACAGATTTTGGATTATTCCTTCCACAGATTCCTCAATACCCAATGCACAAGAAGAATTAATAACACTTTCTGTCATCTCCAGAACACTTTTACCTGTCTACACAGGTTGTATTCATTGTATCCAAACGCATGTAGAGCATTTCTGTCGCTTGTGCAAGCTGAAAGTTTCTTATTAAGGTTAACAGAGAAGCATTAAATAAGTCAGTTGTAGTTCTTTTCAGTTTTTGAATAGAATCTTATCAACTCTTGTACTGACTGCTCCAGGATCATGTAAATCACAGAAAAAACACAGTGGAAAAGAACAAAGACTACAGGCCAAGAAGTGAGTTCTACCTTCTAATCCCAGTCTATTTTTCTTCTGTTATTGTAACAAGACTATGTGATTCTTCTACAGAAAGTCAGAATTCTGATCACACAAGAAGGGAAACTGCACTGATATAAATGGACACCAACTTCCTAATGGAGTATTTCTGTAATCTCACCATCATGGCTTCACAGGTTGCTGTCGAAGCTTACCCATAATCTTTGATCAACACTGTAGTATTGAGAAAGTATGTCTACACTGATTTCACCCAGAAGGGCTTTATCCTTATGGCATCCATATTAACACTAAAAACTTCCTGCACAGAGGGCCACACAACTCTAGGAATAGATCAATGAGATTGTATGGTTTTCAAAAAGTGAGTGATATCATGAAATATAATGAAAATTTGTGAATGAAGTTAGCAGGCATCTGTTCACAGTCCTCCATTCTCAGAGTCTATAGCTTGACCTGAAACGATGAGCTAACATGATCTAAAATGGCAGCACAACAGGGACAATGTAACAGTCAGAATTAGCTGGGAGTCATGCATCCTTCTTCAGCATTTAGCTACACTATCTGTGCTGACGGATGATTACTGACCTTTCAAATGCTCGTAGTGGGAGCATTTGAGTGGGAACTCAAGCAAGTTCCTTTAAATCATCTGCTACACTTCCTACTGGAGGAAAAAAAAAAGAGTAGGAGCACTCACTTAGCTGTTAGAACAAAAGATCAAGTTTGTCACTTCCTTTCTTTCTCAGCCTGTAATGCATCTGTGACCATGCCACACATTATCCAGACCTAACAGGCTATACTGACAAACAGGAGAGCTAATATTTTATCCCCTCTCTAAAACAGCACTTCTTGGGTAGGTGAGAGGAAGTACCAGAACAGTGTCCAGAAATCTGAAGAGTCTTGCCCAACCAGCAAGACTAGATCTGTGCTATGTGGGCTGTGCTGTTCTTTCATGTGAGTGTAACAGGCATTATTACTGACAGTATTTATTGCTGTCTCCGCACCCACGGAACAAATAACATAAAGACTCCGTTTTAAAAATGCTCTCCAGCAGCAAGGAAAGGATACGACTTGTGGTAAAGAACCAGGCTGAAGTTTGCACAGTTCAATCAGCAGCGTTGTGTACATGACTTCGATGTGTGGCGGAGATGGAAGCTGAAACAATTCTGCAAATATCACCTGTAGGAGAGGAAGGCATACAATTAGAGCACAGCCTGACGTCGGCCTCCGCTCCAGAACAGTGACATCAACCTTGAACAACAACATACACAAATGACTTCATATTACTGTCAAATATATGTTCCAGAAAAAAAAAAGTGAAATTTGTAAAGACAATGGTAACTCTACATCACACAAAAACAGTGAGCAACTGCCCTCATCGTCCAAATTAATACTACACCATCCCAGCATTATACATGCCTAGCAATGTGCATGGTTTTAATATGCCATATTGCATCATCACCAAATGATCTGAGCAAACCAAAGCTGAAATTATCTAACCCTCTTAAATAATAAATATTAAACATACCATATGCTTAAGCTTCACTTAATACGAGAGACTATTTACAAGAAAAATAAACCTGTACTTTTCCACAGTGGCCTCTTTTCTTCTATATGGAAAAACTTATATAAATAAAAGCCACAACTTGAAACTGAAAATTACAACCAGCATTTTATACAACAAAAATACATGCCCTGTACCATTTGGCTGAGGATCCTTGTAAGAAAGCTAAAAACAGTCCTGCATTCATGTTTTATTTTCAACTTCGCCGAAATAAATAATAGGACATCAACCTTTAAGGGCTATGAAGAAATCATCACTATACAACGTTCATGTCTGAGCTTCAGTTTAGTTTGCATGCCATTCTCAACTAGATTTAAATTACATCACAGGAATCAGGAACCTCTGATTCATTATAGTTGGTGATTGTCCTCACTGACAACTTCCAAATAAACACGGAAGAGAAGAATTAAAGCTTAAACGAGTAAGCAGCAGATAATCTTACTAGTGTAAGAAATCAACATCCATTTATAGACATTACAAACAGCACGTGAAAACACAGTGACTAGAACTTTATATTCTGAGGATGAATTTAAAAGCATGAAGAGACCATAAGGAACTGAAGAACCTTTCCACGACAAAATAATTTGGACATAATGTTGAAAAATATGATAAAAAGGTGTGGATGGGACCCTGTCAGGCACAGAACTACTCCTATTCTGAAGATGGGAAACAGCAACAATTGGACAACCACTAAATACCTCTCTGAGACACTCCTCAAGGCAATAGTTCTGATGTTCATCATGGGTTTGTTATCAAACGTTCAGATGAAGTGTTTCAAACTGGCATGCAGCACTTTGTGAAAATAACCAGGTCACAAGAAAGGTCAGGGCTCTGAAAACCTGAACATCCAAACTCTGTCCAAAAGCCATAAGCGCACAACAGGTCATACCAGTACAGCAACCCAGTCACGCTGCTGAGACACTCTCTGTTCACAGCTACCAGTAATACCACAAATATGCTTATAAGCAGCTGCTGAAAGGTGCCACGTTTCAGAATATTTTGCACAGGTTCTAGGGAGCACAGAGCATTCTGACGAACACAGCTCGGCCTGACAAACTACAGCATTCAGCCTTACGGACCTCAAAAATACATATATTTGGGAAGATACTGAGCAGTTTCAGGCTACATTTATGGTTATGGTCTCAATCTTAAATAATACTTTATTTATTTTATTAATTTCTTTGTTAGACAACATTATATCGACTGTTCTGTGCCATATGACAAAAGTTAGTGAAATTTCACAGATGAAACTGCTGAACTGCTGTTGAAAGCAATAAACTTCTGGCTTGAACGTTAAGAGAAACCTTACAAAGGAGTAGTAGCAAGCAGAATGAACAAGTCTGCAAAATGCATGCTAAGCCTTTAAAATTCAGGAACTTCTTTAAAAATACACAGTCATAAGTAATAACGTTAACATTATAAAACAACTCAAAATTGCAAGAAAAATGAAATTGTGACAGTTATAGTCAATACAATTCATACACCAATCCTGCATTTGTCTCCAGTCACTTTGTCTATGCAGACTTTTTAATTTCATCTCCTCCGAGTCTTTGAATCAGTGGATTTCCAAGGTGTTTAAGTAACTTATTTCATCAGGAATTGCAGTAACTACTTGCTGGCACTAACACTGAGCTGAGCATAAAGCACCTAGCCATATAGCCATATACAGCACCAGAAGATATTGAAGATAAGACCACTGAAGATATTTTGATGTTAAGACAGAAAATTATTATCAATTTTGAGATTCCTCTCTTCTGAATTCAGAGTACAAATAGAGCAACATGACCAAACATAATACAACTTACCAGCATTCAGAATATTTGGCATTTTGGTGCCAACAGGAATTCTCAATCCCATCTTTATTAAGATACACCTTCTACGTTAGATTATTTCTTGTTATAATTAACTACGAAATTCCTATTTATAGACAGTTACTTCCTCATAAAGCCTTTATATAAGTCAGGATTATTACTGAAATCTGTCAATTCCTTTCAATTTTTGATTAGAAATTAATGAAGTTTTATACAGCTCTGTATCATGAAAATAGACCTTTGAAAAGAGGCATTACGAGAAAACCTACGCTGCTCTTCTCTTCTGATACACATTACGTTTAATTAAACTCCTCTAACATGGGAAGTGCCCTGGAGGAAACATCACTATTTCACTTCAAGATCTTTACGGGGCCAGACCAATATGTTCATTTAGAAGATCCACCCGCAGAATCACACAGAGCAGCTCAGGTTGGCTGGAGATTATTTAGTCAAGTCCCCTTGCCCAAGGCGGGGTCACCTACAAGACGTTGCCCAGGGCTGCTTTTTGGAGGGTTTTATACTCCAAGGATGGAGAATCTACACCTTCCATGGGCAAGCTTTTTCAGGGTTTAAGCACATTCACTGAAGAAAAAACAACCAGCCAACCAAACCACAACAACACAGTCTTCTTATGTTTAAAAGGAGTTTCCTATATTTCAAATTTGTGCCTTTTTTTTTTTTTTTTTTTTTTAAAGCAAAAGTGACTCAATTGTAGCCAACTCTTCAACTATGGGATAAATTAGAAGCAAGAATGCTTGGGAGATGCTACAACCTGCAATACTAGTGCACTAAGAAATTTCAGTACTTGACCAAAGCTCCCCCACACTAAGTTAAAGTTACAACAAAAAGAATAAAACTAGCATTTGATTGTATATAACTTGCTCATTGAAGTTATTCCTAGAATTCAGTGAGCTTCTGGTTGACTCCCAAATCAAGCTGTAATTTAATTGATCTATCATGGAGCTAATTGGGATGTCTTATTTGTGAAATAAGGAGCTACGAAAGAAGTTACCTATACAACACATACCTCGACTATGTGGTAGTTCAAGGGGATCTTGTTATTTCCTGGATAGCTCAACAGCTGGGCAGCACTGCAAAACCATAGGTACGTTTAGTTCTGAATATAACACAGCAAACATGATGTAAAGATCAAGTAACAAAGCTACAGGAAATGCTTAATTCTGGGCAAGAATTCACACAAAATCAGCACACACACAAATCAACAGCACTTCCAAAGACTGGCCGTTGTTCCACAGGACACTTACAACATGAGCAGCACAAGAGCTCACCGGCACTGCCTGAACTATGACCTGTAAAGATGTATTTTATTTCTCGTTTGCTATAACATTTGAATTCTGTATCGCTAAGCAAAGTAGTTTTGCATGGTGACGTGAAATTCTGGCACGCACATACGAAGTGGAAAAAAAATCCAAACTGAAACAGATGTTCAGAATGACTTGAAAGCACAATTGAGCTAACAGGTTGTATAAGAAACTCCCAAGCTTCAAATGCTTCCTCTTTTAACTAGCTCTTTATCACCTACCATTATTTCACAGCAAACAACTGATACTCTCTTTATTTTATTTCTACCTCTGGCAAATCTTGAATCTGCCTCATTTACTTTCTCAGGGAATTAACAGACTCTTCCAATAACTGCAACAACCTTGCATTTCCAGTTCCTTCTGAATGAAAAAGCTGCAAGGAAAAAACTTTATCACACCCCATCAAGCATTGGTTTTGTCCATTTTTTGTACACTATACCCAGTTTGGTGGGTTTTTCATGGAAGCATGACACAGATAATTAATTACCTGTGGCAAACAACCTCAGTTACCAATTACACCCACCAGATATTACCCAGAAAAAAGAAATGAAGAAATGTGCCTTGACTGGTTACTGGCGCTTCCAAATTCAAACACATGTAATTTGCTGACCCTGCAATGAGTACCCAGAGCTGGCTCCATTTTCTCTGCCATGCAATCCCTATGGGAAGAGGGCAACAAGGAGCAGGAAGCAAAAGCATCTTTGTGAACACCAGCTAAATGCTCATCCTGCCTGAACAAATAAGCTTCTTTAAAACTCCAGGAAGAGTAACACAACCATACTCTCCATAGGGCTCCAATGAAGGGTTATGTTTGTCTGTATAAATTTTTGCACCACATTCTTTATTATCAGGTAATTCCCTTCTCAAGAAGATACCGTTCCACCGGCCCCAGGATTATATGTAATCTTCATGATCAGTGTATTAGAGCCCCACAGTATTGCAGCTAACAGTTTTAATACGGTTAAATGTAGTAAATGAAGTTAATCAAACACTCTAGGAAACATTTAATCCCAAGCTCTTGTGTAACCAGTGCAGGACTCTGTGTATCCCTGATACTACTGAAACCATGGTAGTATGTAAGCACCAGGGCCCCATAGCATAAGCTCTTCCTACCAAGTTTTTCTCTCTTTCCAGTGGGATTTGATGATGCAGTGAAGGTTCTCTTCTATTACAAATCGTTCAACAGAGTGACTGCCAGGCATGACAGGGCCCTAGTTCAAAAAACAAATGAAGATTCATGAAAGTTAGGCAAACTATACTACTTCTATGTACACATGGAAGAAAAAAAAAACAAAACAACAAATATGGTGAGCTCTCAGCTGCCCTATATCCTACTGAGAAGTTGGTGTGACACAGTTCCATGCAAACCTCAGACTTATATTTAAAACAAAATGAATACAAGGGCTCATAAAAGGCAACAAAATTAGAGAATATAATCACGAGTTCATGAAGCATCCACTTCTTCTTTTGGTCCACATAGCAATGAGGCAGGTTAATAACAAGCAGCTCAGAAAAAAACATGCCTGAGTGAAAATACGGTTAAAAAATGGCCAGGATAGAGTGGAGAGAATACTGGTCATGGTCTCATTGGTGACAAAAATTGGGCATCAAGAAATGAAGGTAAAGGTAGCATACTTCAAGCAAAGGGAGGTATAAAAGTACTTGGGGAAATCAATACATATTCTTTCCTATTCCTATATACTTTTGTCTATATGTCTGCTGCTGACCCCTGAACCTAATTGTAAAATCAGCTCCTCCACGGGAGTCACGTACCTCGGGGTCATCTGTATAGTCAAACATCCTAAAAATAACCCTTGGCATCGGATACACTGAATCTTCAGTGTGAGGCGGAGGAGTGAACGGAGGCAGATTGTGTTGCAGTGCTTCACAAAGAATGCTATCAAAAGCCAAGTAGGGCCTCAGAATGTGTCGCTCTTGCCAGCGGTCTTTTTTCAACTTCTGAATCTGAGACCAAAGGCAATCTAAATACTGAAAGACAAAAAAAAAAAAAAAAAAAAGAGAAACATCAGGTATGCTGAATGAGTAACAAAGCTTGCAGCTCACGGCACAATCAAAAATTTATGTTTTAAATTCTGCATTGCATTCAGAAAAGAAAAAACAGTTGCTTTAACCGCTTATTGCGGGATCTAATGATTCAGCAAACCAAGAGATAATTTAGGAACTCTAACCACCAGAGGTGTTGCAAATTCCACACAATATTTTGTTAGCAAAACTTAAACACTGATACGTTTTCAGAACACTAAAACAAAGCCCAGGAGACCATGATAGCAGTTTGCCTGGTTTAGTTGCTTTCTACAGTCCTGATAAAAGCGGTCCAGGACCTCTGGAGGCCACAAACCGCTACAGCCTGTGGCCTTACTGAATGCAGTTTTCAAGGTATAACCAACACAAGAAGCATCTTCATGTGAAAGTGCTTTGCATTTACTGAAATCATCACACTATGAAATGGAAACATAACTAGTGTAGGCACCTGAAGTGAATAGTAATGTTTACAGTACTCTGGATAACAGCAGGTCTCAAATGCACTCTGCTAATCTGTTCTCTGCAGAACTAAGTAAGGAAATCTAGATATTGGGTAGGCAGAACGCTCATGTTGACATATCAATCATAATCAGAAAGCCCATTTCTTCAAATTATGACTAACAAGGCAATTGTTAAGACTGGGAATTTAAAAATAGGCATCTGATTTAATCAGAACAGTGAACAAAATGTACAAAAAGGCCCAAGTTCCAAAATTTCTGAGAAAAATCAACCTAATTTTCATTGCTTTCCAACAAAAATTATCCTCAAACTCAAGGGAGGAGGAAAAAAAACGAAAGTAACTGCGAAAAAAATAAACAGAAAAGGCAAATTCTACCTAAGCCAGCCAGATGCCACCTCGTCCACCTAATATTTTGAAGTTTAATTGTGAAAGATGACACAGTAACTGCTGCATACAGCTTCTACGTGTTTGTTTAGCACTTCCTAGGGGAAGTGAAGCCACTTCAAAGGTTTCTTTCTTGCAGGGAGAAAACAGTAAGGGATGAGTAAGTAATTACACGCTGCTTGTCATAAAGGCCCTTTTAGCAAGAAGCCCTGTACATGCAAGTCCAAAAAGAATACTCCAGCTTACAACCGCTCTTCATTTAATAACATTTAGTCAGGGACTTGTCAGCTGTCTCCTACTCACCCCATAAAACCTTATGCTTTGGTCCAAGACTTAAAAGAGAACTCCTTATCCAGGACTTCTCAGAAATAATGACAAACAGGAGATAATTCAAAGCATTAACACTTTTAGAGATACCTCTTAATTTTATAGTTCTGATTAAAGGACGCTTCAGGCAAAAATTGTGTTTCAAACTTTCTGAAAGAACGTAAAGTAAAAAACAGTCACCTCTTCTTGTGGATGTGGTTTATCAGCAGTCCAAACTTGAAGCATGGGTACATGAATCTTCTGGCGGCGTCTGTTTACACAGAACAGAAAGCTTTACTATTAAAGGCTAATTTAGGACAGCATTTTTTGTGTGTGACTGTACTACCACTTAAGTCTCTTCAGCTGATGAAGTCTATGGTACACAAAAAGAAGGTTTGTATTTATTTAAAGTATCTCGACAGCAACGTTAACTTGAACCATCTAGGCAAAAACTGTAGAACACTGAAGTAACCTACCAGCATGCACATCACAGCTGAGTGTGAGTTGGGCAGGACCTTCCACATACCCTAGCACTAAACAATATAAAAAAACTTTTCCAATTAGAAACAAAATCTATCTTTCTGTTTTTCAATGTTCCTTCCCCAAACAACTCAGACGTCAGACTTGATAGAGTTGTTATACGAATAATCAAAGCTATTAATTCATGCTTGAATAAGTAACTTTAGGATTATTTTAACAGCTTACAACTTACTTCAGATAGCTTTCTGTCTGAGACAAGAGGCGATCCATCTCAGCATCCTTTTTCTCATATAACTCCTTTCCAACCCAAGGCAAAGATGACAGAAACGCAAACATGTACCAGTCACATCGGACCTACAAGAAGGAGAATTCTGAAAACTAAGCGTACAATTAAGCTCTGTAAGTTTTCATACATACATCCCATTTTAATTTAAACTAAAACATTACAAAAAACTATTGTTTTGTGGGGACATAAAGATCAGCTGTTAAAGACTGGATTGGCAAGCCATGAAAAAAATGTATTATTGGAATGTATGATTTTTAACTTGAACCATGACAGGAAACTTGGAAAACTTACCACCTTCACAGTCCTTCTGCAGATTATCTGTGTCACAACTGTAAACAAGCTTGGCAGAACAATCCAGGCACTATGCAGTTGCCAAGGTAAAGTAAAAAGAATTTGGTTCAGCTACCTCAATATAAAGGCCCATGCTTTCTTACCATATACATATTATTTTCTAAGCACCAGAGGCAACTTCTACTCATGCCAAGGAACCTCCACGTGACAGTCCATTTAGGTTGCTACCTCTAAAACTTCCCTGTTTGAAGCTGAAGTATAGAAGTTTTGATAAAGTAATAGTGCCATTAAAACAGCCCTAGAGAAGCCTATGGATCTTTTGCTTACTTGGGGTACATCTTCCTCCTGTGTCACACTCACAAAGTTCTCAAACATAGCAACCATTGACGGTGCAGCTATTACGTGACAGTTCACAAGGTCAGATAGAAAACGGACCTAAAAAAGACCAAAAATGTTTTACATGAATATATTTTAACTGACTGCACATGAATAAAAATTACTTGAACAACAACAACAAAAAAAATTAAACACGGTATTTGTTCAGTATAAGGAAGGCAGAAAAACCACACTCTGTACAAACCCACCTGTCAACTCCAAAGAACAAGTAACAGAAGCACTACCTAACGTTGTTTGCTATAATGTCTGTAGTCTGTTCCACTGCAGTAACATTGCAAAGATGATATTCCTAATTAAGAAACAGTAGGAAACACCGATATGCATTTAAAGGCATGCAAACTGATACTACAGAAAAAAGGAACTCACACTTGTCTCTTCTATACTTGCAAAGGATCACTAAAATTACAGGAACAGGGCAAACAAACAAACAGTTCTAAAACGCTGAAGACGGATTGATCCATTGCTTCAGTAGTCCAGAGGTGCGCCAGGAACAGCAGGGCTGAAATCTGTACGCCATTTACACGAGTCTTTCATACGTATTGAATTTCTAGCTATTTGTTCATAAATACAGCTACACTGAGAAAGCCTATGCAAAATGCTGTTATTTTCAGGTTTCAGAAAGACGCTAAATGGATGGCATGCTGGGAACCAAATGGCCTTAACTGCCTGAGAAGAAAAAATTCTCCATGGCAAAAATATGCCCTTTATTTGGCTGCATACTATTTAGAAATCCAGACTGACAGAAATGGCAATTTAAGTAGAAAAATCTAGGGCACAGCAGTGCTACAGGTTACGCTGGGACCTACCTGGGAAGGGTTTACTGCATTATTTTTTTCTTCACCACTCTTTTGATAGATTTGTATCCTGCCTTCAAACTTAAACAAGTTTCTGGTATGACCCAAACTCTCATGGTATGACCATAATCTTGACAAACAATATAGGTTGAAATTCAGTGCTAGTAATGACAACCCCACTTTTTTTTTTTTTCTTACAGGCTTATTTTTTCTTAATGGCATACTCACAAGAAAGTAGTCAAAAACCACCACAAACACATAAAAAAACACTTTTTTTGAAGGCAAATCATTGCAAAGAAGTCTTGGGGAAGCAATTTGAGCTAAGCACAGTGCAGCACTCGAAAAACAACTGCAACAGATGAGAGTAACAAACTCTTACTTTCCTGATATTTATTGCACTAAACAGTCTTTGAGAAGTCTTTGGCAAAGCTGAGGGCAGCTTTCTACTGCCACTATCTTAGCTGTCATTCCCTCACAGGGCATTTTTAAGTAAGCATGACCAGAGAAGGTGGAGCTGAAAGCAAGGGACAGTACACTCAAATTCAATTTTATTAGCAAAAAAGTCCCACTCCTGAGCAGCAGTCACTTGACAAAATATAGTAAAATACCAGAATTTTAATTTTTACCTGTGGGCTTCAAATGAAGCATGGGAGCTTGCCACTGGGCTTCTAAATCAGACATCTCTGAAGTTCTAATATTATTTTTGCAGACCAAATCTACAAGCAGTGAGAGCTGAGCATGTGATTTCAGAGAAAGACAGCATACAAACCTGTCCATTTGATTTTTACCCCTCTTTAGCAGAAGGAAAACACAGCCCTGGTAACAGCCATGAATCAGCTGTTATGAACAAAACTTATGGTTCTATGTTGTTTTTTGTTTTTTTCTTCCCCCCCTCTCCATGGGAGCCACAAGAACAACAAACACGTTTAAACAAAAAAATAACATGACTTCCATTCACCTTTCAAATTTCACAGGAGAAAATAGAAAAGGTTAGGGCACTCTGCTTACTGCAAGTTAATTTGTCACCGAGAAAATACAGAGTTGGAAGTCAGTTTTGCAACCTTAATGTGACTTTTCTCCCCTTTGGAAGGAAATACTTCTCACGTTAGCAGACGTTTCCTCTTGGTATACCTACAGTGCACCATGTGTTGATGCCAGGAAAGACTGTAATACACACAGAAAGGTGTCCTGGAACAAAAAACGTGAAAGGAAGGAAGAAAAAAAGGATGTGGAAAAATGTAGAAAGACAGATAAATAAAAAAACAACTTACTAAGTGGACAGCTTCATTGTACATATTGACTTTCAGACATTCTTTAAGCTGACGAATCATGGCTTCTACAAATTCCCCACCAAAGTTGTAGTTTCTGGCATTCAGCAACCCAACTAGTGTCGTGTAAACAGTAAGCTTTTCTGGTAACAGACGTGCACTGACACAGAAAAAGAAACACGGTGTTAGAAGTTTATTCATCATGTGCCAAGTGGCAACGGCACAGCAGCTCGGAATTTGCTTACAGTAAGTTAAACTCATTTCAGGTGGAAATAAGAAGAAGTGCTAGCAGAATTGTTAGTTCTGTCCCATGGTTAATACTTTGCCTGGCAATCTCTTTTTCAGAATTACCGTCATTTAGAAAGGCAGGCATCACTTTTGACAACATTTACGACATTTATTTCAAATTGCTAAGCATTCTGCAGAGTTCACCAAATATTGTGATAGAACAAACACAAAGATGTAAGATGCTATTTTAAGTTCATACTTTAGGATAATCAACAAGACTGCACAAGAGATGTACACCTTTTACGCTCTTAATTTTGACCCCAGGTTCCTCTTGTCGAAGTAGCTGATTTAGAGGCAGCAGAGGGAAGAAACAGACAAGGCTGGGTCCTGCTATAAAGCAATAAATTTCCCTCAACCATACTTCGAGTATCTGTAGGTTAACTCTGTATTTCAGTGTGTTGCACTGCTTTTGGGAAAAGCTGCTATTGTAGCAAACATTGCTACAAACTAGATTTAATGCACTTGCAAAACTATAGCACATGCCACTGCTCAAACGCTCTCCCTCCTCACCACGCTCTTTCTTTGTACTGCTCTTGTACGCTACCACAGGCCATGTGGGGACCCCTCCTCCCTCAGCCCCATCTCCTGTGACCCGACACAGCTCAGTGCAGCTTCTGCTCCTTGCTGGGTGAGAGGAGTGCTGTCAGCCAGGGAGAGCCTGCTGGCAGCTCTTCCATGCTCCCAGCTCCCCGCCTGCAGAAAAGGGGCTTAAGAAGACAGGAGCATCGCATCACCAGAGGAGAGGAACCAGCAGCAAGAAGAGAGCACAGCCGGTGAGACGCAGTATTAGCAGCCAACGGCTTTAGTGCCTTTAAGTGTTTTGTGGGGAAACAGGCTGTCACCCAGTACTGCCCTATTTTTGTTGCTGCCGAGGAGCTGCTCTGAGGTTCTTTCATCTGCTTCAAGCCCTGCACCTGTTTCAAGGAAACACACTGTGCCTTTAGCACTGGGGGAAAACCAGCATCTCCCTGACCCGGCCCCAGGCCTTCTGCATACGTACACAGTGCACAGGATCCTCAGTATCTTGCTCTTGTAGTTGGGCAGATCCGCCTCCAAAACGCCGGCTAGGCCCTCCAAGTTGCTCTCCAAGGACGAATTGCTCTGAGGAAGGCGCCATAAATAAAGATAATAATAATAACAATAATAGTAATAAAATAAATAAAACAAACAACAACGCAGCCCCATCACCACCACCAGGCACCGCGAGCCAGCCCCCAGCCCTCAGCCCCCCCACACACACACAGGGGCTGCGTGCGGGCCCCAATTAACCCCGGGGCGCTAATTAACGCCTGGCGCAGCGCCCCGTCCCGACCCGTCCCGTCCCGCTGGCCCTTTTACCTTCTCCCCCACCCTGCAGATCAGCGACTCCAGCCTCTCCTCGATCTCGGACGGCTCTGACGTCCTCCGCCGCTTGTGGGGCTGCCCTGCTCCGACACACGCGCGGCGGTTGGAGAGCCGTTAAAAGCCGTTAGCAAGCAGCCGTTGGCGCGGCTCAACGGCTACCGGGAGGGATAAACGGGAAGGGGGGGGGGGGGGGGGGGGGGTTAAGGGCACTCACCATCGCTGTCGTCGCTATCGTCGCTGTGCCGCCGCCGCGACATGTCGCGATGAGGATGAGGAGGATGAGGAGGGGGGGAGGAAGGCTCCGGGTCGTGCCGCTCCGCGCCGCGCGGGGAGCGATGTGCGCGCGCCGCCCGCTTCCGCCCTGCCCGCGCCCCCGCTTCCGGGGGGAGGGGGGGGCTATGGCGGACTTCCGGTGTCCCCCTGAGGGAGGAGGAGGAGGAGGAAGGGGGGGCCAAGATGGCGCCCGGCGAGGCGGCGGCGGAGGTGGTGGTGGCGGGGCGCGGGGCTCGGAAGCGGCTCCGTGCGGCTTTCTCCGCCTTCGTGAAGGCCAGGGAGGTGCCGGCGGGCGCGGCGGGCGCCGTGTGGTGGCGCTGCTGCCGGCAGACGTTCCGCGAGCGCGGCGGCATCCACCGGCATGTGGGCACCCAGCACGGCGCCGAGCTGCTGGGCGCGGGGATGGGGACGGGGACGGGGACGGGACCCGGTGAGGCGCAGCGAGGGGCAGCGGGGCCCGCTGGCGGCACGGAGCTGAGCGAGGAGCTGCCCGACACCCGGCACCTCGGCCCCGCGGAGCTGCAGAGGTAAGGAGCAGCCCCGGGACACCCCCCCCCCGCACCCCCAGTGAACGAAGCTTTGTCGCTTATTCATAAATAAAACCTTTTGTTTTTTGTAGTAGAGAACCCCTCCTGCTGCTCAGAGCGCAGGCACCCGCCACCTCACTCAAAATCTGGTTTTATTCGGGGTGTGTGTGAGCTTGCAGGGCTGAGCGCTTCGTGAGACGGTTGCATGCCCATAACTAAAAAAAATATATAAATAATAATTAAAAAAAATGAGTTTTTGTAGTCTGTCCGTTAAGGGAAACGTGTATTAGGTGTCCTGTGCTGCACAGCTCCCTATGTGACCGGTCCCAAGGCATGCAGGAGCTGCCCCCATTCCCCACCCTTCCTCCCGGACACCATCCAAACCCCGCAGCGCTCCCCCCTCCAGGCTTTGTTTTCTCCCCACCGCAAGGAAATATCCCACTTTTTGGGAACTTATCACCGATAACATACATCTGAGCTCTCGACTCTAACGTCCTGTTCCTCTGTGTTCGCCCGTTGCCGTGCTGTGGGCAGCAAGGCGGGAGAGGTGCTGCTGTATTACTGCTACTGCGAGGTGAGGGACCCGGAGAAGCTCTGCGCCTGGCAAAGGGCACTGTGCGAGCACCTGCACCTCACTGGCAAGGTAAGGCTGCAAGGTACGGTTGTGTTTCCTTGTGTCATCTTGGGAAAGCGTTGCCTGCGTTTCATGCAGGGTGATGCGGCTTGGTGGGTCCTCAGCTGTTTTGTCTGTTACCACTCCATTAAGAAAAGCACCCAGACTCTGTAAAGTATCGTTTAGAAGGTTTCTTATTAAAGCTAAAGCTACGGAGAAGAAGCTACAGGTAATCGTACGCCCCTTTTGATGCTGAGAAACAGGAGTTGTGCACGCCCTGTCTGTGGAAGGGTTAACCCACTCTGGTCATTCAACCTGCTGCAGGGTTTATTACCAGGAGAAGAAGCCCATCCACCGTGCCTGCTGTCAGACAGAAGGGGTGCTCGCGTGGGAACTTCTGGAGGATCTTTCACACGCAGCCAAGGACATGGGGGTGGGAGGGAGCCCAGCCTGTGTGTGCAGCACATCCCGAAGGCGAAGCTGCTCATGCAGCACAGCACAGCCCGGCTGCGTGGTGTGTTGCTGCCTCCTTGAGGTGCAGCGGGCTCATAGGCAGGGTCACTTTTCCACGCTGTCAGGAGTGAGAAGGGAGCAACTGGCAGCTTAGGTAACGCCACCAGGTATCAGTGCTGGTTCCTGCACAGCACCTTTGTGCTTTTCATTCCTTGGAGGAGAGAACAAAGAGTCCAGCTGGCTTCTGGAGGCTGTGGGTGGGGGCGCTTCAGGCTCGAAAAGCTGATGTCCCTAGGCTAGCCGTGGGGAGGGAGGTTTTCCAAGAGGACAGCTCTGAGCAGGACACTGCTTTTGTCTGTGACTTGTCTCTCTGAGTAGCCTTTCTTTCTCTGCCAGTGGTAGGAGACCAGCCTCTGCACACTGTGACTAACTGTGTGGGTGCACTGGAGCCACTTGTCCACAATCCTGATGCTGGCAGATGCCTCCCCTTTCTTGGTCTGAATCTCTGCAGAGAATATCTGCCCCATTTCCTCCTGTTTGGATTTTCTACTTCCAATTCTTTTTATTTCTTAACGCCTACTGGGTTTCTTGTCCTGATATACAACCTAAACCTCCCCTGGCACAACTTGGGGCCGTTTCATACACAGAAACACAGAAGACTCAACCAGGATGGACTGTACTGTCAAAGCACTGTTGGTTGTTTTGTTTATTTTTTGATGTTTCCTTCCCAAAGTTTTTACTACTCCCTTTGCTTCATTTTCTTGCTCTTAATTTCCTGTATCTCAGGAGTGGGAACAGAAATTTCTCACGGCACTCTAACTCAGCTAACAGATTTGCGTCTCATCTCTGACAATTTTCCCAGAGCTGCTGCTGTTTAAAGCAGAACAGATTGTACAGACCTGCATGCAAAGCTCTGCATTGTACAAGCCCAGCTTTCCTTGCTCAGAGGGAATGAAAGGAACACACCGTCCCTGTTCTACATCTGCACAGTCTGGGGCTGAAATATCCTGACGCATTAGCTTTTCTTTTTGATCATGTATCTTGTCTGGTGGTTGGGTTTGTGTTTTTTTTTTTCCCCTTGTTTTTTTTTTTTTTTTTCAATTTATTTCTTTTCCAAATCAGGTTCAGCAGTTGTCTTTTCAAACATTTTTTTCCTCCATTTTTATATTCAGTCTTTTTTTCACCAGCTCAGAGTTTTTCTTCATTTACGTCAGTGCTGTAGGTAAAATGACTCACACTGGCGTTTAATATCGCAAGCCATATTATGCATATCCACATTTTCCTTTTATCACCAAGCACCCTCCCATTGTTCCTGAAGCAGACTTCAGTGGGGATTTTAATTCTGACTGCAGGATGTGTTTGTTAACCAGTTACCATTTTATTGCTTGAGCTTACCAGACTCTCCTGATGTCAGTCTTCTGAAATGGCTTAAAAGCAATTACTGGGTTTTTATTTCAGTTTTTGTTTTACTATGTTCTTTCTGCTCACCTTTGCTATAACTCTTTTCCTTCCTCCCTTCCTTCCTTCCTTCCTTCCTTCCTTCCTTCCTTCCTTCCTTCCTTCCTTCCTTCCTTCCTTCCTTCCTTCCTTCCTCAGTAGTCTCTCCTCTGAACCTACTTTGACGTCTGCCTTTTGTTCACCCAGTCATATTTTGCTCGTTTCACCACGATCTGTTTCTGCTGTTACTAAACCTTAGCCCCAGCTTCTCCTCTTGCCTTCCAGGTACGAGTTGCTTCAGAAGGAATCAACGGAACAGTGGGTGGAAGCAAAGTAGCCACCAGTCTCTACATTGAAGTCATGCTTTCCCAGCCTCTGTTCAAAGACATTTTGTGTCAAGATGATTTCAAGGTATGAAAATGTAATTTCAACACAGATGTTATTAATGCAGGACTTGTGATGTTTGAGGAATGGGCACACTGCTTTTTGGTAGTACACTTTTGCTCTAGCAGTTCTGCTCTGCCTGCACTGGTAAATTCCTAAACTAACTATGTTCAGATATCTGCTGGTGCAAGCTGTTGTAGCAGGTGCTGTGAGCAGTAGTGGCAGCAGATGCAAAGTCATGTGGGCTGCACACAGGTGAGGGAGAGATAACACTTCTCCACTATCCTCCAACATGCATTTCCTCTGACTTGACTGCCAAAACCTAGGCATCACAGCTTACACTAATCCACACAAAATACTCCCCAACTCCCTTCTTCACTCAGATGTGAGATCCTCACTTAGAAGCCTGCTGGTTTAGGTTTCTTGCAGGCTTTGGTGTCCCGATGCTGTCCACTGTCAATTCCATGATTTGGATGTGTTTAAAAAAAAAAATACACAGGCAGAGTCAGGGGGTTCTTCCCTACTCCAGTCAGTGCCTGACCAGAGGGAGGGTGGGGTGCTGACTTCTGCCTGAGCCTGAACACATTTGTTGATTGCAGTGGTGGTGGCCGCTGTAGCTGGCACCACGTGGCGTTCTGGTGGGCTTCTGCTGCCCCATCTCTGTACATCCTTTCTCTGTGAGGAAGGAAGGCTGCTGCTTTGATGACCATTTTGTTTTCTGCACAGTTTTGTTTGCCCGGAGTACCATTTTGTTCTCAGCAAATAACTAAAATCAAAGAGCTCGTGAAGCTCGTGACACTCAAATCTTGCACAGAACGGCAGTGCTGATTCAGTTGTAGCTCTTCAGTTGTGTGTTGTGTTTGGATGAATTTCAAGGATAAATCTGACCTTTTAGTTAGTGATGCGCAGTTGCAAAAACGAAGTGGGGATGGAATTTTACTTTGGCAAAACCTCCAGCCCTGCATTACCCCTCAGAGCACCAACACTCTTGTGTTAGCTTTTGTTGTTACAGAATGTCTCATGGATCCTCCACATGCTGTATCTTTCCCCCAGCCACCAAGATACTTCCATATTCCAGTGGAATATAGAAATTACAATGAGTGGATGTTTTTTATCTTGACACCTGGCAACCGTGTTGGATTATTTCTGTGTTTAATTTCCTAGAGAAGTGCAGGAGGAGCTCACTGCTTCCCAGACCTTCGAGTTGGAGTATTTAAAGAAATCGTACCTATGGGCATAGATCCAGAAAAAGTCTCTTATAAGGAAACCGGTAAGTTGATTTCATGAAAAAACAAAGCCTCTCACCACACTGAGAGGTAAGCGAAGAACAAAGTGTCTTCACCAAGAAATACTTCCTGCTGCACAGTGGCCAGAACACAGCAGATACAGAAAGCATCTGAAGTAGATGAATTGATGCCTTACCAGTAGTCAGAAGTCAATGATGTAGGGAATTTGCTGGCCCAGATTTTGTTGTGCTAAGTGCTTCTCTGCTTCAAAAAGCTGACAGCTAGCTGTCCTTTTTGTAGCAAATTGTAATAGTCCAAATGACTTTTGGAGTAAGCAAATACTTTATTCTTTAGTCCGGGAATGGCTCTGGACACCTGCTAAAGGCAGATCTCAGGTGAGATTACATGTGATGATTGGGAAAGACGCTTCAAAGCATGAGAGTATTTGTTATAAATATTTTGTAGGTGCTTGCTCAGAAATAGTAAGTATAAAGAGCTCCAGTGCTCTATCAGCTTGCTGTAAGAACCAACTTGTATAGGAAGAGTTTTCCATAGTCTTGTGGATCCAGTGGATTGTCGTGCTGTGGATGCAGAGAGCTGTGCTTAACTTTTTTAATAAGGTGCCAGAATCCCGCTGAAGCTTACACTTGGGTATTTATATGCATTTTCCTATGCTTGGGACTGCTGACCTGACTTTCCTTGTGTTGAAGTTAAAATAGCCATGCTCCTATCACAGTAAAGCAGAACCAGGTTTTGTATCAGGATCATGCCAGCCCCTGGCACAGGCAGCATTTGTTTTCTGCCACTTATAGCTGCTTAGTATGGATTAAGCCCAACAAGAAGTACATAGCTACGCACCTGCTATGAGGACACTTACGTAGATGGTAACATGTTGGTAGACTTACTCGTATTAAAGATTTGAGAAGTCTGGCTGTGAAGTTTATCCCAAATAAAAAAACATTCATTTCAAGTAAAAGCTATCAGTCTGTGATTGTTTCAACTCCCTGCTTCTGAGCTGACATTATCACAGAATCACAGAATCACAGAATTTCTAGGTTGGAAGAGACCTCAAGATCATCGAGTCCAACCTCTAACCTAACACTAACAGTCCCCACTAAACCATATCCCTAAGCTCTACATCTAAACGTCTTTTGAAGACTTCCAGGGATGGTGACTCCACCACCTCCCTGGGCAGCCTGTTCCAATGCCTCACAACCCTTTCAGTAAAGAAGCTCTTCCTAACATCTAACCTAAAACTCCCCTGGCGCAACTTAAGCCCATTCCCCCTCGTCCTGTCACCAGGCATGTGGGAGAACAGGCCAACCCCCACCTCACTACAGCCTCCTTTAAGGTATCTGTAGAGAGCGATAAGGTCGCCCCTGAGCCTCCTCTTCTCCAGGCTGAACAAGCCCAGCTCCTTCAGCCGCTCCTCGTAGGACTTGTTCTCCAGGCCCCTCACCAGCTTCGTCGCCCTTCTCTGGACCCACTCAAGCACCTCGATGTCCTTCTTGTAGCGAGGGGCCCAAAACTGAACACAGTACTCGAGGTGCGGCCTCACCAGAGCTGAGTACAGGGGGACGATCACCTCCCTAGCCCTGCTGGTCACGCTGTTTCTGATACAAGCCAGGATGCCGTTATTATACTGGATGTAAAACTCCTGTGGGCTATGCTAAGAGCCATCTCTGCATGCTGCCATGTTATTCACATTATGCTGATTTCTTCTTGCCATTACAGCAGTTAACAAGCTTCTTACAGAGCCCATCCCTCCCGGGAATGGATACCTGCCCTTGTGGACATGTAAATGATTGTTTAGTGTTTGTCCCTCCCAGCTGGGGATACCTGGCTTCGTTAGCATCGTTTTTCATCACTCCTTTCTCTTTTCCTAAAACAGTGTATATATAGGTTGGGTCTCTTTAGTCACTTGGCTGAGAATGGCAGCAGAGGGAGAGCTGCTGTCCAGATGTTCTCTTGCTGTGATCATACTTCATAAAACTTCTGTGAGCTGTCCTAAATTGTACTTGTATTACTGTACATCTGGACAGTGAGCAGTAGCTCTACAAATAACAATAAGCAGAGCAGTTCTGGACATTTTTTTTCTATCAAGAGGTTTTGTCACTGGCAGACTTCTGTAAGTAGGGGATTTTGGTGAGGGAGACTTTGTTTTCCAGTCAGCTGAGCAACCTAAAAGTTGAGAAACTTTAAGTAAATTCAGGTTGCATTGCAAGTAGTACATGCTTGCAGAAATTTTCTGTTTTGTTCAAAAGGGATTAATTTCAGTGAAAAAGTTGTGTCTCTAGGGTTCTGCCCATCCAAATACAATGAAAGATGAGCCAAGTGGAAGGAAACACATTACGCTGTTTTTCACAGTTGTAAGAGTTGCCAGGGGAACAAAACAAAGGTCATACAGACAGGCAACTGTTTGCTGCTGCTTCTGTCATGTGGAACAGCTGGAACAGTGTTGTGTTTTCGTTCATTCACCAGTAGAAGCTGAACACAGATAAACTTAGGTGGTTGGGTTGGGATGCAAACTCTGAATTGTCGCAGAAAAAAAAATGTCTTTTAGGCTGGAACTTTGAGGAGAATCTGAACCAGTGAGAGATCATATATGACATATTGTAGTTCTGATTCTCACAACTTCTTTATCTCTGTCTTTATTTTTTTTTCTAAAGGAATCCATTTATCCCCTCAGGAATTTCACAGAGAAGTAGAGCAGTATCTGTCTCAGGCCAGTCAAGGACAAAGTGATACCATCTTGCTGGATTGCAGGAACTTCTATGAGAGTAAAATTGTAAGTGGTGCTTGCCTGCTTCTTGCAGGGTTGCAGGTGCTGAAGGGAAGCAGTTCGTGTGGCAGGGGTGTACCTTTACTCAGGAGGAGAGGTGACATTGACTGAAATAGTACCAGTGGCTGTTAGACACAAGCAGTGGAGGATCCCGCATGACCCTGTGGAGCAACCCAGTATGGATCCTGCCAGGCAGAGGGCTTGTACAACTTGGGCCAGGAAGAAGACAAAGCAGTCCATAGGCCAAGAGCAGCGAGAAATTTATTGTTTGAAGTAAACATAGTGTAACTTGTAAGGACGTTTTCTAGCATTTTTGCAGTGCCCCACATGCCAAGAAGAATGGGGGCGTCCTGTCCTTCCGTTTCCCACGTACCAGCTCTCCTGCACTGCTGTAGTGTATCCTCTGACAATCCTGTTCTGCCTATCTCCGTGCTTGGATAAGAAGTGTGTCCTGAATTTTCTCATATTTTATCAGCTATTTTGTTGCATGAATGCAGTTGAGGAGCAGCCTGAAGTATTGTAGAACCACAAAACGGTTTGGGTTGGAAGGGACCTTAAAGATCATCCAGTTCCAAGCCCCCTGCCATGGTAGGGATGCCACCCACTAGATCAGGGTGCGCAGGGCCTCATCCAACCTGGCCTTGAACACCTCCAGGGGTGGGGCATCCACAATCTCTCTGGTCAACCTGTTCCAGTGCCTCACCACCTTCTCAGTGAAGAACTTCCACCTAACATCCAATCTAAATCTCCCTTCTTGCAGTTTAACACCATTCCCCCTTGTCCTGTCAGATAAAAAAGTTGCTCTCCATCTTTTTTATAAGTCACCTGTAAGCGCTGAAAAGCTGCAGTGAGGTCTCCCAGGGACCACCTTCTTCAGGCTCAACAGCCCCAGCTCTCTCAGCCTTTCTTCCTAGGAGAAAAGTATTGCATTGTTGGCTGTGTGCAGTGACCCAGTTGTCCTGGCCCCAAAATTTGTTACTTCCTGTAGCCTGAGGCGTAGACCTTGCCAGGTAAGACAGCGTATAACCACTCACATGCCCGTCTGTTGTTATTTCAGGGACACTTCCAGGGCTGTCTGGCTCCAGACATCAGGAAGTTCAGCTATTTTCCCAGCTATGTCGATGAAAACCTGGAGCTTTTTAAAAACAAGCGTGTCCTGATGTACTGCACGGGAGGCATTCGCTGTGAAAGAGGCTCTGCTTACCTACGGAGCAAGGTGAAATGTCATTCTGAGGGCACAAGTGTCGGGAGTTGAGACTGCAGTGAGGGTGATTGTCTTCTCTTTTGTTGTTAAATCCTTACTGAGCATAAAGTGCTTGGTGTGGGGAGAAGGGTGTCTCACATTTGCTTTGTGCTGCCTGTCAGGGACACGGATTGTTTATTGCAGCTCAGCACGATGTGCACGGACTGCAGTCACAGCAGCGATTGCTCTGTGAAAGAAGTGAACCATTCACTGAGAAGAGGTATTTATTTGTAAGTGCCTCGACCATTCTAGTGGTGTTTGAGGAGGGTTTGAGAGCACTCTGCTGTGTTTCCACGAGCTCTATCTAGGTTATGCTCTGTGCTCGTTACTGCACAGCCTGAGCATTTTGTGTGAGGAAAGCCATCAAGTCAGTGATTTCCCAGTGTTGTGGAGTTAAACCCTTCACACATTTTATTGTTCTAATTGTGTCTTCCATGCCACCGTTGTCCTGGGTCTCTACCTTAAGAGAAGTGAACATTTACATCCAGAGATGTAAACCTTGATTCTTTCTCCACTGCACGAACGTGAATCTTGAGAAATTCTGCTCCTGTAAACAGTTCAGCACAAAACAAACAAACAAAAACACAGAAGCAGCAGTGGTTCACAGAGGTTCAGAAGTGCTTAATCTGGGATGCAGCAAACCTCCCTCATCTGAGGTGGCTACCAGCCTTTTTTTTGGCTGTACTGTCAATTGCTTCTTTAGGCTGATGTCAGCCAGCCACCCAGTGGCGCTGACTAGATTTGTGGGTGCACCTGCTGCCATCTGATGGTCGCTGAGAATCTGCTGCTGTTCCATCACCCCTGGTGTCATTTCCAAATCCACTTGGGTAGCTCTGGCCCAGCCCCACTGCTGCCGTCTCCTTCAGCATTTCTGCTGTTGTGCTTGAAACAGGCAGTGTGCAAAGAGGTGTACCAGCTAAAAGGTGGAATCCACAAGTACCTGGAAGAGTTCCCGGATGGATTCTACAGGGGGAAGCTGTTTGTATTTGACGATCGTTTCTCCATTTGCTCCAATGAAGATGTCATCTCAGGTAAGGCTAGATAACCTGCGAGCAAAATGCTGGGAAGCTATGACAGAGTTTTCCACAGAGATGCATAGAACAGGGGGGACAGACTGGCAAGTGTATTTCATCCTCGTACTCACGTTGATCTGTTAGTACTGTCACTGTTTGTGATAATCAACTCTAATCAAGGTTTTGACACACAAAACACAAACGAGAGCTAAAGAGGGCACTAAACAGAGTTCCCTAAAGCTGCGTGAGTAAAATGAAGCCTCCCCTGCAGAACAGCTGCAGTTATGAGCCATCAGCAGCTGCAGGGATGTCACACACTGCTGTTGTTACCCACTTGTTGACCACAGAGATGATCAGATTGTGGTTGGCCAAGTAACCACAGCATTAGAGTTCTCCTGGTGTCAGCTGGTCTCTGCTGCAGAGGTCTGAGAGTGTTAGCACAGACTGACAGGCACTGGGAACGTGGAGGCACTGCGCTCTGCAGCAGTTAGTTGTTTTATGCCTTCATAGTTTCTGCAGCCTGTAGAATCTCCGTGACCTCCAGTTGAAGTTGTTACGAACATTGCCTGGTCGCCTGGCTCGGGTCACTCTTCAGCTGTTTCAAATGAAATGCCTGTTGTCATCTTCTCTGTTGCTAGGTACAAATAGAAGGAACTTGGCTCTGGCTTTTTTTTTTTTTTTTTTTGGAAGCAGTGCTTTTTTTTCTCAGAGTGGGTAATGTTCTGAGCGTAACCTCCCACTCCTCCTCTGCATTTTACCGTACTCATCGTGAAGGTTCCTGGCTTGGTGTAGCAGCAGAACACGCTCTGGGTATATCACAGCCATTTTTCACAGAAGCTTCAAGGGGAGGTGTTGAAGTAGGCACCTTCTCAATGGTGCAGCTGAAATGGGCAGAAAGCTTTTTGTTAAAGGGTCAAAACCTGTCTGATGCTGTGGAAGGACTCTGCTAGGACTGCAGGTGACACCCCATATGCCACTGCTTCCAGGTGGAAAGGAGCCCCATGGCATCGCTTTCAGGCAGCGTCCCTGGGTGCTGGGCTCCTTCCCACCAGCACTTGGTTCTTCGTGGTTCTGGCAGCAGAGACCTGCTCTGTCAGATCTGTCTGCTCTGAGCTCGAGGAAGCAGCAGCGGGCACTGTGTCTGGAGAGACAGCTGCCTCGAGTTTTTTTACATCAGAAGTTCAAAAATGATCTATGTTCTGGAATACCAAGCTAAAGCAGGAATAAAATACCTGGAATACAAATGGATACCCTCTTAAATAAGATTTTAGCCTCTTGGTGCCACTGGAAGTCCTCTGCAAGGGGGACACATGGGACCATGAGGGTGTTAACGTGCTTTTTTTTTTTCTCCTCCCTCCAGCGTGCAGGTACTGTGGGATGCTGTGGGACCAGTACAAACTTTGTTCCAGCCAGCACTGCCGGCAGCTCGTCCTGACGTGTCCAAGTTGTCGAAACAAAGGTCTTACAGCTTGCTGTCCCGTGTGTCAAGAGAAGGAGCTCGAGGTGACTTCAAGGGCTTCAGGACAGACGCTGAAGGAGGAGTGCGAATGTACAAAGAGAAGGCCAAGGGTACCTGTTGAACGTATCTCGCGAGGGACGCTGGATGCAGGAAAAGTTTAAGCTGTTTCATTAGTTAATCTGACGTTGTGCTAATGCAAAGGGCTTCTAAAACCAGATCCCTATCTGCTCCTCAGCTAGGTTTGGAAATCACAAAAATCTGTTGGCTTTGGAAGTCTTGTTTATGACCCGCCTTTAAGTCCTGAAAAACTGTGCATTACTTGAGTGTAAATTACCAGAGTGCCCAACCTATCACCGGTGCTACAGGATTCCTCTTTCTGGGTACAGTCTCGTAGCAGGGCCTCTACCATGGGGATTTTGCAGCAGAGAATGTGATGGGACACAGCTGCTCACAATTATAAAGAAACTTAAACCAAAAAAAAAAAATAATCCATTCTGTTCTTCCTGCCTGGAGGTGGATCTGTCTGCCTGCTCCTTTAATCATGCATTTGCTTCAATAGCTAGTGCTAGCATGATGAAGACTGCAGATTTACCAATTTCTGGCTACGTGACCAGTTTAGAGCTGAAGGTATTCCCATGTGGAATTTATTATGACTCTAAATCATGACTCCAGTGACTTCCATGATTCCAGTGGGATTAGGAACTCACACAAGGAAAAAATTGTATAAAAGTAAATTCATAGTTTGTTACTCTAGCATCAATGTGATTTTTACTTTCTAAAGATAGCATTTTTTCTACAAATGTCAACAAAGGTTTTCACAATTTCCACATTAAGCCATAATTCTATACTATATCATATGGAATTTAACCATATTGCCACAGGTGATTGATGCTATAAGATCATTTCCTTAGTACATAAACGCATATATGTACTCAAGTTGCAGCAGGGGAGGCTCAGGTTGGCAGTGAGGAGACATTTCTGTCAGAAAGAGCAGTCAGGCACTGGAACCAGTAGCCCAGGGAGGTGGTGGGGGTGTTCAAGGACAGGTTCGACGTGGTGCTTGGGGACATGGTTTAGTGGTGACATTGGTGGCAGGGGATGGTTGGACCAGGTGATCTTGAAGGTTTCTTCCAACCTTAATGATTCTGTGGTTCTGTGTACATGCCATATGCGTGCATCTCATGCTTTACACCAGTGAGGAAGAAGCAAGGAGCAGTTGCCTTTGACTGCAGCATAAACCTGGTGGGAGGAGCAAAGGCTGAGGATGTGCATTGCTCACAGGTGCTGCCTGCTCAGCTGCACTCATTGTGTGTGACCTGTGGGTTGAGCAGCAGAAGTAACTCTTGTTCTGACGCTTCCATCTGTCTGGGAACTGCTTCCTTCAGCTGGTCAGTACGTGAAGTACCCAGCTCTGCTCGCACCAGAGAAAAGACAACAGCTTGGAGTGTGCTGGAACTGAGACACACGGAGAGGGGAGCATGGAGACCATCAAAATACCAGCGATGGCACCGGTAGTGATGCTGACAGGAGTGAGTGTCAGCAGCAGCCGTAAGGAGATGGCCAGGTCCCTTATCCAAGTTAAATTATCCAATATTTTGGGAGAATCTGTGCTTTGTAAACATGGCTTGAATTTTTCAAAAGCTGGGAGATGTTTATGCAGTTTTCAGTGGCTATTAGTGGAGAAACCGTCTTGGACTTTGAAAGGATCCCACAGCATAGTACCTCAGGGTACTTCCCTGCCTGGTGCTTGGTGTGCCTGCTGCTGCAGGAAAGTTATTAGTAACACAGAAGATGTGTCACGACTGAAAAGTGTCTTTGCAGCTTACACCCATCCTTGGTACTAAGTCATTAGGGAATCAAAATCAGTTACTGGTGGTTTCAGTTTTCATTTTGTGTTTTAAACCAGCAACTTCTTTTAAAGGCAAGAAAAAAGCACGATTACTCAGGTTTCTGTAGTTGCTTAGTGACAGTTAGGGCAATGTTACTCTCAGATAGGCTGTAACCCTCTCCCACAGAGCTGTGAATTTGGCACGGCCACGTTGGTGTCTTGACTGGCAGCTTAAAGATGGGGGCACTGGCTCTGTTGCAGCCAGAGCACAGCAAAGCACTTGAGCACTGCTGCCCTGCACTCAGAGGTAACAGTCCTTGTGACAGCTCTTCTTGTGAAGCAGGACTTTGAAGCTGAAGTGTCTGCCTGGGGAATCACTCCAGAATGGAAAAAAAAAAAAAAAAACAGCAATTCTGTATGCTGCAATCCATATGAGAGGGAAGGTTGGGAAATTCCTATCAGTAGGAACCTTAAGCAGAAGTCGAAGCAGGACCTGCAGTCCCCTGGTATCTCACCTCCCAGGTTTTGCTGGCCATTCTGTGCTTGTTTTGAGGCCTGGAATATCAGTGGAAAAAATCACAAGCTCTACGTGCAGGCTTGGTCTAGAGCACTGACGGCAGTCCTCAAACCTGCGTATGTTCTGTCTCTCTCTGTCAGGTGTGAAATGGAAAAGGACCAGATATTATAATTTACTCTGTCTGCAAATCTGAAGCACTATAATCCCTGTGGCAGGCTGTTTGCGGATCAGTTCTCAGTGCAGAATGAGGCAGGGCAGGCTGTATTTTATATAAAAGCCTCTGGAACTGCTGCTGGAACTGCTGCGATGATAAACAACCCTTAGTGCTTCCGTCAGAGTTTCTACAGTACTGCACAAGCACACTTGGTTTGTCTGGTGGTGGTGCTTAGTTCTGCAGCAGCAAATGCTGGAAACCAGCTAGCCCTCTGCCACCGGGGAGCCGTGGCTGTGAGGTGCAGTCCTGAGAGCTTCTGGCAGTGGGAGATCCTACCTCAGAGGCAGAGGAGGGCTGCAGGACCTCTGCTGGTCCTTGTGCACTAAGGCAGCAGCAGAGAAGGTAAGAGAAGGTGAGAGTTAAGCGGGCCAGGCTGTGACCACCAGGTGCTGCAGGCACCCCATGGCTTTTTCCCCTTTTCCTGGAGAGCTGCTGGGGCAAAACGGGGAGCTCTTTGCCCCTGAACATCACCATTTTGTAGCTGTTGCTGCACGACTTGATGCCTTTCACCACAGAGCCTGGCGCTGAGCAAAGCAGCTCTGTGAGCAAGGATCAGCTGAGGAACCTGGAGCAATCCCACCAGCTTAGTGTGAACTACATGGTTAAAGTGGATGCTGCTACAGCACAACAGAGGAAAAAGTGTTATTTTTAAAGGGCTGCTGTTGTTGTTCGAGGCAAAATGCTGCCAGGCAGGTGTCTCTGCGCATGTTCAGGTTTCCGAGCACCATCAGGATGTCCCAGAGCAGAACACAAGGTGCCCAAACCAGGCAGATCCATGTGGATGGCTCAGTGGGAACTGTGCCTCTGGCCTGATGAATTAGTCGAATTATTTGCAGTGCACGTGGTAGGAGGCTGTCTGCCAGATTTTTTTTTTAATTATTATTTTTTAATATGTCTTCAAGCCTTTTTATTCTGTATTCTTTTAACCTTATGAAATGGAATTTGCAGGGCTCGGGGGGGCAGGAGGAAGAAGCTACAGCGAAGCGTTTCATTTGGCATCATTAGCATATTTATTAAGATTTGAAGAGCAACAAGTATGTTTCCCACATTGCTGACAGTAAAGTGTTTCTCTGCTTTATTTTTTTAGAGCCAAGTTCTATTTGCACACGAGCTCTGTAGAAATCTGGGGGCTTTCCTGGAGTACATGCAAGAGGCTGCAGGACTCTGTTCTTAACAGATGCGTACAGACAAATTCTAGTACTTTGCTAGGCTGTGTTTACATCAGACCAAGAATAAGCCCTTAGTACAGCAACACGTCTGCCAGGAGAACCTCCAGGATCCCAGCCACGGTAACAGCAGGCATTTGGGGTGGGACAGTGCTGGGTTCAATCCACATCACGCCTGAGAGCTGCATGTTCCTGGGGGCATTGCTCCCAGGCTAGAGGACGGGTGGTGGGCTGACAAAAAGCTGCCAGGCTGTGTGCAGCCTAAGTTCACAGCCGGGACGTTTCTGCTAGCAGGAAACATCGCAGTGTTCAGCGTTGCATTTATGCAGATGTTAGTGGGGAGAGTAAGCAAAACAATCCCCAGCGTAACAAAATTTAATTAATGGGCAGGATCTTCCCAATAAAACAGTGGGGAGAGAGGATTTGACTCATTGCCGGTGAAAATCTGGACCCACGCTTTTGAGGTCATGTAACTGAGAGGGGTGGGGACTAGAAGAGAGGACGGTCTCTTACTGATTAGCTTGGCTATTTCTGGGGAGTCAGTGTTTGCAGCAGGTCTCTATAAAGCTGATGTTTTTATTCAGGCATGCACAGGATAGAACAATATTAACCCATCCTCCTACATCAGTTTTTGAGGGTCTTATAATTGGTGGCCTTAATTTAAATTTAGCAGGGGGGATAAGGGTAGGGAATCGATCTTTTCTGAGAAACACAGGGATGCGTTTGAAACAGCATCTCCAGCTACTTGACTCAGCAACTGTCAGTAAAAAATTACAATTCACAGCTCCTGAAATCAGCCTGTTTCTGGACAGCAGAAGTGCTTGTTAAACTAGTTGCTCCTCTATAGATATTTGAGATCAATTTCAAAAAAAAAATAAAGTATTTTTTTAACACTTCTGTAATTTGTGTGAAACAGTTGAATCCTTCACTCATGCATACCACATCCTAACTATACGAAACACCGTGCAGAAAGGTTTATAGAAAAGTCAGGTCCCAGGTTAATTAAGTCACCTTCACACTGGGATGTACTCTAA
The DNA here is from genome assembly GCF_963932015.1 of Anas acuta. Classification (NCBI taxonomy): domain Eukaryota; kingdom Metazoa; phylum Chordata; class Aves; order Anseriformes; family Anatidae; genus Anas; species Anas acuta. Next base: position 63,267,378 of record NC_089017.1, on the reverse strand, counting down.
ACTGCGATTGCGTAAAACTGTCAGGCTGTTCCTGGCTTGAATAGTTTCCAACTCTACAGAACACACCAACAGTCCTACTGGATAAAAAATCTTCAACTACAGCCACTAGTTAACTTAAACCATTAGTGCATAAAACAGAACCCAGGCACCACACATACGCTGTCAAGGCACTTCAGCCTTTGGCTTTCCACAGTGGAGCAGAGAGCACTGGGGGTGACCGCCGCAGCCAGGAGCTACACGCCGGTCCTGCACTTGGGGAAGATGGGCCCGTTCAGCTCCGCGAGTCTGCTCTTCCTCACTGAAAAAGAAGAGGAAGAGGAGTCAGTCATGGCAGGGGGAGGACGGGGATGGCAGATGTGGCTTGCCCGCTGTGAGAAAGATCTTAGAGGCATGATTTCTGCCAGGAGAGAAAGAACAGCGCGAGCTCTGAGTTCCAGCTCTAAGCAGCAGGTACAGCCCTAGAGAGTTTAAAGTTAAGGGAATTAAGCTGAGGTTTCCGTCCCTTTGTTACGGCTAAAGGCTACTTTGAGCCTCACCTGCCTTACTCTACAGTCAAGTGCATTTCATGCTGTTTTGGTAATCTAACGTTGGCTGAAGCACCTCTGCTAGAAGGCATCTGACTGATGTGAAGACAGCAGGAGATAGACACCACAGTTGTTTTTTTCTGCTTGTTTTTCCTAATCACTCTCTCAAATTAAAAAAAAAAAAACAAAAACAAAAATTTTTAAACTTATACCTTGTGCCTCCAGCCCTTTGATCATGGTTAACGTGGTCTGTAACTACTCTTAAACTCAGCTCTGTACCTACTCTCAAAGTTGATTTGCAGCTCTGAGAGCTGCGTCTATGACTTTTCAAGAACTGTGTGTAAGGAAAAAAAAAAAGTGTAAAGAGGATGCAGAAGTTAGCTCATGGGGATGAATGTAAAAGCTGTCACAGCTGGCTCAGGCAGGGCATCTCAGAGAACAGAAGCTACAGGACCAAGACCAAGCTCTGGCAGCGCCAGGTGATGGTAGGCAAGAGCGCTGGAGTGCAGCAGAGAGCTATTGCTGGCAGGGATGAAAATAAAAGTTTTCTATACTTATACATTGTCCAGGTGTAGAGCTGAGAAGCTATGGCCAGAGACAATGACACCGATGAATGCGAGCTGCAAACAAGAACCAAATCAGACAAAAAATGCAGATCTTAATGGCCAAAGAGACAAAACGTACGCCTGCTGCATGGGAGGCAAAGCTGTACGCTCCTTCCTTCCAACGCAGGAACAATTCAAACATTAGCTCCAGATCTTTCAGTTGAACACTGTGTATTTACGTTCATTAAAAACCTTTCTCTACAAGATGGAAAACAGCAAGCCTTTCCCGGAGCAGCTCTGTAGCGACCAGCAATGCATCGGCAGGCAGAACAAATAGCCCAGTGGACAGTAATAGGCATGCTGTGTGGTTAGTGGAGAACTGGCACGTAGCGCTATGTTTGGCCACGTTTCATAACAGCACAGCGCCGTCTGAAGCAAGACCGCCTTTTTATTAAAATAAATACATATATTTGTCATCTGTTTAAGTATGACAGCCACTTAGAGCTATTTCTCTACGCTTTTTAAGCCCGAAGCTGATGGATGGAGGACTAGAGGACCCTGTATGTGGTGAACCTCCTGTGGATTAAAATACAGGTTTCCAGCTTTTCGCCATTCCTTGCCAACTGGCATTTATACCTCAGGTCTTTCCTCAGGAGTGTTTGGAGGTCATGTTTACAGCCACCCTGTCTACCCAGCAGCGCTGGCACTTCTGATATTGCTCCACTAGACGGGTTTCCAGTGCTCTACAGCACCTTGAAGCCAAGCAGTGGAAAGCCTCTGCCACGTTCATTAGCTGAAACAGCACTTTACAGGCTGGCCCACATTTTCCTTCACGAAAACGTGCTCACTTCATTGAGAGTATAAATATAACTACAAGCCATGTGGCTTCCCCACCTCCCCCCAGAAAACTTCCAGTTTGCTTTGCTGAGGGGGGTGGGCCAAGCCCCGCTGCCTTCAAAGTTCAGCTCTCCTATTTTTCATCTCCTCGTTAAAGTGGAAGTGAAACTGGAGGAAGACGAGCAGTTGGCAGGAATCACAAGTGCTGTCAGCTCGCAACCTGTGTGCCACATCACGCACGTTGCTGCCCAAGCACATTAACAGCCCGCACTCCTTCACATTGAGACCCTCCCTTGCAGCCAGAAACCCTCCCTCCTGGGGGTCTGAGCTCCAGTGTCTCTGGGTTTGGAGCACAACCGGCATCACTGGGCCCTTCAAGAGCTGGTATCTGACTCCAGCACACCCCCCACACCCCTTTTTTTAACTCTTTTTAGCAAGGTTCTGCCCCCCGCCCCACTCACTGAGGTCGTTGTTGTTCATCATGGCAATGGACGCGCGGAGCCGGGGACCTTGCTGGGTGAAACAGTACCCAAACTTCAGCAGGGTGGTGTTTTTTTCCAGTATGCTCGCAATTTCCATTTCCACTTTGTTGCCCAAGGGCTGGCTCTTTGGGAGGAGAGAACAGAGAAGCAGGTGAGTGAAGGTGTCCTCCTGTTGCTGCTGTCAGTTCACCCACAGCCCTCAGCTGCCACCAGCTGGCTCAGGGATGGGCCAGCTTCTGCTTCTCCCTGGCTATGTGGGGAATGCTTGAGCCTCTTAATCTTAAATATTTTATTGTTGTAGGCAGCTTGCCCACCTCTGTCCCCCCCTGCCTGGAGATGCAGCCAGTCCCACAGCCCCTGCCGAGCTGGTTGGGTCAGAGGGCGTTCAGAAGGAGCAGGGATCTGCTCACCTTACCCCCTCCCCTCCTTCTGGATCCGCTGCTCCATCCAGCATCCCTGACATGGCACTGCTGGGACGCCTGCTGGCCTGCTCCTGGTACAGCCCAGTGGCTCCAGCTCCTCCAGCACACACCTCACACAAGTCACCTTGCCCAAAGACTATTTCTTGAAGAGACGTGCAGCAAAGAGGAGCCTGGAGATCCTATCATCTTGACCTCACAGTCGCCTGCCCCAGAGCTCCTCACGGCTCAGCTGCTTCACTTCCATCCCTTGGTTTGGTTTCTGGAGAAACCAAACTTGCCAAGGCATCTGTACTGCAGCACACTCTACAGCCCTCCTGCCGTGTTATCTGCTCCTTCCCTGCACTGCAGTACAAATTTCATTTTTACTAAGTAACCATTAAGCCCACGGCCACCTTAGGTCACCCTCCACCTTGTCCAGCCACTTGACCTCCATCCAGCAAACAGGACATCTTCCCCTGACCAGAGCTCCTGACCACCTGCGCTTTACCTGGTTGTCAATCCGAAGCTCCTCCAGGGCTGTGTTGCCCTGGAGCGATTCAACAAGAGCCAGGATGCCGGCCCCAGAGATGAAGTTTGACTCTACGTTCAGGCTCTTCAGTGTGCTGTTGACCTTCAGCATTTCAGCCAGCGCCTGCGGGCAGAGGTGGGCAGGAAGAGCTGGCATGAGACAAGCAGGGCCAGAGCACCCCAGAGCCCCTCTGCTCTGGGGGATACCTGGGGGACCTGGTGGCAAAGGGGATTCCCTCCTGTTCCTGGGGCATTTTTGCATCTGAGTGTGCTGGAGGGCACGGCAATGCCTCGTACAGATCAATATTTAACTCCGCCCCAAAAGGTGACAGCCCTTCTCCTTGTCCCTCTTGTGAAGCCAGCATGGTGGTGGCAGGGGGTCAGCCCTGCCTCCTCTTGCCCACCACTCTTCTTCTGGAAGAATCCCGCAGGCAAATATCAGACCTAGTGGGACTAAAGGGCTGTCTTCTGGAATAAACAGCTGAATCCTCCACAGATGAACAGGGAAGCAAAGGAATTGAGGTTTGATTCTGGCTTTCATTACTGCTTGTGACTGAAACACCTGCACCAAAAGCCTGAGGTGCAGAACGTGCCCAGTGTGACTTAACTGTGACGAAGCAGCGAGTGTGTGACTCCAAAAACACCTTGCCCAAGAACAAGCCCTGTCACAACGTTGTCACAAGCAGCTGACACCATGTGGCATCACACTTACGAAAGCAACAGGATCGTTGCTCTTCGTTCCAACAATGCTGAACTTCTTCACATAGGTGTTGGTCTTCAGTGCTTCAGCACAGGCTTTTAAAGTTGGTATGGGGATATTCTGTGAAAAGAAATGCAGAAAGCCAGAGTTAGGTCATCATCTATATGAAGGATATGCAATACATTTAAATAGTATTTCAAAATTATTATTGAGATCGACACCAGACTGAGGTAATTTAGGAAGGGGCTGATGAATGTTTTTTCAAGTTCTCTAGCTATAATTAACATATCCTGAGGACTGTAGCGATGTCTTCATCCCGTTTCCCACTCTGCTGATAGCTCGCTCCCTTAATTTCAAGATGCAACGTCTCTGCTGTTTAATTTAATTACCTAGAAACTCAGCTACTTGTGAACACGGGCTCACGGGGGTGTGTGTAGCTAGGATCCATGAGCCTACAAAGCACTGCTCCTGTGCTTTTAAGTATAAATGACAGCACTGAGCAACAGCCATGTAATGTTATGGAAAATTTCTACCTACAGGGCCTGATCCAGAAAGACCTGAAATGATCTCCCTCTAGAACAAACTGCAGTCACTTCTGACTGTAATAAAGCAACGTAAAACAAGGTAAATGTTGCTATAAAATAATATATTTCTGGCTAACATTTGCCATACTAGTTCCCAGCCCAGAAAATACATCTATGCTGCTTATCCTGAGTTCAGCAAAATGAGTACTTTTTGCTTATTGAACATTTTAGGTACTCTTGTCAGAGGCAGGCATTTTCATCTGCAAGATCAGATGGCTGGTGTCAAGCACATGAAGGTAAAAAACCTTTATGCTACAGAAAGGTGCAGGTGGCATGGCACAGGTGTTTTTAACATGCACATGCTGTTAACGTTCCTGCCATATGAATGCATCATCATTCAGCAAACCCCATGGGCTGGGGGTCCTCAAGCCAGGGGACAGACAGCAGCTGTATTTTTCAGTACATGTATGTACCCAGAGGCCATGTAAAAAGTGGTGCCGTGTCCTGGTTTGCTTTCTACAAGAAGAAAAGGAGCCCCAAAGAAGGGACGGGTGGGAGGTGGACTGGGTTATGTACAAGAAGGGAGGTTTCTTCATATTTGCTTGGCAAGTGTCAAGATTAAGAAGCCATTTTCCTCCCACTGTTTTACCTTACAGGAACATCCCCTCCAACAAACGTGGCTGACGAAACCACTACAACAACTGGTAACACTTCAAACCAGACAGGCTGGAGGTGGTTTTCTGCACCTGCCCTCAGTCCAGAGAGCACACGGCTCCTCCAGGCAGCTGACGGCACTCTCCTGCCACCAGCTCCACATCATTATCCCACAGCAGGCAGCAATGCCTCCTGCCCAAAAGGTGGGAAGCGCTGGGGCTTCTTGCCTGGCTGCACGCAGTGGCATGGCATTAATACCCTGCGCAGCAAAGCAGGGCTCTGCCCTCTGTGTGGTGCTGTTGGTGGGAGAGGAGAGCAGGACATACCATGATATTGTTAAAGTTGACTTCCTCAAGGTCAGGATCGTTGCTCTGGATTCTTTTCAGAGTTTCTTCCACATCCGTCGAGTTCGGCTCCTCATCAGGAACGGGTTTGTACTGCGTGGGTTTAATAATGCCTGCAGGTGAAAAGCAAGATGGGCAAAACCAGAATTAGCCAGAGCAGCAGCACATCCCCCTTAGGTGTGCTGCCTGCCTTCCCGGAGCAGCACTGGGAGGAACACACAACCTGAGAGGCAGACACGAGACAAAAGACTGCACAAGCTCTTGCCAGACCTACCCACAATCATGTGTGTCCTGAAATGCTGCCTGGCACTGGGGGCAACCAGCATGGGGCAGCTGGTGCCTGCTGCTACGTGCTGTCAGGGACCAGAGCCAGTGGCAGGCACGCTCCCGTGTTTGGATGGCTGCATCCAAAGGGTTGTGGTCAATGGCTCAGTGTCCGAGTGGGGATTGGGGATGATCTGGTGCAGCAGCTTCCTCAGCCAGGCAAGCTCTGGGAGCACAGGACGTCACCACCACTCCTCTGAGGGGTTCCTGTCCTCTCCTCTCAGGTTTCATTTGGAAAGACAGAATAGATGTTCCCACCTCCTTTGGAAAGTGATGTGCTTGACTTTTGGCAGCAAGAAATGATTTTGGCAGGAACAACTGCCCAGGAGACACCTTTTCTGCTCAAAGGGGATTAACGTTTCTAGGCAATCTCCCTAGGTGAGGTGTGAATTGTCTCTGGGAGGAATCACATCCACCCACACGGCTCCCCTGGGAAGGGGCAACATCCCATCTCCCCAGCAAACACCAGGAGATGGCAGACTGCAGAGGAAGCGCCTCCCTGGCAGGCACCAGCCCAGAGCTGGACAGCTGTAGCACTCGCGTGCCAGCCAAGGAAGGGGTCTTTGCTCACACACGAGCGTGGCAGGGGTGGCAGGAGTCCAGCAAAAATAAAAGCCCAACCCTCAGCCTAAAAATAATTCCCACTTTGCCTCTGTGTCCAAGCTGGCAGGGAAAGGCTGCAGCCTGCGACGCGCTCTGGATCACTTACTGTTAAGCCCTTCTTTGTTCACGATAGTACTGCTCCCCAGTGCCTGGTAGTACTGCTGGTTGCTCATCAAGGTGTGCATGCCAAGGATGGCTACAGGCAAAAGGAAAGGAGAAAAACCTCGAGTTATTGCGGGCTCCACAGCCAGGAGAAGACGCTCGTGCCCGTGCTGCCCAGGATGGGGCCAGCAGCACACTGCATTTTTCTGTATCGGCACAAAGCAAGGCACAAAGGTGGGACCACCCCCAGCTGTCACAGACACACAACAGGGCTCAAATGCACCCTTATTCATGCCAGTACAGCTTGACTCAGAGAAGAGGAATGCTGCACGGACAGCAAACAAACAGCCAAGGCTTCCCAGCACCAGCCTCAACCCAGCGCCATGTGAAAACACAGCGGGGAAGACAAAACTGAAAAAAAAAAAGCCATCACCGGGATTTAATCTCAGGGTCCAGTCCAGCAGGAGCCTGCACATCCTCATCACCCCGCTCACCTGGGCACATGCCACGCCAGGTTTTGAGATTTTTTAAATTATTTTTATTATTATTATTTTAAAATAACTATATGACTTCCTGCAGAAAAATGCAGGCATGTGGACACTTGTCGTATACAGGCACATATGAACAAGTATTGACCTTGGGACGGGCACAGCAGTTAAAACAAAGAAAAGACCAAAAGTAACTCGCAGGCTCAGCACTTTGGACACCCCCCCATGTGCAGCTTGGTGCGACAACAAAAACCCTCTACCAGCCAGGACCGTAAACACCTGGGCTGCAAGCAGGGGAAGGATTTGCTATTACAGCCACGTGGCTTTGCCCTTCTGCTCTCTTGCTGAGGTAGAGTTCATGCTGGTAGATGACAGTGACCCGCAGCATTGTCAAGTCTGGTGCTTACCGTGCATTATCCACGAGCACACAAGCCAAATGAAGACATCCCATTTCTGCCTCCCCCGGTGGACCAAAGGCACAGAAACCCTTCCAGGACTTTTTGGGAGCCACCCACAAGAGCTGTCCTACCGGGCTTGCCAAGGAAGGGAGCCAATGTGCCACGGCTGACAGCGAGCCCTGCTAAATAGGCAGGAGCTGTTTCACAGCCTTGGCAAACTCGGAAAAGCAACACTGTCAATATTGAGCCTTCAGCACAGCTTGTATCACATCAGCTCTCGAGTGTGTTCCCCCCAGGCCTGCAGAACAAAGTGCCCTCAGCAGCATTTCTAGGTGAAAGTAATTGCTTCGCAGGTCTGGGGCTTAGAAAGATGGATTTTAGAGAGAAGAGCTTTACAGGATGTTAGGGGCAGAGTGATAGAGCAAAACCAAGAGACGCAATGCTCAGCCAGGGCAAGCGCACTGGAAGCCCTCGTGCAGAAATGCATTTCTGAGCATGAAGGTGGTTATTACTGCGTGGAAGATGTCTGTGTGGTGTGGTTATCCTACAGGCTATCTCACAGCAGGAAGGACACTGCTTTGCCAAGATACCAACATTGCATTCTCTAAAGCAGCAAGCAAGGAGGCTTGCTGGGGGTCTCCTCCACTCAGACACCACAGCCTGCAAAGCAGCAATGAGGCAATGCTTGAATTTAACCAAAACAAGAGGCTTGAACCCCTCAGAGCAGGGACCATGCCTGTCCTTCTTGGTTTGCACGGGGCTTGGCTGCTCCAGTGAATGGCACACCATGCTTTGGAAGACCCCAGCCTGACAGCTCCATTAATAGAACAAGAAATTCATGTTTCACCGTGTCTGTTTGATTTGTTTCCCAAGGGTTTGGCTTAAAGGGAGCTGTGTTCCCAAAGGAGATGGGCTACAGGCTGCAGTTTGCTAGGTTCAGTGGCAGAGAAAAGAGAAACAAAGAGCCCGTGGATAAATCCTGCTTCTCCCTCCTCAGCTCCGGTCCGTGCTCCTGAGTGAATCACACGGGGGTGCTGGGCTGGAAGTAACTCTAAATATATGTTTCCTTTTTTATGAAGAAACAAATCCTGTCAAAACCGACGGCATTCACATAAACAGCAGAGAGCTCAATAGCTCACGTCCCACAAAAGAGCAAAGATAAATCAGTAGCTAAATAACTCAAACCCCACGTCACGTGTAGCTGTTTTACCAGCAATGTCACAGAGCTCTGCATCAGAGGCATTAGCGAGGGCTTCCTCCAGCTCCGGCTCCAGAGTCACGCTTTCCAGAACAGGATCCATCGGCTTCTCCTTAGGGATCCAAACTTTCCCTGCAAATGCAAAGTGAGGTCATGCTCAGCACAGCCGCAGAGTGTCCCACCGCCACAGAGCGGGGTGGAAAGGGCAGGGGGGCACAAGGACCTAAATAAAAGATCAGAGCAGATGAAGAACCCCTTCCTGTTAGCAGGTCTGTGTCCTGCTGCAGTGTGACAGGGGGCAATGGGCCAGGCACCTCCATCTGTGGAGCAGGATGCTTTTATCAGTGTGGCGGTGGTACCTGCAGCAGCCTTGTGTTACTTTCATACAGAGCAACTTTTCAACGCATGGTGCTCTGAAAGCACAGCCTGATGTGGTAGGACTTCACTTCTTTGAAGGCTGCTTGGAGAAATGTAAAAGGGGTGCAGGCTTGCCAACACTTGGGTGGACCAAGGGAGGACGGTGGCCTGGATCCAGTGCTGTCCCTCAGAGCACTGCGGCCCCCCCACGAGCAGAGCAGGGACAAGCAGCAAGCAGAGCTCCCCTCTGCCACCCTTGGGCTTCTGAAGGTGGACACGTGCTGGGCAGGGACACCTCCACCACGGCTGGCCAGGAGGAGGCTGTGAGGAGACACCAGCAGCGGGGCAGACAGCATCCTGCAGCAGCCCCGCATCGCCGCAGGGAGATAGCGAGCGCAGGGCCTGGCATACCAGCCGGGGCTATTTTCGTCCCCTCTCTGAAACCAGAGTCAGCAACACCGGAGGGGAGAAACAACAATCCAGCCGCTCGGGGCTGTGCAGACGCAGAGGCAGCTAAATTTAGCCCCAAGGAAGAAGCAACTGCACGGCGGGCTCTCCCGGAGAGAGATGGAGGCGGCTATAAACGGCGCCGGGCGAAACCGCTCATCTCCTGCCGGAGGGGCCACAGCTGCTCTGCAAAAATAGGCAGCATGTAATTTAAAAATATATGTATTTTATACATAAATATATATAATATATTTATATGTGCATACATATGAAGTGTATACTGTAGAATAAAAATGTAATTCGCCGTCTCTGGCTGACACTCGACACAAACCGTGCCTTCACTCAGCAGCCTGTCGCAGGTGAAACGATGTTTAACGTGTCTGAGATTGCATCGGATTGAAGTATAATTAACTCAGCACAGAAGCTGAAAAACCCAAAATGCCTCTGGCTGAGCGCTGCCTCCTGCTGCCGTGCTGGCCAGGCTGGTGACCACAGCCGGGCTCAGGCATGCTCAAAGCTGCTACATCTTCCTGATGGGGCTCAGTGACATCTTTCTGTTTGCATCATTCAAGGAGAACTCATTTTTTTAAATAAAAATGCTGTAAAACAAGCTCTCCCTCAGCAAGGCACAGGGATCGCTAAGAAGGGGCAGGAAGCTTTGAGGAAGGCTGCACTAGGGGCTGTGCAGTTTTGACATGCCCAGGTGCTCGTGCTGGGGTGTGAGGGGTGACCATACCTCTCTTTTCGCCTGTGAAAGGAACCAAGTCTTCTCTGTCTTTAACGTCTTTTGCCTGCTTTTCCAGGTGGGCCATGAGCTCTTCCCTTTTGAACGGGCCAGTTGGTGGCTTTTGCGTCTGATCCCTCTGCCTGAGCCCCGCCGGCAGTAGCGCGTTCTGGGCACGGGGGGGAGAAACACGGGTCATCTCTGCAGGCCTGCATCCCTCACACACTCACCCCTACCCACCTCTCCTCTTGCATCGCCTTTCTTACACTTGCTGGACTTCTCAAAGTCTCAGAACCTGTCTCCATCCAGCCCCAGCGGCTCCCATCTCTGCTAAGACACGATGCTGCTTCCCTCCCCCAGCACGAGATTTCAGACACCAGCTCCACGGCAAGATCTCCACGCTGCCAGGTGGATGCTTCTCCACAACAGCAGCTCCGTCCTTCTCTCTGGGGGCTCTCAGCCATTCCCTCCTGCTCTTCCTTTAGCCTCCTCCCACGTGCTCACCACCTTTGATACCTCCTAAGCTCAGCAGATCTCCTCGCTATCCGTCTGTCCATGGGCCAGAGGACCCCACTGGAGGTGGGGGCTGTGCCCACTGGTCCCATGAACATCAGCCTGGAAAAATCCCCACGTCTTTCCAGCAGAGGGTTGTGGTGGTCCACAGGCCAGAAGGACGGTGGTGCCTGCAGCTCCACAGCCCCAGAGCCCCAGCCCTTTTTTCCAAGCTGTCTCCTCGTTACTCAGCCACGTCAGCCGCCGCAGGAAGTTGCTTTGTGCCTGACACATACGGCACGTAAGCACCTGCTTATATTTAAATATAGAACAGCCTTAATGCAATAAGTCTGTTCCCAGATCTGACACTAAGCGTGTTCTTTAAAGCTCTGCTGGACAGAAGGCAACATTTGTTTTCCTTAAGACACCCAAGGTGATTTTCAACAACATGCTGACTTTTCCGTGCCCACCTCAGTAATTCACTGTAACTTAAATCTGCTTCAGTGAAAAGCCTGGGAAGAACGATTACTAATAGCAAGTAATTAGCCACAGCCAACCTTGGTGGGCCACTCAGCAGCACACCACTAACGCACCAGCCAGGAGGCGTAAGGAACAGCTTTCTTGCCCAGGCTTCAAGCTGTGCAAGGTGGGGATGCAGCTCGGGTACCCAGGCCACAGCTGCACGGCCAGGCTGTCACCATTATTTTACCTTTCCACACCTTTCACAGAACCCTGTCCATCTCCACATCTCCTGGGCCAGCTGTAACCAGCCCACCACCACGCAGACACGATCCTGGGAGGCAGCCTGCCTCCTCTTAATTACTCTCCTGTGCTGGCGCTGCAATTAAAAGCACTGATGATGCAATCTGCACTGCCCATCATTTCCCCCCGAAGCATTAACCGCACGTTGCAGGAACAATTTCTCACTTGGCAGTGCCCAGCCTCATCATCTAACGCTGCCGTAACCCAAAGGCCTGCCAGTTGGCTCCGCACAGCCCCTGCCACAGCACAGCCTTGCCTCCAAAAATGTTTTCGCTGTTTGGCATCAGCAGGCCCAGCATCTGCATTTGTGCAGCTCCAGATGATGTTGGGAGGCTAGAGAGCAACCGGCCCGGTTTGCAGAGCTCGGGGGTTTGCTTTTCTGACTGCAGACAGGAAAATACTGGACATTTGGAGTTTGCTGTGAAAAGAAGCACCCAGCCAATAAAACCCAAAACACTGCCTGAATGTGGCCTGATGAGAAGCAGTGATTCCTAAATATCAAGGTAGGTCTTCCTAAAATATAAGGGTGTCAGGATGGTTTAAGCCCAAGCACCCTGCTGCAAAAAGCGGTGTACAACACCAAAACTATCAGCAGGTTTTACTCCAAAAGCCTGGCAATTTAACTATTGGGCCAGAGACCAGTACAGTGCTGGTCACACCACGGCATGCACGCTGGGCATGGGCAGGGGGACATGGCAAAAACAAAGCCCCACGTAGAGCCTGTGCTCACGGTGCAGGAGCACAACTGCTCCTGCCTGTCTGGGACCAGCCTGTCCCATCCCTGCACCGAGTACAGGCTCTGCAAAGCACCCCACCGAGGTACAGGTTACTAATGCAGCACATTTGCCCACAGCTACATGGGATTTACCACCTCCCAAGCCTCATTTCAAGACGACTTACATCAGGATCCAGCTCTTGCAGGTCATTCTCCAACTGCCTGAGCTCCTCCTCCGTCAGGGTACCGAGAATCTTGTCTTCGTCCAGGTCCCGGTATTTCTCTAGCTCCTTTCTGTAAGACATCTTGGAGCAGTCCGGCGAATATCACTCTCACGCCGAAACAGGACCTGAAATGAAAACACGGAGCGTAGCCGTGAATGCATGAAACATGACCCCGCAGCCCTGCTGGCGGGGGAACGCTGGCTATCACGGACTCAGACTCGCGCAAGATTTATGCCCAAAGCGTGGCTGGCTCCGAAGCCAGGTCAGATTGCTCAGGGCCCCCCTGCCCACTTCCAGATGCACGTAGCGACCCAGGGCCAGGAGAGCAGCGTGATGCTCGCCCCACCACGGACTCGCAGGGGATGTATCAGCACGGGGCTCTGGCTGGGGACACCCAAGCAATGCGTGGTGTTAACACAACATCCCAGGCAATTCAATCTTTTGGGGGGCAATAAGCCACAGGTGGTAAAGCCTGCAGCTCACCCACCCTTGGGAGCACCGCTGTGCACGTGGCACTGCTGCGGCCAGGAGGGAGAGGAGATGTGCAGCACCGCCGAGTCCCTCCGAGCCCTGCAAATCCCCACGAGGCTGCAGACCTGAGCGCTCCTTCCTGCGGGACTTGTAAGGCAGCTGCGGCTCCAGATAGGAAAATTATCTTTAGCCTGCCCACGAAAGGGCACATTAACGCGTAGCGGCTCGACAGCGAGCCCTTAAATTTAGAGCCGTCATCTGCTGCGAGGCTCGGCCTCCCCTGGCGCACCCGCCCGCCGTCCCCACATTCCTGCCACTCGCCACCTGGGCGCGATGCCTCGCTTATCAGGGGCTTATCAGGGCAGAGCTGGGAGGCAGGAGGTCCCGGGGACCCCGACCTGGAGGCTCACAGACCGTGAGGAGCTGTGTTCGTGCACCTCCATCTCCGTCCCTGTCCAGGGGAGAGATGTCCCACAGGCACGGAGCCGTGTGTTGGATGCTCCTCCAGCCACTTCTGGGAGTTTGGGAGAGGATTAACCCGGTTCACCACAGGTCCTTTCCACCAGGCGTGTCCTCGGTGCCTTCCCAAGCCCGCAGCGTTGATCTCTGGTCACTTTTAATTAAACCTACCCATACTCCTCGCTCAGGCGGCACCACAACAAACCGCACGCACAGCACACACAAACTGATCAGAGCTGACCCCACCACAACTTTAAGCAGGTGTTCGCCAAAAAAAAACCCAAACAAACCAGGATTTGTACGGAAAGCCGTCAGGAAGGCAGCAGAGACGAAGGACGAGGGGGGCAAGGCTCTGCGCGCCCAGGGCTCGCCCCGGCTGAAAACCCCCCGGCAGCGACCCCCAGCCCAGCCGTGCCCAAGGAAGGGCAGGGGGAGAGGAGCCCTGACAGCCAGCGGGGGGCACGGGCAGAGGCTCCTCCACCCGCAGCAGGTGCCCCATGCCGGGGGGGGACAGGCTGCAACCCCTCGGCCCCGTCCCGACCCCAAGATCCGAGCCGTGCCCGCTTACCGCAGCACCGCCGAGCCGAGCCGAGCCGGGGGGCGGGGGTCCGGCCCGGCACAGCACGGCACGGCCCGGCCCGGCACCCAGCGGGGCGGGGAGGGGAGGGGAGAGGCCCCCGGCCGCCCACCCCTTCCCCAGAGCCACGGCAACTCCCCTCGGAGCCGCCCTCCCCTCCCCTTCCATTCCCCTCCCCTCCCTTCCCTGCCCCGCAAGGGAGCCCCCCCGTGGGCTCCACGCACCGAGGCTGCGGTGAGGCACAACTGAGGGATTGCACCGATGGCTGAGCGCTTGTATCGTGCGATTATCGTGCGATTATCGTGAGATAAGCGAGGGTCGGGCAGTGCAGCGAGCTGACAACACCGCCGCCAACCTTCAACCAGCCACCGGGGGTGACCGGGGCGTACAGCGAGGAAGGGGATGCATAAAGCGACGTCGTGAGCGAATAGATCAGCATTACAGCCAGCAATTATTAAACAAATATCATTATTATATCATGTTATAAACAGTTTTGACCTCTGTCACACTTCAGTCAGGCATACCAACACCCCAACCCTCCGAGCCCCACGCTGGGTGCAGACTGATGTGGGTTAACCCCAGCAGCTCCCCCCCCAGTGCAGCAGGGTGTGGAAGAAAATGGAAAAATGCAGAAGAAGTGCAAGAACTTGGAGGTTGAGACCAGGAGAGTTTAGCATGAAAGAAGGGAAATACCAAAGAAAAGGAAAAAAAGAGTAAAAAGGTGTGAAATGGCTCACCACTCCCTGACTGATATCCGTTTGCTCCCCAAGCAGCAGCAGCCCCCTCTCCCCCCCCGTTTTATGCCCTCAGATGATGCCACACTGCCCAGGACATCCCTTTGGCCAGTTTGGGTCACCTGTCCTGCTTCTGTCCCCTCCCAGCTCCTGCTGCACCCCCAGCCTGCCTGCTGGCAGAGTGGCGTGAGAAAGCGAGGGCCTTGGCTCTCTGCAATCCGTGCCCTGCAGCAACATCGGTGTGTTATCAGCATTGCTCTCATCCCAAATCCAAAACACTGCGCCACACCGGCTCCAAGGAAGAAAAATATCTTCAGAAAATATAAAATAACTTCAGAAAAATAACAGTCACAACCAGCCCAATTGAAGGCTCCAGTGTAAAGGCAGTGAGACTGAGTGAATGTTCTCCTTGCTTCGTGTCTGGGCTTTTTGGACTCTGGAGCAGCCAGCTATAACCAGGGAGACAGTGAAGCATACCCTAGAAGGATAAGACAAGCAGCTCAAAAAGCATCTTAATCTCCTGAGCATCTACCAGGCTGCTCCCCCTGCTACTACAAGTGTAAATCCCAGGTCTGCTCCACTCCATCACTTTGCAGGTGCACGTCTACTCCTGGCCAACAACAGATCAGCAAACCTCATAGTGTGCAAACACAGCCCGGGTATTCTTCGAACAACCCAACAAACTTCACTACAGCTCCACAAAATTACCCTGTACCATTAAACTTTTCCAGCAACATTTGCAAGTTTGCAGGTGTAGGTGTCATATGCTCTTAGGCACACATGAAAGCTCTCCCACTCTCCAGAAGCTCAGGAAAGTGCTTTTCTCATCCTAATGACCCACACCATCCGGATTTTTTGGCTCAGCAGCAGTCCTATGTAGAAAGAAAACTCTTTTACATCAATATTTATCCTACGGTAGCTGGAGATTACTTTGATTCTTTTACCTACATTCATCACCTTTGCAGCTGAGGAAGGAGAAACTATAAAAAATCCTGTAAGAATGATTAATTAAAAGCAGCTGAAAGCTCTTGTAAGCCTGATAGTAACCTTGCTAAAACAGCAACCAGAAGCTGTATATACCAGGTAACACGCAGTGTTGCATGCAAAAAAAATAAAAAAAATCAATGGAAATCTTAAGAGGTTAGACACATTGGCAACCCAGAGAGGCAGACGATACCATCCTTTTGCATGTCTTTGGGTGCTGGGCTCAACAGTCTCTGGCTTTCTTTGTAGTACAATGTCACCCACTGCTTCCGCAGGCATTTTCTCCCATCTTGCTGTTACACAGGCACCGCATGTTTCTGTCCATTTTCCCTTACCCATGCAGGCAGCAGGCCATCAACTATAATAATATCTACACCACCTCTAAAAACCAAGGTCCTCACAATCTGAAGGGAGGCAAAAATACTGTGTTCAAAGCAATCATCTGTGTGCTTACGGGACATTGTTTGCTCCTGCCTCGTGGGAAAAGCAGTTGTTTAAAGTTTCTCAGAAACAAGTAAGAAAACAAATTATTAGAAAAGGAGGGAAAGGAATGCCTTGAATTTAGCAAGCAGAGGAAATGGGGTAGAATTCAGAAAAGTAGTACCATTCCTAACAAACAGCATCCAGACTAGTAAGCACAGGGAAGTCCATACCCTTCTGTGAAAGTTAGGTCCTATAATCCCAGGCAAACTCCCCTGCCCCAAACAAGGCATTTTCAACTATTCTATTCTTAGCATGCTAAGGAAGGGGGAAAAAACCATCAAAAATGCACACCTCAGTCACTAAATTCAAAAACATTGAGGACTGCTTCCTTGTTTCCCAAGCAATAAAAATTCTAGTTAAAAAAAAACAACAACAACACGGGAGTAGTATCCAGTAATGGTTAGAAGTACCAACTATGACATATGCCTCCCCCCCACTCAGGGAAAGATCACAAGAACAAGTCACCATTGTTTTATTGATAAATAACTTTTTTAGTATTTTCACCCAAACTCTATCATTTCAGTGGTAAACAAAAGTGCAATTTTTCATAAAGTCAACCTGAAGTCAATATAACCCAAACTTGTTAAACAAATCTTTTTCACTGAACACACATTTCACAAGTTCATACCCTTCATGTCATCAAGGCAATGTAAGAAGTTACATTTCTCTTCAAAGCCTGTTAATTTATTTTATTGCTAAAGAATCTGAGCCGCTACGTTTCAGAAGTGGTGATTAATCAGCTTTTGAAAGTTCCGCAAGACTTTGAGACACAAAGTCATGAATCCACGTATCAATATCTGGAAGAGACGTGTCCACTAAGTAAGTCACTATTTTTCGATCCCAAGAGTTAGTACTTTCATTAATTGCCTGTATCTGCGCCACCAAGGGTTTCTTCTCTACTCGATTCCGAAACATTATTGACGCCTCTTCTGACCACTGCTGGCTTTTCACTCCTAGGACAAATGTAAAGCAGAAGAGTGTGTTATTTACAGACTAGAACAATCTGAGTGACCAAGCTTATATAGAAGCAGGGGGTTTAAAACCTTGAGAAAACAGATATTCAAGTACTAGTGAAGGCAGCTTAACTCCAGGAAAAAAAAAAGCTCACTCATCTCCCACACAAACAATGTTAATTATTGCAGAGGCTAGAACATTTATTTTTTTCTTAAAGTCTAAATCTACAGATAGCTTCACAAAAGTGAAAGGCAAACGCACTGACTCACTGAGTTTTTCCAAGTATAGTAGCTGTGATGTATGACCAAGCCATGTTACCTAGACAAGAAGGAAACTAAAGATCTTTTCAGAAGAAACTAGTGATTTGTATTCTGCCTGAGGATGCTGAAACAGTAGCCTAGATTTAGATTTTCTTCATCTCAAAAGAGCATTAGCAACTAAAAAATCTGCCAAGCCTTCAAATCCCAAACTAGACCTGCAGAGAGAAGTAAATACAAATGACTCCTAAATGTCTCACAACTCCTGCTGTTTTTTGAGATCCCACAGAGGTGGGCCTGCTCAGGGACATGATGCTAGAATCCAAACAGGGTTTGGATACGGCTGTGAACCACCAAGGAAGAAGCAGCTCCTGCAGACTAGGAATTCAGTCTCCCCAGACCACTGCTGGTGTAGAGCATCTAGGCACAAAGGACTTAAAATGTTGCAAATTCCCAAGCAGTAAGTTACAGATAAAGGAAACAAAACAGAAGTGGTAACACTGCTTCTACTATTATCAGCAGCTTGCTAACAGGACAGGACACCACAGACCTGTCAATCCTCACAGGTTACAGAAGGAAAGCCGGGTTGGTAAGCAAATAGAATTGAACAAGAAAACAGACCAGAGTCTGAAAGACAACAGGTAAGACAAAAAGGGAAGAAAAAAGTGGAAGAATAGGAAGATAGTTATCTGTCTTCTGGGCCTAGCTGGCCTGCTTCGACTGTATGTGGCAGCTCAGAAGCCAGCTCAGCTAGCTACTCAGGATTCTGTGAAGCAGGAAGAACTGATGACTTGCAGGCCCTCTTGGCAAGATCCTGTACTACCCCAGTACACAGACAGAGCTAGAAATCAGCTTCATTTCAGCACTGACCTCCTAGGACCCCAGCCTAGTGGGAACACATCCAACTTGACCTGTCTAAAGCAGTCCCCAAGGTCACACTGAGGCTATGCTGGAAGGCAGATCCACAGAAAGCAACCAACAGAGCACCAACTGGTCTGTCACTTCAAGCAAGTGTATTCTGTAATTGAAGTCTAAGCTAACTATGTCTAAGTTTACCAAACAGAGGTAGAAAGTAGCAGGTAAGAAGAGACATGAATCTGAAAGCAATGCCAAAATGAAATAAATTTGAACAAGAAGGAAAATACATTAAGGAAGGAACAAGTTGTAACTTTCTTATTTATTTTTTTTAGATGTATGCACACCCTGTATGCCCATAATTAAATTAAGCTTACTTAAGTTTGATGAAAGCCCCCACCCTCCCCATGGAGTTAGTTTGTGAAAACCAACGTATTTCAGGCAATTTTGAGTTCCAAATATTTACTAGAAAACAGTAAGTTACAATATGGACAAGATAAGAAAGACTAACACCTCCAGAAACTCAGCATCTTGCCCCTAATTTTATGTAAATTATGTAAACTACAATAATCAGAACATCAGTTCCTATCAACAGATTTATTGTAACTTCCACACTTCATAATAGGTTACGTTTAAAGATCCAAAAAACATTTGGATTTGATTTCCCTGGGTCCTTTGCATATTAGCCACCACACACAGGTAAATATATATAAGAAACAGCTGCTGTTAGAATTTAAGCAATCTTCAGTTTTATACGTGCTAAAAGTGCTCCATTAAATAGGTAGGAAAACCAAACCATCAACACCTATGTAAAGAAGAAAAGGAGATCTACTTTGATAGCATAAGCATGCATGCACTGAGCATGTTTTTGCAAGCAGGTGCATGTTTACTCTAGAAAAAAAGACACTAACATTCAGCTTTGTCCCATTTACATTTATAGGCATTTGGTATCCTCACTGATGTAAGACTTAAAATAAATAAAAAGAAGAGTAAATGATTACCACCTACCTGCAAGCTGAGCTCTTATAGCTTGGAAAGGTAGTTTTCTGAATTTATCCAGGAGTGGCTGTACCTTCTCTATGCTGACAAGCTCATGTTTACCATAGTCCAGCTCGTACACCGACAGAAACCCATTTCTAAGGATTCCTTTTATTATCACCCTGTACCAACTGAAAAGAAGAAGAACAAGAATAAACACGATTTATATTTGTCCACTGTCAGGGCACCAGAAAAGCAATACACGACTGAAAGATTCTAACCAACGTGTCTCAAGCTTCCCAGATCTGGTACTATCTGAATGAAGTCCTTTGAACAACTATCCGGAAACGTGATGAGACTGCAACCTCATTTACTTCCTTAATCTCTCAGCTATAGCCAGAGATCTGCCACCTTGTTAACAATGCAGACAAAGCATTTCCCCCCAAAATTGCAACAAGGCCAAGCTTTAAAGAAAAACGTGTAATTCTGTCACTAACTCCAAAACAGCTATGCATGATGATTTACCAAGATTTAAGTACTGCTGTAGGTAAAAGCTTGCCTTCAGAGATTCTTAATCTAAGTATGTACTTACTGATTTTCAATTTTAGCTGCATACAACTTGTTTTTTTCAATGTTCACAGGTCTCTCTTCAGCCATGCTGTAGTACAAGATCATTTCTTCCATTAGGGCTTCCAGGTTATGTAGCTCTTTCCAAGGCTGGACAACAAAGTGACCTGGATGGCATGCCACTGAGACATAGACATCCATGAGCCCACCAACCTTTGACAAGGGTAGGGGTGGAGGCATATCACTGGCAGACACAGCACTACTGGGCTCCACAGCAGGCTCAGCTGAATCAGAGAAACTCTTCTCTAGCCTTCCCCGATTTAACTGCAGTGCTGAAACTGTATCACCTGTCACTTTGGCGGAGGTGGTCCCCCTGGGCGTAACGCTCAAGAAAACATCTTTCTGATGCTTCCACAGGTCTGCGTTTACAATCTGACGATTGACACTACGATCCACGTCAGGGAAATTCTCTGGAGCAAACAAGTAAACGTGTGCAATTCCCTTTGCAGCATCCTGTTTAACCACCTTTAGAAAGAAAGTACAGTTTAATTTTCAGTTATCAACTACTAAATGCACATCTGGCGTTGAACAGCAGACTAAAGCCTTAACAGAAAAGCAGCAACAGTTTACTCCCGTGAAGTATTTTCAAGATTCTCTCAAATAAGTTAACGAAATTGTTGGATAGTAAGCCAATTACAGGTGCTAAAAATAGCACTGATATTTATTCCACTAATGTAAAGCATATACAAAGTTTGAATCAAGTTTTGTTCTGCCCAACCGGTTCAATCTCAATATTGCTTGGCACAAGCATGTACGATTGCAGTTTTCTGGAAGACATTAGCCACAATTATAAATTAGCCATACAATTCTAAACAATTAAGTAATGCTATCAAATATTAACACTTAATCCTTCAGAAATCTCTTCCTGTCATTATGGGAGGTGAAACCTAGTAAATTAAGAATGGAATGAAAAAAAGGTGAAAAAAGCTTCTAGGTTTGTATCATGTATAATTTCCAAGCACTGGCATAAAAAATATCTTATTTAAGGGCATATATCATTGGCAGCAACTAGCATTATTGATAATAAAGCACTGAAATTTTCATATGACATAGTACATAACATTTGTTTACAGCTTCCTCTGTTGATTTTTCTATCTTTCCTCTAATAATCTGCAAAGGATATTGCTACTTATAGGCAGCAAACGGAAGACAAATGAAAACTTTCCAAAATTAAATCATTTGTGTTTCTTCTATTATATAATCAAATAAAAACTAATATCAAACTCAAATTATCTTGAAAAGGACGTTTAGAAAAGGCAGTTGCAACAGCCATAAGTTCCAGACTACATGAGCTATGTTTTAACTGCACAGCCTCCTGGGTTAAAAGAAGCAAAAAGATCAAAAAAAACCCTACAAAACATGCTTTCCAAGTGCTCTGTCAGTACTTGGAATCAGATTTTTAAGAGGAAATCATCTTTGTCTAGTCTCCAGATAGCAAAAAGATTTCCTTTATAATGGTGGCTTCAGTAAACTAAACCGGAAAGGAAACATTGCCAATGGAAATAATTTTATCTCAAATATAACCGAAACCCTTAATTAAATGATATCAAATACTAAGTCACACTGGATTAGAAAAAAACAACAAATGAAAACTAAAACCGCTTTCAAAGACCAGAATGAAAAAAGGTTATCTTCACTTAAGAGGCATAAAAATCATTTAAGATCTATGGAACATTTATGTGGTAAAACACAAACAACTATTTCTTTCTCAACAGTTCATAAAATAACTCTAGCTCCATATCTGGACTGGCACAGGAAAATGAGAAAGGCAATCAGCTGCTAAAATTCTTCAGAGGAAAAGAGAAACTGCTAATGAGCCAAATATTCTTATGTCAAACATCATAAGAAAGGGACTTTGTATTGCACTTATGTCCAAGAGATGGCTACAAACTTTTAAACTTCATAACAGAAATAAATTCTGATGAATGGTTAAGTTTTCAAAGTTGTTCTTTCAGTGTTTTTTTTCCACAGGCCTATGGATTTAAGGTCATACAGGCATTTTGACTATTTACCTTCATGCTAAATTCAGGACAACTTGTTACTTTATCTCTCAGCCACAGTACAGCATCTGGAGTCCACATGCCAGTGTTGGGAGGCAGATCTGCTAGGCAGCATGTTACAGCCTAAGAACAGAAGCATATAAAAATATGGAAACTAGTCCACAAGTTGCCATTCTCAGAAAACTCATTAACTGTCATAGATTCAATAATATATGACAAACAGAAATAGACAGAGGGACATGCAAAACCTTATCATTACTAGTTCACTATTACCACAGCATCCTGTCAGTGGGACTACATTACAAGTTATTTCAGGCAGAGGTGCATAATGAAATGCTCTCCATTGTTGAACACGATGAAACAAAACAAAAAAATCATAGCATAAACCTAGAAGTAGCACCACTATCAAGAGATCTAGTATAGGTCACCTTTAACTGTCTTTATACCTGAGGAGGTATTGCAATTACTTCTCTCAGGAATTGTGATGGGATTTCTCTTAGGTCTGAAGCTTCTACGGTTGCAACTGTTCCAGTGTCCACGAAGCGTACACCAAGCGCCCGTCTACTGTGAATGATTGTTATCTGAAATAAGACAGGAAGACAATCATTTTAAGGTTAAAAACACAACAGTGAAGCATACACTGTAAAATGTTTCAAGGAAAGTAAGAATTCGGATTTAGCTGAAGAGCCTTTTCTATGTGGGAAAACTGTTGCTGTTCTTTGAAAGCTTCTTACCTCTACACGTGCCCATTTTCCTTTGCAAGGTAACAAGCAGATTTTCCCACAGAAAGGCAGTGATACATTAAACTCTGATGTCTGCTGCAAATGCAAAAAACAAAAATTAAAATGCACAGAATCATTCCTAGCTGATACTTAACGAGCCATTTCAAATGCTACAAATAGATTAAACAATTCTGAGAAGCAACAGAGCTGTCTCAAAAATAGTTCCTTTCCATCCTCAGAAACATTTTCTGTATCATTATTTACGCTTGCCCCATTAATAAAGCTTTAAGTCTGAGCTGTGGAACCAAGAGAATATGAACTACCAGGAAAAAAAACCTTTGGAAGCACAGAATATAAAGATCACTGACCACTAACTTTAATGTTCTGAAAAGCAACAGCACTGTGGAACTGTGATAGATAACTGAAGAATTTCCTCTCGTGTATTCTAAACTACATTTAACATGGACTCAAAGCCTCATGGGGCTGACATTCACTGCGATGATCCTAACCAGTGTTAGAAGACACTAGAAACATTGCAAAAAGCATGAAGAGGTTCCCGCTGGAGACCCATAAACACCTTATTGTGACTAAATTCGCAGGCAAAACAAAAAACCTCATGAGAAACTGTAAAGTCAAGGTCTGTCTTTGATAGCAACGAAACCCTAACACACTGTCCAGCAAATCTGGACAGTTGTCTGCCTTTATGTAGCTAAACCTTTCAGGGTATATCTCACACTCTTTCCTTCAGTGTTCAGCTTACTTGAAACTGAATCTTGATAACCAAGACATACAAAATACTTATACAATATAAAGTACTTCCAAACGGAGCGTGGTCCAGAACAGGCCTAAAGTTCAACTTCTAAAAAAAAAAAAAACTCTTAAAAGTTAGTTTTACAAGCAGTAATTCTAACAGAGTCTTACTTTTCAAGGATCTGCATTTCATGATTTGATTCTCTCATGTTTCAGCTGGACATTGAACAAATTCAATACTGTAAACATTTTTTCTTTCATATAAAATCTTGACTATAGGAAGGGTTGTTGTACACATGTGTAAAACGTAGATGAGATATTAGACCTCTCTATCACATGGCTACTTTAAAGCAACTTCATTCTTTTGAAAATGTCTTCTATACATCAGTTCTGATTGAAATTAGACAACATTTAAAAGCTAAGGATACAAAGACAATATATGCAGCACATCAGGTCAAGGCTGTTGAATATTGAAGGAAGCCAGGCTAAAAACAACAGACCTTGGTCACGCTGCTTTTGTTGTCACTTTGCAAAGAGCGTTCTGTAGGTCAGGCTATTCATACACCTCAACTCCATCACATAAATAAATATTCCAGAAAAAAAAGTATGGCAGAACATCCACAGGTTTTCTATCAACCTAGAGCAGTTTCTACAGGAAGCTTCCCATTATGAGCCATTTTGGTACTGTTTTAACTATTCAAGCGAAGTTAGTAGTAGTTATTGAATCTTAAGAGACAGCATTTGAACAAAAGAGCATCAGAAAACATTTTAACCTTGAAAACCGCATGCATAAAAACTAGGAACAGGTTTTTCAGCCTTTTTAAGTGTTCACATGTCTCAGAAATCTGAACTTTTCTACAAAAAAAGGACTGGTGCACTGAAAAGGCCACATGACTTGACTTCTCCTTCATCACAGACCTACCTTGTGAAGGAAGTGGTCTTCTATCTTCTGCAAGATTTCAGAAAGCCTAGACAAGCCTTTAGATGGCAGTTGGCAATACAGACTTCCATCTGAGAGAACACTGGTTACTCTGACATTTGTATATAGTGCATCTACCTGCAACAGTAAGATTTTGACAAGAAAGGGGACACATACACACAAAGTTAGCACATTTGTGAGTACTGTTCTTCGTCCATCAAGACCTCTGTGGTCAATGATTTTTAATAAATTAAAAAGAAAAGAAGTAGATGGTACCTGTAGGTGTAGTTCAAAGGATTTGTCATACAAAGCCTTCAGACAAGTAGCATTAATGTTGATGTCATCTTCTCCAGAAGTGTCATAGAGAACAAAAAGAGGAGGATCACTCCTTTCCAGTATTTCCACAGCAAGTATCTTGGAGCATGCCTGCAAGTCTACAGCCTTTACTAGGGCAGGATCATCACAGAAGACTTCCAGCCCTGTAAGACACACCATACTTTTTATGTATTACTTTAATGAAGGGAAATATAATAAACAGCTGTGTTTACAACAGGAACCTTTCCAAGAATAAGGATGTAGTTGGAAGGTTGTATTGCACCTCAACTTGCATTCTACTGTCTCCTTTTTTAACACAAAGGCATCTTTGAGAGGAAAAAAAAATCCTCTTCAGAAAGAATCAAGGAAAATATGCAGACAAAAAAAGGAACTGCATTCAAGTTTATTCTTGTCAATTTGAAATATTTAAAATAAAATGTTCTTAGAACATTTTAGAATCTTAGAACTAACATCTTAGAAGTTAGAAATGCCCACCAGTTTTAGGAAATTAAATAATTTCTAGCACAGTCTAGGAAGCCTGAGAGTGCTAAGAGGGGAAGAATCACTTTAAAATAACTAAATGATCACATTAGGTCTCATTTGTGGAAAAAGGAGTCATGCTAGTACATGCTTCACACAACAGGTTATTTTTTTAGGCATGCATGTATTAAAGGAACAAACCCATCCAAGCTAAGTGTAGTAACAACTAAGCTCTATTGGAGATACTGGGGTCTTCTGATATCAAGGTTTCTCTATAAAACTCTTCTTGACATCCTGCTGTCCACACACACCTGTGTCTGCTTACACTGACTATCTTGGGCAGAATCTAACATACATAGTTATTACAAACAAGGATCAGAATTCTCAAACTGAGATGGTTCAATCCATAAGTCATGCAACAGCAAGCTGTATAGACAGCACCGGCCTTCTCTTACCTGCCAGTTTACATTTTGCAACTTGAAATGGAAGCGAACAGAACTGCTTGTGTAGTTTGTACACACTGTTGCTTTCAACAACTTCACTGAAGCCATGGTCAACATAGTACACCTGGTAAGGGAAAGTGAGATAAAAGCATAAGATCATTAATAGAACTTTAAATACACATTCTTGAGACTAGGGAAAATGTATTCAGCTACCACATCCTCTGTGCATCCATTAAACAGGCATTGCATTTTTTGCTAATTATAGTGATACAGCTACATAGAACCATTACTCTAATGTTTATTTCACTACTTAAATATTCAGAGCTTTCAAGGAAGGTCTTCTCAAGAATTCTGCAAAACCATCCTCTCTAACACAATCTCAACTCTTCATAGAAACAGGGCTGGAAGGACTCAGCATATTAACTTAAACCACATGAACAAAGATAATAAAGCTGCAATTTTAGAGTTTTCAAAGTGTTGAAGACTCAAGTTCTATATAAGTGCCATAGTGTGTTTTGTATTTTGTTCTACAGCCTTAAGAGGACTATTTGGAGTTATATTTCCAGTAACTTTGACACAAATACCACAAACACTGCAGGAAGTCAGTAGTAAAAGTGTTGGTTGGCAGTAGGTAATCAGAACTAAGGTGAGAGAAAGAAGGCATACATAGGGCTTTTTACAACTTATTTCTAAACTATATCATGCAAAATATCTGCACAACAAACTTTCAATAGGGAGTCCGAGCAGTGGTGGATGACCAGCAAGCAAATGCTGCAGTGTAGTAGTAGTCTTCTTTTGGCTGCTAGCTATGCCTAGACAAAAATCAGAGGCAAGCTTGCTATTTTTCTCTGAAGCCGATGTAATCTTTCACAAAACTGAATTCTGTGACAACCTGTTCCTTCAAGTTCTAGCTGAAGGTTATCATGCTTTCAGAAAAACTCAGTCTATCTCATGCGTTATTTAAAAATTTATGAAATGGATCAATTTTATATGTATGTTAAGGAGATCTGGGTAAAAAGTCACCCAACTATGGGAAGAAATGAAAAAAGTTATCATTAACATTTGATTAAGCAAGAAATAACTGGAAAATCTGACATTGTTCTTACAGTTCAATTATGTAGTCTAATTTCTCTGTGGATGTCAAGAAACATCCCCTTGGCTCAGGAAACATTTAACAGAGGAGTTAAATAATCTCAGAGGGGTTTAATTAACGTGCACAACAGATGCAACTCCCAGGATACCAGACTTGTCTGAAAGGGAAGTTTAAGCACAAGTGTATCCTTCTCACTGTCTTGCTAATTAATGCACATGATAGATACTTCAGTACAAGACTTCAAGCAAGATCTGAAACCTATTAGCTATTGAATTTTCTCCTTCCCCATTCCAAGTAGCACCACCACACCCATTCCTCCCATTACTATCAAAGGTAAATCTTCAGCACTAAGGCGCTTTAGTGCCCAGCCCTGTATAAAATCCCAAACTTCCACAAAATCCAAAATATCTGTGGAAAAAAAACAAACAACAACACTGAAAGACCATTTATTTTTGACAATCGCACAACTTAAAAGAAAGACTTTAAAAGTCTTAACTTCTCCTATAACAGAAAAGAGAAGTACTTCAGGTTGGGAAAGGAGACAATGCTAGCAGTGCACCATGCTTGGGAATTGACTGTGTACCTAAAAAAAAACAACAAAAAAAACAACAAAACATTTAAAATCTTTCACAGAGTGCCAAAACAAATAACTGCTTGCCTTTATTTTCTTGTCTTCCACAGAAATTATCCGAGCACGCAGCCAGGCCTCATCTTCAGTGTGTACAACAACAAGTTGCCCAACACTCAGAGACTGAGCTTGTAACACTGCGCGGTTCTGACTATAGTATGCTCTCATGTCATCTTCCATTTGTTCCTGGGCGTAAGAATAATCTTTCCCCACATACCTACAGTATTCCAATAAAAAAAAAAACAAGCAGACAAACAAACAAAAACAAAACACGCACACAGGAGCTAGATCAATTCAAGCTGAATAAAAACCCAAGTACCTTTATACATATATATGAATAAATTATGGATATATACATATTTTAAGGACATTGGTATCAAGACTCTTCTCCACTGGCAAGGCTATAGAAAAGTAGTAACTGACAAAATGTAGTACTATTGTTCATAGTTAAATGTGGTCCAGCACTGTAGAATCTAACATGCTCAATTATACCTTTAGTAAGAGATCTTACATAATTATTACCATGTATAACCATGTAGAGGAACCTGTTTACAAGAGCAAAATATCTGGGATGAAGTGTTAAAAAAAAAAAACAAAACTGATATGACATACCAGTTTCTTAACATTTAACATATGACATCTCTGAAGTTACTCAGTCCTCAGCAAACACCAGTTTATCAGCTTTTTACTAATGTCAGTCAAAGCACAAGGCATCTAAAATAGTTTTACAGATCCCTCTCAAACTATGTGCTGTTTACTCCTGGCCTTCAGAACAAGCCTGGTAGTAGGCTGCCAACCTAATGTTTTATACTGAAGTAATCTGAGTTGCGTGAATCTTCTTAATTTACTGAAAACTACAAATGGGAAATTGTGAATAACTTCAGAAACAAGTCAGCTTAGCACAGAAGGAAAAATCTGTTTTCATACTTGTATTAGCAGCTACTGCTTTAACTACATTAAAAGTTGTTCCTAGAATGACTAATGCCACTAATTTCTACCACACAGTTTTCTGTTTCACCCTATAACAAGCCAGGTTTATTCCAAAGTTCTGCTTACGCACAGGATTAGGGCAGGCACTGTACAGTAGCACACTGGGCCACCTTTGTTATAATGCTTAAGTTAAACCTGATCGCATTCCAGGCTGTCCTCAGGAAAACGGGGATTTCTCTGCTACCTTCCCGTTCAATTAAACGCTGCTTTTCAGACTGACAGCCACCTTGCCTCTATGTAAACACTCATCTCCTCCACAGTGGACGTGGAGTACAGCAACACAAGCAGGTATACAAAGCCTAGAAGTTCACTTCTTAGCATCGGTTTCATAAGGATATTTAAAGGACAGGAGGAGTATCACGAAGTAGAAAAATCATTCAAAACTTCCTGCCTCATGTTTTTCTGGTAACGGGTAAGGATCCTACTGAGGAAGATTTTGGCTGTTAAAAGCCAACTGGAAAGTTATTTTTCATATTCTTTAGAAACAAATCTTGGAAAATGACCTCAAAAAAGGTGTTATATACACGTGGCCAGACTAGAGTGCGCACAGCATTATTGCTAGTCTCAACTGGAGCTGCTTCATGGGCCAAGTAAAGAAAGCCTGATGCTGCACTGTGGAAGGAACAGAGGGTTGTATCCTTCTATAGCAAAACAAGCTATGAAGTGTTCTATTCAAAAAGATAAAAGATGGAAAAGTTTACCATACCACAGCACAGAAACTCAAAATAACTGAGAATAAAATGTGAGTTAATTATTTCTTGTGAGAAGCCAGGTGTCACATCCAGCATAACATCTCCCCAATCACAGCTGTAGATGTACACAGAGCACCTACGAGAGCTTCAATCACCTCACTTTCATGGACAAGAAAATCCTTGAAGAATTGTACCAAATCTCAGAATAGCACCAAACCTTCCAGTTTCATCTTAATTAGCACTGCAGTAGAAAGGTTTCAGCTAAGCAACAGCTAATCACATACCAAGGAAGTATAAAGACATATTGCTCCATCCCCAAGACAGAAAAAACACAGCAACCAATAGCCACTGCACGGTGCTTGCACAAATCACATGGAAGTGACTGTTACTACACGCACAGCGAAGGCGAGCCCACGCATTGTTTCTTTCTTATATCTTGCAGGAATATTTTCTTGCTATGGCAGAAATATTTTCCCTTCAAGTCCAGTTTCACCTTGAAGATTAACGACCTTGCCCATGAAGCGTATGCATCTCTCAGCACACTGCACCTGAGGCCAAGAAGCCACTGATCACTGCCAGGTACCTACACAGAGCTGACAAGCTGAGAAACTTTTATTATTTAATGTTGTCCAAAATGCACCGTCCAAAATTTAAGAACTGCTACTTTAGAGGAAGTTTAACAAAAGCAGGCTCAGCTCAGCGTCACACAGCAGCTTAACCTGCGGGACTTGGGGCATTCTACATTATTCCCTACAGACAGGCTAATTTAATGAAATGATTAAGGCAATTATTCAGCGACAGAGAACACCTATTACCAGAGATTTACTATATTGCTCATTCTTAAGAGAGACAAAAATATTACCTCCTGGCTAGAGCCAAGTTCCTTTCTCTCACCTAGGCCAATAAACCTGCAGCAACAGGAAGGCTGCATGATTAGTGTTCTGAAGCAGAAACTTCAAAAGTTCATGGAGAATGGGTAAAGACACCAATGACAGTGTCAAATATTGCACTTATCCTCAGAAAAGACCAAAAAAACATAATCTAGGGAACTCCAGGCAAGCATGACTCACTTTGGTCCCTGGAAAAATTGTTTATCATGTCCTTCTGAAACACATTTCTGAGCAAATGAAGTCTGTGATGAAGAAAGCCAATATGGATTTAGCAAAAATAAATCACGTCTGATCAACTTCAGTGCCTTCTGTGATGGCTGCATTTGTGCGAAGTGGGGAGAGCAGTGGATGTCATTTACCTCAGCGTTGGAAGGCTTTTGACACAGTCTCCCACAACATGCTGGTATCCAGGTTCAGAAACTGCAGTGCTGAACTGTGGATGGATTTAAAAACATCCTGGTGGAGAGCTCAGAGGGCAGAGGTTAATGGGTTATGCTTTATCTGGGGGTCAGCGACAAATGGAGCACTTCACAGACCTAACCCAAGACTTGTCCTAACCTATCAGTGACCTGGAAGAGGTAAGGGACTGCTTGCTTCAGTTTGCAGGTGACAACAAACAGGTATCACAGCCAATATGCTTCAGGGCAGGTCTGCCATTCACAGAGAGCTGGACAGGGTGAGGAACAGGCTGCCAGGAAGGTTGTGGTATTTAACAAGAATTAGCATCACTTATGGCACCTGGGAAGGAAGAAACTGTGGCAAATGGAGGGGACAGACCAGCTGCTGAGAAGAACTGCAGAAAAGGGTCTAGGTGTCAAGGCAGATGCAAGCTGAGTGTGAACCAGCAGCGTGCCTGGCTAGCAGAGACTCTGGCAAACATCCTGGCTGTATGAAGAGAAACAAAGCAAGCCAGGGGAAGGAAGTGAATATCCTCCTTTACTTGGTATTCAGTAGATCACATCTGAAACATTGTGTCAGCTAAGACATCATCAAGACAGCCTGGGGCTAGAAGACCTGCCAGGTGAGGAAAGGCTGCGAGAACTGTGCTGCTCAGCTCGGAGAAGAGATGGCCTCAGTGGGAGCTCAGCGTGGTGCTCCAGGAACTCACCACAAAGACAGAACGATGTCCTTCAGTGGCTCTGGTGGGAAGACAAGAGGCAATGGTCATGCTTTGAAGCAGGAGAGGGTCAAACCGCATGAAAGGAACAAATTCCCCCCCATGAGGCAGCTGAGCAGAGGGGCACGCTGCCCAGAAAGGTCATGCAGTCCCCATCCTAGGAAGATTTTCAACACCTAACTGGCTAAGCCCTGATCAACCTCGTCTGACCTCAGGGTTGACCCTGCCTTGTGCAGCAGGTTGGCCTACAATCCTCCTCAGGCACATTCAGGCCTGATTTGTGTTGTACTTCTGTAATTAAGCAGTCATTCAGAAGTATGCTTTCCATGAAAGAAGGAGGCAGAGATGGCATCGCTTACAGAACAATTCATGTGGGTGACCTGTGAAGACGTGCTCAGAAAAGCTGCTCTAACATTCAGTCTTCAAACACCCTTAACTGCCTCCTGAAAGAAGTCCTCTTACTTTTCTTTCATCATGTCCCAAAAACCAAATGAGAGAGTACTAGTCTGAATTAGCGGAGGACATCTCATACTCTTCATAAGAAAAGCAAAACCATCGGACCAACAAGCATTAAGCCACGCTATGAATCCAACCAAATAGATCATTAATTCCAGAAAAAAGAAAAAAAAAAAAAAGAAAAGCACAGTTCTGGTAACCTTGTAACTGGAGCCAAACCACAGAGAGTGAATATTCATCAGAAACAGTTTTTCCAAACTAATTACTGGAAACGTCCCTAAAATGACAGATCAGAAAGCTAAGATATGTTACTCCACATATACAGCAAAATGCCATGCTGGTAGAACGGTTACAAAATGAATTTATAAGACCTACAGAAACAAGGAAAAAGCACAAAATAGGGATTGGGCTAGCAGCTGAAACAAAGATAGAAGTTTTCATTTGAGAACGTTGCCATTATAACTCCCCAAGTACGGGGATTTTCACTACAAGTCATCAGCTATTATGGTTCCATGATTTCAGGGAACCAAAGCCCTGGGCTGACACAAAGAAAGTTCAGTTCTTTGCGTTCCAATACATCAGTGACAGCTAGAAAAGAAGAACATCTAAATATCAGCCTTAACTCTAGTGTTGAATATTTCCAGCCAGTACTGAGGAAAAGGGTATTAATTGCATAGTGAGAGGATCTGTAAGTGAACCGCAAACGTACTTACTTAGATCCTAATCAGGACCCTTGAGAATGTCTGAAACTATCTAGTGAAAACTGAAACTGCAGAAACTAAAGGGAAAAAAACAGAGAGCTGTCAATTTAGTATATTACCAGACAGCTATGCAATTCATGCTCTGAAGTGACAGATAAACCTGTTTAACAGTTGAATTTGAGAAATCCTAGAGAAAAAGTGTTACTGCTTTTTCATTTTTTAAATCCTGCTAGGATCTGTATTTTTTTTCCTAACAATGAAGTATAGTTATTTCCTGAAAGAGTACAGTACCATATACATAACATAGTGATACCATCTGTTTCTTACACTGTTCTCTGAGGCTAGACTGATCAATCATCAAACCAAGCAGCACTAGCCATTTGTTGTTGGATGGAAGCTCAAAAAGTGAAAACTGCAGTATAAGCTGAACATGTACAGCTCACACCTAGGTAGTAACAGAAGAAAAATACCTTAATACCTTAAAGCAGTATCTGGATACTACCTCTAATATTACTAACGTGCTATAGAAGTGTTACTCTAAAAAGCCAGATCTGCTTTGAGCCTCGGACAAACTAACGTTAGAACTGATCAGCTCAGAGTTTAGCAGTCTTCTATTTAAACACAAAAAAAATTCTTAAGTTTCATTATCAACACAGGTAAATGAAGTCCTGCAGATCTGCATAGTATGCGTTCATGAATTTATAAATTAAGCAAATAAGAGATTCTGAAGTGTGAACTTGCCTAATTATAACCTCATTAGTGTTGTTCAATTCTACCACCATGATGGAGACAGGTCCTTCTGATGGAATGAGTAGAGGAGGAACAGTTACTTTTTCTGGATACCACTCCTTGGATTCTTCATACTGGTGT